>NC_142009.1:305463996-305781218 GCF_049901735.1 Notechis scutatus
TTCTAGCAAATCCTAACATGAGCCAATAAAAGCTTAATTTTCTACCATACGATGAGATTTACACAATCCAGTTTCCAAAGCTGTTTGTCCAGGGTGGGTATTCCAACTTTCAGGTGAATAATTTGTTGATACAGTACATCATTCACACCATTAGTATATCACTCTCTTTTGCTATCTACTTTATAATTGCTCTGGACACTGGAGCTGGAGCAGCTGAAATATTATCTGTACCCCAGCAACTTTTCTGTAAATCAGCATATTAACAGGCAAAAGGGCAAGAGAAATTGGGCAGATGAAAGGAGAGAAAATTTACCACATTTTATTCCATCTTGCCACCAAGACCTGGAGTAATTACATACTATCCTCACTTTACCTTCATTAGAATTAAAGGGTATGTTAGGCTTCAAACCTGAGAATGACCAAGTAAGTTTTGACTAACTGGTGTCTGAACCTGATATTCAAGGTCAAAAATACAGTGTTTTAACCACTGCATCATTTTCATCAGAAGACTTCTTCAAAACCTTTTTCCAGAAAACAGCAAAATGAAATAAAACATACACTGAACATCCTATACAAAGAATGGCAGTGTTGCAGTACATAAAAAGTCCACTGCAACTGCTAGCATTGTTTGGCCTATGAAATTTTAAAAATTAGCTTGATCTTTTTTTCCCAATCACCATTTCTCATGGAAGTTCTAGTGATCTCTCATGAAACTCTAGGGTTCCATGGAACCTCAGTTGAGAAAGGCTAGCCGAAAGATTTCTGGATCTAAAGAATAAGCAGTTGGGAAATATGTGCATAATATTAATGATGATAATAATAGCAAGAACTATCACAATAACAACCAGCAGCCAAGAACTGAAAGGTAAATGCATTTTTTTCTAATGAATGTTTAATACTCAATAATAAATTCACAAGTATGATAAGTTGTATCCATTTGTAGTGTATAATTTTTGCACATTGTGCAGGCAAATAAATGGTGATGTGATGACTAGGAACATCTTTAAACTGAGCAAAAGCTGTATCAGATGATACCATCACTGATAGCAAACCACTCCCTTTTGATACAAGTGGTTTCCATAGAAATGTTAAGGAATGCAAACATGCCACAGGAATTAACTAGATGTTTATGTTTAGTGATCTGAAATCTCTGACTTTGTTTTTATCAGGATTCTCATTTCTGAATATGTGTGTATGTGTATATTTATACACACATACGCACACACACAACTGCTATTACTGAATTGCAGAGAAACATAAGTATAGTGAAGATAATCCTTGTTGCATTAAAGACAAGAAGACATATGAGGGTACTTGAAGCAGCCTCAAGGCAAATCCTCGAATACTAGTATATTCTTCCATTTCATTCAAAAATAAAAATGCTAATTCAAAAATAAGTTTAGAGAATAGTCCAAAATTGCAAGTGTTGTTTCTCCTCATTAGTCAATACCTTGATGCAGACAATCTATGGTAAACAAAACAATGAGGATTGCACTTGTGTGTTGCTACTGTTTTAAACTGGTCCTTCCATATTCAGAAGGACTGGTGGTCTCAGCAAATCCCCAAATAGCTAAAATGCATGGTTGAAATGGAGCAGTTTGGCTTTTGATACAGAAAAAACCACATCTGGGGTTTTTTATCTAATAAAAAGACAATGAAAACACAGCCTTGGCAACACAGTGGATGATGAACAGAAACAAAACAAAAAATATGCTAAGCCAAGTGAATAGTTTGCAAGGCCACTAACTGTTGATTCAGATTTTCTAGAGGAAAACATGCAGTGAGTGGAAAAAGTACTCTTCCTCCTAAGCAATAATACCGTGTTTCAAAAAGTTCAGGAAATATGAACTGTTATGTACAAGCATTACATTTGGAATCTGTACCCCTAAGGGGAAAGAACTCTGCTGAATTTGCATAAATGGATTGAAAAACAAAGGCCTCTTTTTTTGTCATGCCTTTCCCCAATCCCATTGCTTGTTCACAACAAAATTAAAAACATAATAGTGAGGTGCAGTTAAGGAGGTTATCTGTAATCTCAAAACAGTTTGTTGTTCAGGGCCATTTCAAGAATTGATGAGATAATGTAAAGCAGGACAATATTATCCCCCTCACTGCAAATGAAACGAAGAGATTGCTACATCAACAAGGGAGTTCATAAGTAACCTTCTGATTCATAGCCTGTCTCATATGTCCAGAGTCACATGTATTCTACAATATTACACAAATCAAAACACAGGAACTGATGCCTGGCACACATTCCAGTCTCCAGAGAAACAAGCTTGTACCTCTTAAGATCACTGCTGAGTTTCTTCCTGCTTTTTTTTTGCAGTCACATCACACTGTCTGCAACCAATTCTTCCAAGATCTTTGTCAAAAATTTCATTACCATGCCAGGTATTTCCATGTATTTGTCTTTGTTAAATTCTGTTAAGCATATTTTGCTAACCTGTAAATATTATTTTGCATTTTATTTATGTATTCCATACCATCAGCTATTCCATCGCATTTTGCATAATTTACAACTCTGATAAATATTATCTCTGCCTCTTCATCCTAGTCATTAATAATATGGAGCAGTGGAGAACCTAGGATTGAAATACTCATTACCTCACTCAACGTTGGTGAGTGACCATTGATGAAAACTCTTTGAGAAGTATTAATAGCTGTTGAAAATATAACGGAAACACTTTTTATTTATACCATTTAAAAATGAAATTAAAAGGAGAACAATCGACCAATGCAACAGCTTGCCTTTGGAAGTTGTAGGAGTTTCATCACTGGAGGCTTTCAAGAAGAGGTTGGACTGCCATTTGTCAGAAATGGTGTAGGGTCTCCAGCTCGGGCTGGGTGGTAGACTAGATGACCTACAAGGTTCCTTCCAACTCTGTTAATCTGTATCTGTATTGGACCCATTTTATTCAGTCTTTTATTTTCAAAGAAGCACTACCTGGACTGACCTTGTAAAAAACTTCCTAGATATTGCTCAAGTTTTGTCCTCTGCTTCTTTTGCTCAGAATAAATCTCAGAATTCACTCCACTCCAAGCAGTTCTATTTATCCATAGCTGGAAACCATGGTTATGGCAGGCTGAGGTAATTGTTTAAGAAGCGCAGAATTTCAGTAACAAGACTTTGGTGGATTAGTTAAGCTTAAAAAACTTTTGTATTAGTTAAGCTGAAAAAATAATACACATTGCCCAAATTATTTAAAGTGACAGACAACATGAATTTTGTCTAGTAATCTGAAGTCCATTATATTCAGATCCACTAAACTGAGATTTTACTGTAACCCTTTTTCCCTTCAAATGCATTGACATCAATGTATCTAAGAATGTGCTACTGCCAACATCAGCCCCACTGAAAATGGTTCAAGAAGCTCTTCAGCCTGCAAACATTTGGGAACCTAAATAAACCTCTTGGACCTTGATGGTTCCCAGCAGCTTTTTTCCAGCATTTATTTAAGTGCTTGGCAAAGGAAACGGCTGTTCTGTAGTTTGGAACTAAATAAAAACAAATTGGAAAAATAAGGCCAGCATCAGCTAAGGCCAGAAAAGAAGAATGCCATGCCCCTATCGGAAGCCGAACAGCTGACAGGGAGTGTGGCTCCCTTAGCTGTGGAAGAAACTGGGGAAAGGCAAAGTCCGGCTGGGCAGAGCAGGGAAGAGGTAGAACAAGGGAGAGGGAATTCAAAGGAAGACCTAGGCCCATCCCCTCTTCATCCTAGGGCATGCAGGGAGGAACTGAGAAGAGAGCAATGTCAGTTGTGTGGCTTATGGGGGAGGAAAGTGCCCTGGTCCTCTTCATTAGCTGCAGCTGGGAACACAGTATATAAAAAAGGCAAGCTGCATGCAGCAAGCTGTTGGGAGCAAATGTGACTTTATCTTGTATTGTCATGGCTTATTTGTGTTCCTGGCATCTTCCCAAACGGTGTGAGTTTTGCCGTGCTTTCAAGTCTGAAATTCCTGCTCCTGCCCTGCCAAACTAATTACTTCAGTTTGGTTTGTTTGGATTTTAAATTACAGTTTGTGTGTACCTTGTTTTGGACTAATTTTCTACAGTCAAAGGCTGTTCCTGGGAGAGTTTTTCTCCAGCCCAAAGGTAACCTGGACATTGGGGGCAAAGTTGGAGATAATAAAGGGACTCTTATTGCTTATCTTACTCTGTTGCCTTTATGCCACGCGCTGGGTCATCACAAAGAATTTGGCATAATTTATGAAGAGGCACAGTCTGAATTGCTATAAAATAAAAGGATGCCTTGTCTAGCATCCATCATCTTATAAATTTTCTTCCCATAGTCATAGTTCACCTTTTCTCTGGGATACATTATTTCTAAAATGAAGGGGATTATTCTGTTCTTAACTGTCTAGCCATTTTCTTTCAAAATGGCTGCTTTTTGAAAGAATTCCATTTTCCTTTTCCGATTCTTTCCCTTCCAATTAAGTTTCCCAATTTCCTCAATTGGGTATTGCAATGAAATGTAGCCTGAACAAACCAGTAAGTATGAGGCATATGAGTAAATTACTACATGAGCACCACCTTTAAAAGTGTGAGTTATTGGTTCATATAGGCAACCAAATTACTATGGCTACACAGTGGATTCTAAAATGCTGAGTGTACCACTGCTGTCAAGCATTATATTTAGTTAACTCAACCTGAGTGCAATATTGTGGCTGGGATTGCTATATATGCTAAACCAAATGCAGTTTGCTTGGTTATGGAATATTTATTTGTTAAATTTATATTCTACTTTTCTTCTAGGTAGCATATCCTGCACTCTCTCTGCTAATTTAACCCAATAATAGCAATATGGTAAGTTCAGCTGAGAGGGAGAGGGAGAGAGGCCCAAAGTACCAGTGAGCTTCCCAGGCTGATCATGGGCTTGAACCTGGGATCTCTGCAATCTTAGTCCAAAACTTAAAAACTATATCACACTAGTATAGGACTCCAATCAGTGTAATCTGAAACCCTGATTCGTAGTTAATAACAATCTGTGAAGTCCATCTATATCAGAGGTGTTAAACTCAAGGCCGGCAGGCTGAATCCAGCCCACTGAGTGCATAGATCTGGCCCATGGGGCAGCCCTGGAAACAGCAAAGGACCAGCCCACAATGCCTCTGCCAGCGAAAATGGAGCTTGAGAGGGTTGCACACGGCCCTCCCAAGCTCAGTTTTCGCTGGCAGAGGGTTGCAGGAGGCCGTCACAGGTGCCCCCGACACGAGTGCTGACCACGCCCACCCTGGCCACGCCCACACCAGCCCCCTGAGGTCAAACATAACTCTGATACACCCCGCAATGAAATTGAGTTTGACACCCCTGATCTATATAAAGGGAGGTGGACAAACAAAAATGATTGGATTCAGCTGCTTTTCTTTCAGGAGCTTCCAGCTTTTTAGTCCATGCTATCACAATAAAACAAGCATTGTTATAAGAGTCATTGTCTGAAATAAGTATTTCAAGATTAAGTTTGTCTTTCATATTAATCGAATTAGATTCTTAAAGAAACTGTATTTACCCCAGGGCTTGCACTAGCACTGGGTAATGTGCATGAATGGCAATGTCATTTTGATTATATACCAGCCAGCTTACTGATATATTAATTATATAACGAATTAGGAGAACATGGGAAACGTTGTATATCCTTTTGTCTTTTGAAAAATCCAACTCGTGCCTGAAACTTGGGATTCAACCTATCCTGTCTCAAAATGTCATCTCTCCTTGTGTTTAACTTGCTTCAATTCATGAAACACTGGGCTGCCACAAATCGTTATGCGGAGAAGTTCTAATGCATGTGTAACAAACAGAAAAATTGTAAAGCAACTGCTCCTAGGCACTAGAGCACTAATGTGTCCAGCAAAAGGAAGTTGACCCATTTCCAAAAATAGATATCTACAGGCAGGAAAAGTAGTATTGTCTCTAAGAATCTGTCTTCCCACTGCTTACTGAATTGTGAAGCACAGGAAAAGGTTAGCTCCCTCTTTTGCATTAACTTCAGGAACAAATTTCTCTTCACTGAAATGAAAGCATCATCTCTCTAGAGAGAACCTCATTTTGGGGTTAAAACTAAGAGAAATAGTACTTCATCCTTATTCCCAACTTGCAATGAATATTCTCATTTATGAATGGAATGTATCAATTACATACACAATTTCTGAAATCTAGTCATATCAAGCTTTGATTGGCTTAATGATAATTTACTGAATAAGCCAAAATTGTCTGTGTCCATACAACAGATTAAGCAAGCCCAAACTATTAAACTATTAAATGTACAATAGCATATTAAATATTATTAAATATTAATATTAAATATTATTAAATATTTAATGATTCAATTATTTATACTGTGTTAAATATTATTCTAATTTTAATATTATAACATTAAGAGGTAATGCAAAGATCAACTTTTTCAGTTCAATTGGTGCATCTGGAATTTGAAAAGTACATTACAGGTAGTCCTCACTCAGTGACCACAATTGGGACTGGCAACTATGTTGCTAAGTGACATGGTTGTAAAGTGAAATGTCACATGACTTCACCTGAATTATTATAGCAGTTTGTCAGATGTGGTCTATTATTCAGTGCCATTGTAACTTTGAACAAGTGATTGTTGAGATACTGAGTTGTAATAAGACTTCAAACATAAAGCACATATGTATTCAGGCAACATAAAGTTGTTATTTAAAAACCAGCAGAGGATGTGTCTGTAAAATCACTAAGAGACAAGTTCAACCTGAAGCAACCTTAATAACTTTATTTAAATCAGGATGATTTTATGTAGAATTTTCAACAGGTCCACACAGCATGGCCAATGTTAAGACACAACGTGTGTATTTACCTTACAATATGTACTTTACCATTATGTGGGGAACCAAATTGTAGGAAGCCTAAATTAATTTTCTTTTTCTTGCATTGGAAGATAAAAGCCCCTGTGGCTCCCCTTTCTCTTTTAGCCAGGCACATGGCAGTCCTAGCCACCACTTCTGATCTGCAGGCAAAGAAAACCACTTAAACTTTCTCAGCCAACATTAATCCTTGGCCTGAAACTGATTAAGCACACCTCTCTAGAAAGTCAGCTGACTTTGGCAAACAAACATAAAACAGAAACTTCTCAAGATAAGGGAAATCTCTTATCACAAGACTGCCAAATGCCAGATCCCTCATAAAATTCCACACCACGTAAGAGGTTTACCCATCTATGATCACACCCCACAGGATAAGGAATGGACCTTCCTCTCCTGGACTTCACATATTCCCAGGGCAGGAATTTCACATTAATGTCTATTACTTCACAATGAAAGCCCATTTGTTACTATAAGTACCATCATCCTCAGGTTTTCTAACTTTTTTGTCTGCCTTCCATTGCTATGCTTCATGTTAAGCTGTCAGATAAAAACGACCTCCTCTTCAAGCAGCCACCTAGCGTGTTTATTTGTAACCTAGCTTGGATTCGAACCCAGAACCTTTTTCTTCTAACATTTGCAAGAACCATATGAACATCTCTAACTTGATTTACAATAAATACAAAGTAAAATGTAACATTTACACAAAATATGTATAAAGCACAGATCATGTATTTTTCCTCTTAAGAATTATCTGTATTACAATCCTTATTACCCATCCCCTCCCACTTGTGACTGCATGACTGTAACTCTGTCGCTTGTATCCTTACGATTTATATTGACTGTTTCCTAGTATGATTTGATTGCTTATTGTACCCTATGACTATTAAGTGTTGTACCTTATAATTCTTGACTCAGATGAATGTATTTTTTTCTTTTATGTACGCTGAGAGCATTTGCACCAAGACAAGTTTCTTGTGTGTCCAATCACACTTGGCTAATAAAGAATTCTACTATAAAGAATAAAGAATTTTACTACATAACAATTTTAGATTGCCAAAAAGGGATTGAATAAAGTTGCTCCAAAACTATTGCTTACTCTCACCCTGCCATTTGGCCATACTAATTGCAAAATATCACAGATGAGCATTAGGATTACAACTCTCCACATCCTGACTCTTGCCACACATCAGAGGAATTCCAGGAAATAACAAGGTGTAAGCCTCACCCTTTTTTCACTCTTATACCTAGCCATTAATATCCTATGTAGCTCCATAATTTCAGTTATATCCTATGTAGCTCCATAATTTCAGTTATCCATCTGTAACCACCCTACAGGTACACAAACAATATAGTATCTGGACGTTCAGGTTCCAACAAAAGCAACAGATAGACGACCGAAATTGCACGTCACTCATGCTCAGTATTACGTAAGTTTTCCATAAGAATTCATCAACTCTAGGGACTTCCAGTTTGAGCTTCCTCGGCAGCAGACCGAAACCTTGTCTCTGCGAGGCTTCGATCCATGCTCGCCGCTGGAGCGCCCCAAGCCGGCTAGTTTCAGGGCTAAGCCACCCCGTAGAGGTGGTGAAGAGGGGGGAGACTGCCAGCAGGGTTGAGGAGAGCCGCATCTCTCCTCCCCAGCTGGCCATTACTCCCTTTCCCGAAGGCGGTTGTAGCAGTGGTCAGAAATGGCCACCACAAAGAAGAACTTGACCGGAAAAGAATGTGTAGGAAGAAGATAAGAAGAGAAAGTTTTGGTTGACTAGGTCAAACAGCAAAAGCAACAAATAAGGTACCCTGGAATTGAAACTATTAAAAAAAACAATAACATTGTTCCCTAAGAAGATTTTTAAGCTGCGAAGAAGAGAGAAAAGGGAAAAGATTTGGGTTTTTTTTCTCCTTTTCCTATACTGACAGCTAAGAGACTTAAGCAAGAAATTGGAAAAAAATCCACTTTGACATTAATAGGCATTTAATGCTGAAAATAAAAAGTCAAAGGGATAATAAAGATTTCTGGATAATCAAAAGCTTTTGAAAACAGGAAAGGAGAGAAAAAGAATAAAAGGGCAGGATCTGGAAGGGAGAAGACTGCTTGGAATTAAAAAGAACTTACAGCAAAATCTCAGCAAGACTTCCAAAAGATACATTCTAACTGAAATATCACAACAAAAACCCCAGGAAGAGAAAGTGGAAAATGAGCGTTGGTAGAAGTTACCATGAACGCCCTTTCTATCTATGCTGTGAGAGAGCCCAGGATGGATTGACTCCTTCCTATGATGTCATAGCTGAGTCTGTACTAAGATATAAAAGCCAGCCCAGGAGAGACCCCAGCTTTGGCAAAGATACTTGACAGACTGAAAGGTGTCTCTGAAAGCCCAAAATAAATACAGAAATATGTCTTACCCTCTCCGGACGAATCAAGGGAGGGGCTGGGCTCTCTCGCAGCATAGATAGAAAGGGCGTTCACAGTAACTTCTACCAATGCCCATTCTCCTCCATGCTGCATCGAGAGCCCAGGATGGGACATATCAAAGCTTGCATGTCCACGGGTGGGTCCTCGTCCGGCTCATCACACCGACTGTGGAACCACTCGTTGAAGCACCCGTCTGCCGAAGGCTGCAGTCGCTGAGGCAAAAGCATCCAGACGGTAGTGTCTGATGAAAGGAGATGGGGATGTCCACGTGGCCGCACGACAAATCTCCTCCAAGGATGCTTGGGTCGCCAGGCAGCAGAAGTGGCTGTGCTTCTGGTAGAGTGCGCCATCAGACCTCAGGGAACCGGAAGGGCCGCAGCTTTGTAGGCCTGCTCAATGCAAGACCTGTCCCACCTGCTAATAGTAGAAGAGGCCTTGTGCCCCAAGTGAGAAGGGAAAAAGGAAATAAACATGGCTTCTGACTTCCTGAAGGAGGAAGTGCACTTAATGTATATTCTAAGAGCCCTTCTTACGTCTAGCGTGTGCCACTGCCGCTCTAAGTCATGGTGCGGGAGAGGACAGAAGTCAGGCAAAACAATGTCCTGGGACCTGTGAAACCAGGTGTTAACCTTCGGAATAAATGAAGGGTCCAGACAAAGAACAACCCTATCATCGTGAAAGGAACAAAGGTCCTGTCTGATGGAAAGAGCAGCAAGCTCGGAAACTCTCCTCGCAGAAGTGATGGCAACAAGGAACACTACCTTCAGAGTCAGGAAATGGAGAGACACTGTTCTAAGGGGTTCAAAGGGGGGCTTTGTAAGGGCATTAAGGACCAAATGAAGGTCCCAGGAAGGATACCTGTGAACCACCGGAGGGTGCAGGTTGGAAGTCCCTTTCAAAAACCTCCTGACTGAAGTGTGATGGGATAAGGAAGGAAGCGAACCCCATGAAAGGTCTGAGGAGAGGGCCGCAACCTGCCTGCGTAAGGTGTTGGGGGCCAAACCTTTCTCCAGCCCATGCTGAAGGAAGCTAAGAAATTCTGCCAACTGGGCTGAAGCAGGAGAAAGACCCTCCCTGAGGCACCATCGGGAAAAAGCCTTCCAGGTGACATCATAGATGCGCCTTGTAGAAGGTTTGTGAGAAGCCAGGATAGTGAGGATGACCCTTTCTGGAAGATCAGCCTCCTCTAGCCGCTGCTGCTCAAGTGCCACATGGTCAGCTTGAACCACTGGGGCTCTGGGTGGAGCAGGGCCCCCTGGTGAAGGGAGATTAGATGGGCAGGGATCCTTCAAGGAGAAGCCACTGATAGATTGACCAGGTCAACCCAAATAAAACTTTATTAATTAAAAAAAAAATTCATCAACTCTTGCATCAAATTATGGAATCTGATCAGACTTGTATATTACAAGAGGAAAGGAACAGCGCTAACAATGTTATCCTTTACATCATTTGTCCAAATTCCCTCTTTGATAGAACTTTAATAAGTACATGTGATCCATTGGATCTAAACAGAGAAACAGAATGACCAAGGGCAAAAAAGCAATGGGAATAGGAGCAGTTTCTGACTTCCTGTTGCTTGGCTGTAACTGACTGTCCTCCAGCAATTGATGGTGGGACCAGTTTTCCCGGCCTCTGGAGGATTAGGGCAGGACTGCACTACCTAGCCTGTAGTTAAAGGAGGGGCTGATCTACCCAACTTCCGAAGGGCTGTGGCAGGACCAGTCTATTGAACCTCTGAGCAGTAGTGTGGCAGCACTGAAACAATCCCAAATTTGCCAACTTTCAAACCCACAGAAGTCATGGGTCCCACATTTTGGACATATTCTGTAATATAGTCCATTTGAGGTACCTTGTTTCAAAAATTGCAGTTACAAGAGTTTTAGTAGTATATAGTACAATTTTTGCACATAATGACTTTATTGACAAAGAGGATGAGGATGGCGTGCACAGGGCAAACATGCATTGATTTTTTTTTCCTGGAGGGTTTGGTCACAACTCACTTTAATTACCTCCAATTTCCCAGCATATTTAGTCACACTACACTCCCATTTTTCAATCTGCCTTTGGCACGCTATATACATCAAAGTTTCAATCCACAATAATTTTTGCCAATCTATTAAGAACATTTTGATATGAAGGAATTTGGTTTCATTGCTACAATTTGGCCTAGATGACTAATGCTGTAGTAGCTTCCAACTGCTCTGCAACTAGGTCACTAATCAACTTGAAGTGAATCACACTGATCCATTACTGTTCTTTTCTTTAAAGAGAAAAAAATGAGGACACAATCAGGACAACTGATCTTGAGCTTAATGGTCAAAAAGACACATTAACATTATTATCTGTGTAACTCAGTCACTTCCAGGATGAGAAAGTCTTAATAATGAGAAATAAACTTAATGAGAAATAAACTTAATAACATTATACATGAAGATAGCTTATTATTATTAAGTAATGATATAAAATTAGTAATATATCATATTATTATATCAGTACATCATACAATATGTCATATAACATAGGTGGGTATGTGCATAATTTGGAATTTATTTATTTAGTCATGTTTATGTAGTGTATATTGGAGGTGGTCACCCTTTGAGAGTTGTATGCAACGACATTTCTTTTTAATATATGCTGATGAGTGTACATTCAAAGTTTGTGTGTGTGTGTGTGTGTGTGTGTAATGGGGCAGAGAAAGCACTGCATTTGGAGAGGAGTTCAGCGTCAAAATCTTTCTCTGATCAGAAGATACCCAACCACAATAATTTGGGAGTCATTGTTCACCCTTGATTTTGAACACAATATTTAGAATCCAAGATCTACATTATTATATCAACTATAACATCTCTTAACAGACATTCAATACTCAGGTTTTAATTTTAAGAATTCTCTTTTCAGATATCTTAAGAGACAGATGACTATTTAGAAAATCACACCATTTCTTTCAAATTAAACCACTGTCAGAAGAATGAGGAAGTAAAGTGGTCAAACACTGGATATTCTTCTCCAATAAGGGAGAAATTATTTACTCATATTTGGGGATTTCTTTTAAAAAATTATGAAGCTTTTAAAATGAGAGGAAGTAAATATGCAATATTGGTGCCTGGAGATTATTGGACTATAATTGTTATCATTCCCAGGTATCATAGCTCATGTTCACCACCAAATTGGGAAAGGTTGGCTTGTACTGTTCTATGCTTATTTCACTGTTTCACAAACCTATGCTTACATTTGTAAAGTTGGCCCCACCAACCCTGGCCCCATTTTTGCTACAAGAAAGAGCTGATTAGTTATACATCTAATAAAAACTACGGATATCTGCCAAGAATTGGTGGGTGTTGGGCAGCATATGAATTTATTATGGTTCATCGTATAGTAAGCCAGAAGTTTAGATTAATTTGGCATTTCTTTCCACCTATCCAGTCTTTCCCAAGCAGATGTTATTCTTTTGATGATACTAAAGATATTGACACAGGATCTAAGCTGTTGCAAGTATAGCTGCTTTTTGCAATTGACTGATGGCGATTTTGTCCCTGCTAGTGGTGTTTTGAGATTGCACCCAAGGTGCCTATCACTATTGCTACTATCTTTGCTTTCTTTTGCCAGTAGTCATTCTACTTCTATTTGCAGGCCTTTTATTTTGTATTTTTCTCCAGTACTATTTTGCTGTCTCCAGGTATAGCCACATCTACTCTCCAGACTTTTTCAACTTTTTTATTGACAATTGGGAAGTCTGTAGTGTTATGTAGCAAGTGTTTATCTGTTTGAATTCTCAAGTCCCATCTTAGCTTCTTCATTTTCTATTGCTTTGTCTATTTTGTGTTCCCACCAGTTTGTGCTTGCAGGCAGGTGGTATTTCTTGTAGATATCCCAGTGCACCATTGTTGCTATTTTAACATGCCATTGTTTGTAGTCAGCCTGTGCAATCTTCTTGCAGTAGCTAATTAGGTTGTTCTCTGTTTCTCTCTATGAGTTGCTGCACCCTGCACCCAAGAGCTCCACCCTGCATCTAAATTGTGACCTCTTTTCTCCCACAAGATCAAATATTATGAGTCTCTATGTACTGAGCTATACATTGGATCAAGATGATAATGAAATGTTTTCAAACAAGAGGATTTAAATAGAAAAATACCTGTTCTCTATTCCAGTTATGTCTCTCCTGATATATCTGCTATATTTTTAAAAACATTTCCTCAGCCTGATGTACAAAATATGTTTAAACTATATTTGTAAATCAAAAATGGAATTTAAGTGTATGCTTCTGTTAACAGAATCATTTTGTACTTATTGGATGTGAAAGGAGTCTCACCCTTCTGCAGCTCCCTGTACTTTCTTAAAATCTGCTGTTTTGAATCCTAATCCTTTTGAAAAACTGGGAGGGGAGGGGGGGCTCCACAGCAGAGGAGAGATCATTCTAAGTATAAAAAGTTGGATACCAACCAATACATCCAAACAAATCCTCATCTTACAAACACAATTGGGACTGGAACTTCAACTGGTAAACAATGTAATCATTAAATGAGTAGCACCCAATTTTATGACCTTTGGGTGATAGTTGTTAACTAAATCACACAATACTTAAGAAAATCTGGCTTTCCCATTGACTTTGCTTGTTGTAAGCTCCCTGGGAAAGTTGCAAATAGAATACAGCCCATTAGTTTGGAACCCACATTACGTATCCGATATTAACACAGTTGAGAAAGTCCAGAAATATTTCACAAGAAGAGTTCTCCACCCCTCTATTCGTTGCAGAATACCTTATGCCGCCAGACTTGAAATTCTAGACCTAGAAAACCTAGAACTATGCCGCCTTCGGTCTGATCTAAGTATAGTATATAAAATCATACATTGCAATGTCCTACCTGTCAATGAATACTTCAGCTTCAACCATAACAATACAAGAACAAACAATAGATACAAACTCAAGGTTAATCGCACCAAACTTGATTGCAGGAAATATGACTTCAGCAACAGAGTGGTCAATCTCTGGAACATTCTACCTGACTCTGTGGTTTCTTCTCCAAACCCCAAAAACTTTAACCTTAGACTTTCTACTATTGACCTCGCCCCTTTCCTCAGAGGTCTGTAAGGGGCATGCATAAGCGCACCAACGTGCCTACTGTCCCTGTCCTATTGTTTCTTTTATTTTTCTTATATGTATCCATGTATTCATAACTATGTTTTTACTTATACCTATTATCTTGTAAGCAATTGACAAACCAAATAAAATAAAAAACCATGTCACCCACGATGCTGTATCTGTCATAAATGCATGCCAATTGCCAAAGACCCAAATACTGATCACATGACCATGAGGCAACTATAACAGTTGTAAGTGACATGATCCTTGGTAAGTCCCTTTTTTCAGCACAGTTTTAACTTTGAATGGTCTTAAGTCAAGGACTATCTGTACCACATATCTACCTACTCAAATTTTAGTGTTCTACTTTGCTTATTTAAAGAAGAAAATCATACTCTGTTTGGGACATCAACTTTCTAAGACTTTATCTTAAAGGCCTACACGTCTCTGTATATGCATGTTGGAAAATAGGGATAGGACTTCAAAATGTATTCTTTTGTCAACTACTCTGAGACGATCTTAAAAGAACTGCTACTCACTGCTGTGCAGGAAAACTTCTCAATGTCAATCAAAGCAATCCTGGTAAGAGGAAACATTTGCATATGTATAAATGTATTTTTCCACAAAGTACTTAAGTATTGAATACAGATGCTAAAACGGCCACTTCAGAGCACACATACTGTGTCCATAACAATTTATTTTGAAATCCTATAAATGCCTTTGAAGAGAAATTGTATAAAAAAATCCACCCAATACTGTTATGCAGAAAAGTCATGTAGAATATAGCAAATTATACATTCATTTTAATGTCTGACACTTGATGTGCAGAAAGCAGAGTGTCCAACACTCCTGGAAAAAAGTGGTAAAATATGTTGGCTTACGTCCAGATAATTCCTTCCCATACAAGTGGCCAAGAAATAGAAGGATCTATGCTCACACACATGAGCAGATTATAACAAAGCTTAGGGAATCTATTGTCTGCTGTGCAAATTATTCTAATAGTGTGCTGTGATGGAAACAGAGAGCTGATTCACTGAACCCTTTTTAGCAATGAGAGGCAGACATATTTAAGCCATATCACTTAACACTTCACAGACTTCTTAGAGGTAGTATAAAAAGATACAATAAAAGAAATATAAATATTGTTCCCATGCAATAGGGTATGTGAAAAAGCTTTGCACCTGAGTCCTAGTCCTCATACGCAGAGAATATTTATTTTCCTTTAAGTTGATGAAAAGAATTCTAAAAGGATAAGCAGTTATGAATTTGGATTTGCCACTGATCACAAACTTCTGACTGTGTTCATGCATGTTTTTATGCTGTTAATCCTTGGTCTATATTGGATTGGTTAAGCCATTCTATTGATCTGGTTTAAACAACTTGGATTTCAAGATTTTACTAATATAGTAAACTAAAGAGTAATTTTTAAAAAATAACAAAATAGATTTCCCAAATCTGTATTCTGCCTATCCTAAGGATTCATAGTGTGAATATGAATATTTCAAAAACACCATACAGTATTTGAAAAAAAAATGCAGGAGAATTTGAATCTATTCAGAAGACTTTTCTTACTTTGAAGAAATGTGATATTATTTAGTCCACGGAGCCTTTGTCAGAGTAGGGCAAGGATCAGAATCAGCATGCACAATCCTATGAACCTATTTACTTCTTTATTGCTAATATGTTTATTTGAATAGTCTGCTTTTAAAAGCCATAATAAAATACTTCTGAACAATAGAGAGGGCTGAAGATGATGTAGCAGAAAAGTAAAACATAAAATAAAACTAAGCCTAGCCCCACTCCTTGGCAGAAAAGAATAGCTGCAGGGAGTTTTGCTGTTCTCTCTCTGCCAGCTACAACATTTTGATGCAGCTGTTGAAAACCCTGGGACTGATACTTAGTTTGTAGATTAAGGCATGTATATTAATCACTGTCTTTTGTGAACTACCATGAACATCTGAATAAAAGAAGTGATATAAATGAAATCACATGCAATGTCTACACATATCCATGTCTCCTACTAAATACAGATACTGAATAAAAAGTACAAAAATAATCATAGCCAAAGAGATGAATGTACAAATCCCATTAGATATACAGTGCCTAGGTTGGTTGGAACATAGTCATAACATGTAAGAAATGTATTAGATAATATTCTTCCTAAAACTAAACAAGTTTGGGATTTGTTAGTGTTTGGTTGAGAGTCTGTCTGGAAATTTGATGCACGTTATCATTGTAGAACCAGTTTGAACCGACGCCCCCACCCCACCTTATTTTCAGTTAATGATAATCTTCAAGGCCATAACTTAGTGATTGAGAATTTGAGTTTAGTTCTCATATAGAACTCTGGAGAATTACTTCAGCACTGAACTAGATGGACCTAAGGGCTATCTCAGACAAGCAATTTTACTAAATGTCAACTCTGCATTATTCATTCATTCATGAATAAGCAAACGTCTATGTTCTAAATATGTGCCAAAGATTACTTTTTTATTCATCCAGATATTAAGAGTGATGTTTATGGATGTATGTTCTGCCTTAGGTAGATTTTTATCTTTCACCAGAACATACTTTCTATCTGTTACCTCAATAAAATCAGATAGAAACTACCATGAGTGACCTTGGGAAAAAAGCTCTGCGCAGCCAGCATTTGCCTTGTGAAGGGCCAGGTTAGGCATGCTTGATGAGCAATGGGAGCAAAAAACCGTGAAGGTCAGCTAGTGTGACAGGGGGCAAAAAGGGCTTGGATGTGGAGAGGTAGGCGGATGGAGGGCGTGGCAGAACCCCCTGCAGTCTGATGGGCCCTCAAGCAACTGAAGTTTGATCACATGACTGAGTTGGCACTGTAACAACCATAACTTGGGGGGGCGGACAGAAGTCCCTTTGCAACTCACTAATATCACTTTCAGCAGTTGTTGAGTCAATGGTCATAAGTCAAGGGTTACCTGTCACCTTTTCAATGATAACACTGACTATAGATACATCAAATATGGCAGCCCAATCCAAACAATAACTAGGTTCACATATCATACTAGGTCAAAACCAAACAAAATATACCAGAGCAAGCTATATGAACCTGGAACATGCATTCTCCTTAGTGTGTTGGTAATATGTTGACTAGCCTTCCATAAACTGGTTTCCTCCAGAAAGCTGATTTAGGACAATTTCTTTCTGAATACTACCCCTTCCAGAAAACACAACATTCTAAGGAAATTACACTGATGGTATACCTTCCTTTTCTTTCCTAATGCCAACATTATTTTTTGCCTTTGCATCTCAAGAAACAATAGAATTGAAAAAGAGCTATAGCTCCAAGCAGTTTCTCAACTCCAGAACCATCCAGTTTAACAGAGGGTGTGGTTGTGTGATAGCCTACAGGGGTAGCTTAGGCAAGTTACCACAGATGTTTTAGTAACATCAGTGTTTTCAGAGAATCTAGCAAAGAATTGCTAATATTTTCACAAAGCAATTAAGAGTAGATTTATGTAGCAGATGGATTCATCACCAAGCTAGTTTTCAATTGAAAGAAAGCATATTCTGGTCACTGAGAAATTACACAATTTATATTCCACAAATATCATTGAATAAAGGAAGTCCAGAAAAGAAGTTAGATATGAATGAGGTAGGAGAAATTTTCAAAAGTATTTTCTTGGGGCCTTATGTAACTAAACATCTT
Source organism: Notechis scutatus (assembly GCF_049901735.1). Taxonomy (NCBI): domain Eukaryota; kingdom Metazoa; phylum Chordata; class Lepidosauria; order Squamata; family Elapidae; genus Notechis; species Notechis scutatus. Next base: position 305,482,003 of record NC_142009.1, read on the forward strand.
CAAGAGTCAACACTCGTCTTGCTGAATTAGTTGGGTAAATTCAAATAACTTTAATTTGGTAAATTTAGTCAAAGTGGTTTTCTTAGTAACAATATGGAATTGGTTTATTCCAGCATTAAAAAAAAATATTCTTAGTCTAGCCTGCAGCCTCGAGATTTTTTTATGAAATCCAGAACTAAAGTTTAAATCCTGCTTTTTGAGATCACCCAAGGTCAGTCAGTTATTCCACTATGAGAGAATATGTAAATCTAGCCTTCAGGTGCATTCAAATTGCCCTTTATCTTGTAAACATCCATGAGTTAATGGTAGATGTGTTAACGCATGCAGGACCTGGAAGTGGAAGAACAGATGCCAGAAACCTTACCTGGAGCTAAGTCTCAGCATTGTTCTTTCAAGTTTAACTTTTGTTAAGATACTTCCTGTATGTTTACATACGTCATAAATGTTTGCTCTAACTGAAGGGATCATGCAAATCTTATGCATAAAAGCTAAAAAATTCCCTGTCTTTCCACTATATAAAGCACTTGTATTTTTTTGTCTGCTCCAGTCAAAATTCTGTTGCATAAATTATTAACCTTTTCCCACTCACAAATTAAGTACACCCTGCAATCATATACTATTTCACTCAAGAAATCCCTTCTTTATCTAAGCTAAATATAGCATCACAAAATCATAGAGCTGGAACAGACTTGGGAGGTCTTGAAGTCTAACCTTCTGCCCAAGTAGGAGTCATTATACCACCTCAAATTGTTGTCCAATCTTTTCTTGAAAACTTCCAATTATGTAGCACCCACAACTCTGAGGCAAACTGTTACATTGATTAATCATTCTTACTGTCAGGATATTCTTATTTCCAGGTTGGATCTCCCTTCAATAAGCTTCCACCCATTGCTCCCTTATGACAGCACCTCAAGTATTGGAAGACTGCTATCACGTCTTCCTTAAGTCTTCTTTTTATTAGGCTAAGCATATTTAGTTCCTTTAGCTATTCATCGTAAGATTTAGCCTCCAGACCAATTATCATCTTTGTTGCTTTTCTCTGCACTCTTTCTAGGGCCTCAGCATCTTTTCAAAATTATGGTGACCAGAACTGTATCCAGTATTCCAAATGTGGCCTCATAAATGCAATAATAGAACGGTACCATCATTTCCCGTGATCTTGATGCTATCCTTCTGGCTTTTTAGCAGCTGTAAAATATTGCTGAGTCATACGGTATTTACAGGAGAAATGATGGCTCAGCGGTTAGAGATGCTAAGTTTGTTAGCTGGAAAACTAACAGCCTGGGTTTGAGACCCAAATGCTGCATGATGGAATGAGCAGCTCCTTTCCCACTTAATTCGAAAACATGCAAATGAAAGTAGATAAACAGGTACCACTTCAGTGGGAAGTTAACAGCGTTCCATGCCCCTTGGCATATGGTCATGCTGGCCACATGACCACAGAAATGTCTTCAATGGCTCCTCAGCTAAGAAATGGAGATGAGAACCACCTCCTAGAGTCAGACATGACTGGACAAGGGAAACCTTTTACTTACTTATGATAAGCAATGGTCCACCAGGACAACTTGATCCCTCTCACAGGCACTACTGTTGGGCTTGGTACTGCCTATTTGGTATTTGTGCATTTGGTCTTTTCTGCCTAAATGAAGAAGGCCTTACTTTTCTCATCACTGAGCTGCATCTTGTTACATAGGACCCAAAGCTCAAGTCTCTCAAGATCCTTCTGAAACTTGGGTTTATCTTGTTTGTAATTCCCCACACTTGGTGTCATCCACAAATCTGATAAGCACCTCTTCAATCCCCTCATCTAAGTCATTTATGAAGATACTGAAGAGCACTGGCCCCCAAGACAGATGTACACTACTGCATGTTTTCCTCCATGTAGATGAATTGCAGGACTACATGCTAAATGCAGTTAGTCAGTCAACTTCAAATAAATCTAGTGGTGGTATTTTCTATCTTATATTATTCTAACTTACCAAGAAGTAGGCTGTGGTCTACTATGTCAAATGTCTTACCGAAGTCAGTCTAAGTAAACCATGTGCACAGCATTTTTCTGGTCCACTAATTTAGTACTTTTCACATAAAGCAATATGATTTGTTTAGCATAATCTCTTTTTAACAAGCCTATGCTACTCTTAGTAATCACCTTGTTCATTTCTAAGCACTCACAAATCCACTGCCTGATTCTCTTTTCCAAGATTTTCCCAGGTATTGATGTCAAGCTGATTGTCTATAGTTTCCTGGACCTTGGTTCCCCCCCACTTTTGAAGATTAGAACCACATTGGCTCTTTTCCAGTCCTCTGAAGTTCCCCCATGCTTCAGTAGTTCTGAAAAATTTCATTTAGTGATTCCAATATCACATCTGCCAGCATGCCTATACATGCTTCACTATGGAATCTTTAATATTTTCTGAGCTTGGTTGTTGCTTACAGATGTTACATTACCCAACTAGGTAATAATCACCTATATTACTGATGATGTTACCTAATTGGGTATTGAAATTCTTGCAAATAACCAAGCTCAGAGAGCACTAAGGACACCACAGTTCAGTCCTGAGCTACATATATTTCCTTTTATTGGATGCATGCTTTACCTTTGAAACTCTCCACAATTTCTACTTTAAAAATATTGAAGCAGAGACAAATTTCTGTCATTTGACCATTCCCACTAATAACTCATAGCTCTTCCAGAAATATCCAGTAATCCCAGTACATCAAGTGATCCCAGTTACGTCTTCTTTGCTTGCCTCAATCTTGTCAAGCACAATTTGTTATAATCCATTATCTGCTTGTATCACATGCCCAAATAATACGAATGCTTGCCCAGAGACTTATTTATTTAGTTATTCTCACACTTTGCATTATCTTAATTCAAGAAAGATCTCTGAAGGAAGAAAAACTGGTTCTACATATTTTACTTTAGTCAAATATTCCCATGAAATTCCTTCTTAATTCTGTATGAAAGCTGACATTAAGATCAACATGATTAATTGATTATTGGCCTTATCTTGACCATTTCTTCCCATCATCTGGGGATGAACTATTCCACCTTTCATGTAAGTTCTTATTTACTATTCATTTTGGCTACATCATCTATCATATATCTGACATAATCTTAAAAATGCTGAAATGTGCTATCAGAGCTTCGGGGTATAGAATACTTTAGGGACAAACTTCATTTTCCTCCCCAATTAGCAGATTAAAATCCATTGACTTTACAGTTAAAGGTACAGAATGCAAATGTATTCAGTAATGCTAGAGCAAGCAATCTTTCCTGTTGTCATAGCTGCAGACTAAAGACAGTTACTATCACCCTGGTTGAACCACGCAGTTCAAGTCACTGGGGGTACTTTAAACAAGCCTGCTGTAAACCAGCATGGGAAAACATATGGGAAGTTTTTCATTCTAAATTAGCCATACAGGTAGACCTTGGGTTACAATGGTAACTGGGACTAGGATTGCCATTACTAAGAAATGCAGTCATAAAATATGATATCATATGACCATGTCGCTTAGCAACAGCAACCCCAGCAGTCCTGGTTGCCTTTATAACCCCAAAATGTGCAGGTTTTTAAAAAGGAAGGTTATTAAAAAGGAATCCCAGTTAAGAAGCACCGGGGTGCCACAGGAGGCTAGTATGGTGCCGTGGGGAATGGGGTAGGCTAGAAGATGCACTGGCAGGGAGGATATAGGCCACAGATGAGTCAAGGGAGACTGGGGGGGGGGGGCGAGGCTTATTATGGGTAGGGGATGCTGCAGGTACAATTCAGTTTACTGACATCATACTGTTGGATCACCAGGAAAAGTCTACAAATATTTAATAGGAGGATGAAACAGGTATCAAGGTTTGCACAAGAGAATTCTGTGCTACTTTTCAATATGTTATTCCTGTAGCTTTTTTTTTTAATTTGGTATTTTCCATTTCAGTTGGTTTTTTTTGTTCGTAATGTCCGATTCAATTGTCTTTACAAGTTATTAGGAGATGCTTTTCACTTTTTAAGTGTCGATTGAATGCAAATCTAATGTAATTCTCTGTTAGAAATGTATAAAATTTTAAAATGTGAATGTAATTCTGAATTTTACAGCAAAAATTCAAATTGTTATAAATTAGTTGAGCATAGGACACTGCAGAAAAAAATACTTTCTTACAATGGAAAAATGATGCCACCCCACCTTTGCAATCTTTGACTGATAATTTCATCCTCTGCTTATCAGCTAGCTTTGTATTGATGTAATGGAAAGACTGATCGATATTAGTATGTGGTCAAAGTTTAATGCTATTTTTAAAAATTGAGCTGCTTATATACTTTTTATACTTTATTCTTTTATCCTTTCTTTCCTAGTCTTTATACAAAAACATAAGATATACTGAGACTCATCTCAGAACACTAAACCATGATACAGCATTGCCTGGAAATATAATTAGTGGGATTTCATTTCCAAAGAAATGGAGCAAAAGGTCAGGATTTTTATTTAGTGAATCTAATACTAAGTTACATACAATGATCAATCCTTGATGTAATCCTTAAATCCATCGGAAAAACTCTAACCAAGATCTAAAAATCTGAATTCATCTAGTTGCCCCAAGAAATCAATCTCTACATACAAAGTCCAGAAAGCAAACATAAAATTTTAAAAATGTAGGGGATACACTATTTCTTTGGAAGCCTCACTCCATGAAAACTCAGTGGTTTGGACATTAAGATTTATTTGAACAAATTTCAAAAGGCGGTGGGTGAAATTTTTAAAAAATTGAATTCTGACTGGTTATTCAATATGCCCAACACAAGTCACATGTCACATGCCCACATACCAACTACTGCCTATTGTTGTTAGCTCAAAGGCCTCCAACAAGATGAATTGAGAATACAGAGAAGTATATAAAATACGGAGAATGCTTTGGAAATTAGTTCAGTCTCTAAAAATAGAAACCCTAAAAATATTTAAATACATTCATTATTGAACCACCTAATAATTACAGTGTCAACCTTAAAACTCAGAAGATAAATTCATATTACACAAAAATGCCAACTATTTTTAACACTAATATTTAGAGCTACTCATTCTACTAAATATTGAATTCCAAAGCCAATAATGTTTTTACCCACCATGACAGCTGATGGCTTTAAAACATTACCCTCAGTATTAGGATCATCCATTTTACCAGCCATCATAGTAGCCAAAAATATAGGTAGAAAGATAAAGTTTCTTTCTAGAAAGAAAAGAAAACCCGTGTTTCTTTAGACCACAAACTATTTATTAATCTAGTAACTGAAAGGTTGAACACAAAAATGTCTTCACATAAAGATGTAGTTAAAAGCATTTGGCAGTGATGTGAATAAGCATCACTGGGTGGAACAATACTGTTTCACAGTCAACCAAGGGAAAAATTACTTTTGATTAAAATCCAGAATGCCATCACCTGAGCACCAGCTACTCTGTAGCCATCTCCACCAAGTGGAGCTACTTTCCATGGCATCTTCTGTTCCAAAGTACATCTATGCAAGGTAATAAATTAAAATTGGCAAGATCTCAGGATAAGGTAACTTGTTTTTGCAGATGATATCTTAATAATACAACATCAGAGTGTAGGTTGTCTAAACGTTTATGATAAAAACAAGACCATATTAGAAAGAGGAAGAAGTCTTAAATGAAAGATCAATATTATTTCACAAATATACATCCACTGTGATTTCAATTAAATGTGCTAGTAAAAACACAAGTTAGATTAAATCCTGTACTTGTGTTAATAAAACAGAACTATGCATTACCAGAAGTAGGTGGCTAGGGGATAGATTTTCATATAAGCATGCATAAAACAGGTGAAGCAAGATCCATTCTTTTACCATAAAAAATGCAGGGCTTTTTTTAATAGGCAAAAAAGTAGGAAGAAAACTTTTACCTGCAAGGCAAAGATGTACAAGCTTTGAATAAAATCAAACTTGATGGTTGATGGGTCAACCTTAGCAAGAAAGATGTCTGAAGCCAACTCACTCTTTCTACAGAAACAAAATGCATGAATTAGAAACCAGGACCTACCATTGAGACCATTTGGGATGCTCCGGTGGTGAAGAGGAGCAGAAAGGTCATCCATAGATCTCCTGATGGCTCCAGCTTTGTTTTCAACAACTTTGTGATGGTGAAGGAGATGATGGTGGTGATCTGGACTTCCTGCACTGCCAGCGCTGGATGTACTACTCCCATCTCCAACATCCCTGGTTCCAGAACCCCCATTGAGGTTGGTGAGACTAGCTTGGCTATCTATGGAGCTTCGGGAGCCTGCTCCATTCCTTTCTTCATCCAGCATTAGCACAATTTCCTTCAGCTCAACATTTTCTCTCAGAAGGGATTCTTGCTTGGCTTCCAATTCTTTCAGCTTCTGCTGGTACATTCCAACTTCCTTCCACATTACACCTGCAGTGTGTCTCCCAAACCTCTGCCATTCTCTCGACAGCTTTTTCCCCTTTTGCCTGTCATCATCCAAGAAACAGCAGAGCTCCCTCAGTTCCTGGTTATCATCCTGAAGCTTCTGATTAACTTCTTTCAAACCCCTGATCTCATGCAGGTGAACTTGGAGTCTTCTGTTCACATCTTTCATCAAGTTGCTGTGCTCCACCATCAAGTTCATTTTTTCATTCTCCACTTTCTTCAACCTTTTCACCAATTCTTCCTTGTTCCATCTCAACAGATCATCTTCTGTCATTTTGCTCAGGTCTTCCTTTGACCCTTCCACAGAATTTTTTGACATATTTATATTCTATTTCTACTCCTTTGGAAGGAGATGAGACAAAAACTGTTCTTTTCAAGGAATATATTTTAAATATTCTGCAAGTTTAATATTCACAGCAACATTGTGGAATGTAATTTTGTATTTTAAAAATCCTACAATTCTTCAGGGAGCACAAGAACACAAAAAACTGTAAATCCACTCATTTCTGTAAAATGTTCTCTCTGCCTTGCAACTCCCATACCTAAATAAAATAAAAATGAAAAAGAATGAAAGCTTCATATATATATAGAGAGAGAGAGAGAGAGAGAGAAAGACAGACAGACAGAGAGAGAGAGAGATTTAAAAGCCTTTCAAAAGTGAAGCAAGTCAACTTACCCAAGGCTAACACAGCCCCAGCAATAAGAATAAAATGTGTTAGCTTAAAAATCAACCTGCTTGGGTTCAGTATCCACGCCGCGTAGATTTCCAACAGATAAAAGCTATATGAGGTTGTGAAACGGTCAGGTTCCAAGCTGAAATGACCCAGCCCCTCCGTCCGCAGCAATTAGAGTTGGAAAGAATAAAATAAAATGCAAATTTTTAAAACCGATCCCTTCCTCCGCTTTTTTTTTTTTATGCTTTTAGTTCTAAGACAGCCCTCCGGATGATGTCAGTCTCTTTGTAAAACTGCATTTAAATTTTCAGAACAACCATCGGAAAGGAACTGAGAGAGCATAGATTCTGGAACAAGGCATCGCCTATTTCAAGCCAGAGGGAGGAAAGAAGGAAGACGGGAAAGGACATTCCAGGATGAGAATGTGCAGTACACCTTGGAGAAGCAACGCGAAAAAATAAAAGCAAGGACCTAAAATAAAAGAGAAATCCAATAAGCACAGCTGCTTATCTCCGCGTACCGCTCCACTCGATCCTCCGGCACTGCTCAGTTTTATGGGAGGGAGGGAATTAGCGGGTTTGGCTCCTCCTCCTGACTCCTGATTGGCCAATCAGATGGTCCGGGCTCGGTTCTTCTCCATGCCCCAGCGTGGCGCGTTCAGGTTGCATTTCATTTTCCGCCTTGGGTCGGGTTACGGGGAGAAGCGATAATTTCTCCCGCAGCCAATGAGCGGGCGGCATGGGCGCATTTCAAAAAAGCAGGTACAAAGGCAAAGGTAGAGCGCCGTGCCTCTCTTAAAGGGGCCGCGGTCTGTTTTCTACCTCTGCCTGGAGAGGGCTCCGAGGAACCATCCTGCATCCCTTCCCTTGCCCGCGACTTTCCCTAAAAGTCTGCTCTAATCCGCTTCTTATTTAGGAAGGGAAGTTGGACGAGAGGATGCAGAGTTTGGGGGCGGAAATAAGCGAGTTGCCCTGTGGAGCCAAAAGGGCCGTCGGGTCTACTTCAGTTCTTGCTGGGGGGTTTTCTTTGATGTTGAGGCCTCCTCCCCCCACATCCAGCCCCGTTTAAATGGCATTTTCTCCTCGTCCCCTCCGTCTTTCTGCCCGGGCGATCCACGGGCACCATTTTGAGGACGACGAACGCGTGGAGAAAAATAGTTCGAGGGCTCGCCATCCTGTCTTTCACTCGGTCTTCATCACGAGTGGGAAAACTGTTTGGGAAGGCCGCGGGTGGGGTTGCCGAGAAAGCCCCACGGAGCGCTCCCCTGGGCGAAAAAAACAAAAAAACCTTTGCGAACTGACAGGAGGCGCTTTGCAGAAGGGCTTCAAAGCCCCGGGGCCGTCTTCGGTGGCGGTAAGCGATCTGGGTTGAATAATTCCTGCCGACCCCGAGAGGGCGACGAGGAGAAACCGGGAGCCTGCCTGGTAGCTGTACGCTTAGGCCGAAGCGACTCGGGGCTTGTGGGGAAAATCCCGCCTGAATTCAGGAGGTTATTTTGGGCGAAGTCGTGTGAAAGGCGAGGCTGATGTGAGGTAGAAAGAAGGGGGCTTTCCCCCTCTTTTTTTTTGCTTTGGACAGCAAACTAAAAAAATGGGGGGAGAGAACCTAACCATTGAGGTCCCTTTATGCTTATGTTGTGCAGAGCCCAGCGAGAAGGCCTGTTCAGTAAACCATGGTTTACAGTGAAGCCCCTTGTGTCAGCAACAGCTTTGTAAACTCGGACCACCACCACACCATTTTCAGTCGCCTCCTATTATCAGAGACCGCCTGGACAAACCCCTGCAATTTATTAGTAAGTTTTTCAGAAGTGGTTTGCCATTGTCTCCTTTCTAGGGCTAAGAGAAGGTGACCGGCCCAAGGTCACCCTGCTGCCTTTGTGCCTAAAGCAGGACTGGAGCTCATGGTCTACAGCAGGGCTCTCCAACCTTGGGCACTTTAAGCCTGGAGGACTTCAACTCCCAGAATTCCCCAGCCAGCAAAGCTGGCTGGGGAATTCTGGGAGTTGAAGTCCTCCAGGCTTAAAGTGCCCAAGGTTGGAGACCCCTGGTCTACAGGTTTGTAGCCTGATGCCCTGATACCTAAGTGCAGTGGTGGGATTCAATTTTTTTTACTACCGGTTCTGTGGGCGTGGCTTGGTGGGCGTGGCAGGGGAAAGGATACTGTAAAATCTCCAGTCAGAGGTGGTATTTGATGGTTCTCCAAACTACTCAACATTTCCGCTACCGGTTCTCCAGAACTGGTCAGAACCTGATGAATACCACCCCTGCCTAAGTGGCTGACACTATAAACTTAATACTCTTTAAAATAGTGGGAGGCTGGCAACATTACTGAGCTACTGGAAGCCTTGGGGATTTGGAGAGATAGTCATTGGTACTGACACAAAGTAGATCACAATTGCCTATTTCCCAAAGGGCTTTCCAGAAGGCAAACTGGCCCTTGTTCCCTGCCTACCCACTCATGATAGCTCTGTATTTACTCTGCATTAAAATAGCCCATTTTCAGATATAGGGCAGTCTTCCAAACAATGCATTTCTAAGAATGCCTTTGGGGCCTATTTGGATCAGCAGTTTTGCACAATAAAGATATTGCTGGGGGTGCTGTGCTTTGCTTTGCAGCATGGCAGGTTCTTGTTCCTTTATTTTAATTAAAATATTTTTTAAAGTATGCTAAGATGATAGTAGAAAGCCTGACATACATCAGAAGTGTTCACAAGTATGTTTGCTGTTGTGGTGTCAAATTGCCAATCCTGTTCTAATCAAGCTCCTCCAACTGATGCTGTCCAAATATTGTCCTGTTTGCATACCACTAAGCAACAGTATTTTAGCCTAGCATGTGATCTAAGCCTGTAGTTATTGATTCAGTGTGCCACATAAATCCAGAAAATTGCTCCATTATATGAATGGATAACTGTTTTGGACTTCAGTTCCCATTATACGGTATGTCCTTGTTGACTGTTCCAGTTAAGGCTGATGGGTATTGTAGTTCAGAAATATTTAGGCTATCTGAATGGTTTGATCTTGTATATTTACACAACACAATCCGAAGTTTTGTAATCACAAAATTGGTGATTTCATAACTCTGAAGCCAGTGTGTGTTAAGATTAATATTATTAAAATTAAGGAATGATTCAAGAAGTTTCTTAATTCAACTTTTACCCAATGCTTTTATTCAAGTGGAAAATTAAATTCTTTACAAGTAGTTCTCAATGTATAAATATTCATTTAATAACCATTCAAAATTATAATGGCACTGAAAAAAGTGACATGTTTTTCACACTTATGACCATTGCAGCATCCCCATGTTCACATGATCACAATTGACAAATGTCATGTATTTATGATGGATCCAGTATCTTGGGCTCATGTGATCACCTTTTTGTCACTTTCTGAAAAAGTCAGTGGGAAAGCCAAATTCACTTAACAACTGCAGTGTTTCACTCAACAACTGTGCCAAGAAAGGTTGAAAAATGGGGCAAAATTCATTTAACTGTCTTGCTTAGCAATGGAAATTTTGGGCTCAGTTGTGGTTGTAAGTGCAGGAGTACCTATATAGTTTATTTTTGAGTAAATATGTATAAAATTACATATAGGAAAAGAAGAGGCAGAGCAGGGGATAGAGTCAAGAGAGAAGTCAGCCTGGAGTCATTATGTTCCTGCAAACAGTCCAAGTCCAGCTTTAGATGACAGGCTGAGCCTATGTGAGCATTAAAAGCATCATAAATCATGAGTCTGCACATTGGAAGAGATCTAACTCCAGTCCACCTTGAATGCCTTCTTATTCCTGCTCATTTCCCTTTACCATTAGGTCAGATTCTTAGAGAGAGCTTAAGTTTGCAAAAAATCTTTATACTCATTTGAACTGTTCGAATCTCTGATTTCCCCAGCACTTGATATCAGCCTCCTCTTGAATTCTTTTAATACTTATCTAGCACTAAACTAGTGTATAAAATGTGCATAAACATAAGCAATAAAATCAGCTTAACTGGAACCTAGTATAGTTCTGATTCTTGTGCCTGACATTACACTACAGTTAGCTTTTAGAATTTGTGTAAAATCTTGGATTTTATTTATTTGGAAAGTTATACAGTTCTCTTTTGAATCAGGTTTTTTTTTAATCAGAGCACTCAAAACTATAATTTTCAATTTAAATTTAGAAAATTAAAAACAGGATCTGGTATGAGTGGTGCAGGTAGTAAAGCAGTAAGAAATAATGATTTAAACAATTTAAAAGTTCAATGATGGTATTGTGATATTAGCATATTAAAAGGTTTGGAAGATTTTAATTATTACTGAGCTGTCTATGTGTGATGGTAATACCTTATATAGAGGGTTTTTCAGTCTTTAGTCTTTTTTTAAGTAAAAAAGTGGTTATACAGTATATAGACAAACATTATTTTCCATATCATATATACTGGTTTCCTTTGTTTCACTAGTTTTTTTAAAAAATCCTACAAGGTTTACAGATTTTTTAAGTGATACAAAATTCTAAAAATACCATGAAAAGAAACAGTGGGATAAAGTGCAAATGCTCCAAGCAATGTGCCTGAACTATTCCATCTTCAGCTTTCTGGAAAAATCTGTTTTCTTCCTTTGAAAATACCAATCAAAAATAATCTGGACACATCTCTAAAGAATAGAAGACATGTATGTCATTTGAAAACAACAGAATTCTTGTAAGTGGGGTGCATGGTTATGATAAATGTGTGCATCCTGTTTCTACAGCTAACTAACAAAGCCAATTCCTGCCCTGTCTCAAAGGAAATTGCCTTTTTCTGTGCTAATTTGTGACAGGGAAATAAGGCTGTTAATAAACAATAGATCAAGCATTCACATTTAGACAGGGGATTTGCATCAAGCTGTGAATGTAAGATTTTTAATGTGCATACCACACTAAGCTTTTTATACCTACCTAATACAGCATCAATGCAGTATAAAATTCACTATATTTAAGAAGACATTTTTCTCTGCTAATGGGAAACAATTGTACTAATACTTAATATGACAAGATTTATGGAAAGCTTGCAAGGCTGGATTTTCTCTGCAGCTGATTATTATTTTCAGGACTGTAAATTAAACCAGACTTACTCTTTTTATGTATGGTATTCCATAAAAAAGCATTTTTCAGCATTGTATGAATACAATTTCCCTACACAGATTTTAAGATAATTTCTAACATCTTCCTTGCTAATCTACCATAATATTTATAAAGCTGGTAGGCCTTAGTAAAAATACCTTTTCTGAGGTGTACTCATAGTTAATTTTTGTTATTAATTATTGTAAATAATTAATTACAGAATCAAATAATTAAAGAAACAAACCCAGACAAACTAAAAATACAAACTAAGAAAAAAGAATATGTTTTTATACTTAATAAATACAGGTTTATTAATAAATACACTATAAATACACCAGCTCAGTTCTGGAATAACTCCAACACAAATGCACAAAGCTGGAGCAGTCCACAAGGAAAGACAACACCAAGGTCCACTGTCCGGGGTCTGGAGAACAGGGTTCAAGGCAAAAGCAGGTCCAAGAGTCCAAGAGTCGAATTATGAATCCAGGGTCTAAAATCAAGAGTGTCAGGATAAGGAAGATCAACTAATTGACTGGTAAATGCTAGGCACCAAAACGGACATGTTGTTCCCAGCATCATTTCCATCTTCCTGCTGGGTTAAATAGTGCCTGGTGCAGCCCATTAAGAGAAGCAAAACTGCCACTTTGCAAGTAGCTGGGCTGATCTCCATTGCTGCAGTCTCTTCTCCATCCTGCATGCTCAGATGGGTGGAAGAGGCAGTTCCTCCTCACTGGCCGACTGCAGCTGCATGCTCCCTCCATCCGAAGCCTCAGGGCTGTCCAATTACAGCTGTCCCTCAACTGACCCATGCTCAGGTAGCTGTTTGTCTGATTGCTCCCTGTGCACCTGCTCCACCGCGCTTGGACTCATCACTCCCTGCTCGGAGCCACTGGCCACCTCCGGTCCCTGACGTGCCCAGCTCATCCTCCAAGCTGGCATTCAGAGGGGTGTCCAGGAAAGCATCAGAGAAGGCCATCACATCCTCTAATTAGAAGAAATCATTCCTTTTTCCAAAATAGATCACACATTTCTGACAATCATATCTAATATAATGTCACATTTCAAATATCACATTTGCCGTTTGTGAATTTTAGGATGATGTTAGGCAAACTTTAAACCTTGATTTTTCTGGTAGTTTATTGATAGCTTTCGTACATGCTTCTCATTCCCCCCTATGAAGTAGACATAATAACTACATTGTTGGCATATAGTAATGCTGGAATTGCACAATCAGCTAAAATAGGTAGGTGATAGACTAAAACAGGAAGTGCTTGGATTATTGGATTTAAATATAAATTAAACAGTAATGGACTTAATATATAAACTTGTCTTACATCTCTATAAGTTGGGATCACTTTAGATAAATGATCCTAAGGTATACATCTTATTCTCTGGGAGATATTTCAGTAAAGTGGCTGAATAAGAAAAAACAGCTTTTTTTCTATAGAAAACTACCTCAAGTCTGTCCCACAGTCTCTTGTTAGATCAAAATCTGACTTAAAATCATCAAGAGTTGCATAAGGGGAATGTAGGGCCTATAATATTTTTCTGACAAATGACAGAATACACCACACAACAATCTAATGCTGATTGTTTTCCTCTAAATCCACCTTCAGCAATTATATTTCCATTTTGTAGCCAATACACTAATTTTAGATAAAGAAATCATTTAAATTTTATTATGCTTAATAAACTTAGACTTATAATTTGTATGGTCAACTATTTCCTTTATTTTTGTGTATCTGTACAATATCCTGATTCCAATAAAATGGGAATTAACCTGTTTTGTTAATATGTGTGAATAAAGTGGCCAAAATCAGCTCACTAATCTTTGTTTTTTCTTATTTTATGTGTGTGGATAAAATCACTTCTAGATGTTAATTTGGTTATAAGATCTTTAGCCTCAGTTATGAACACTAATGACCAATCCGTGAGCTCATAATGAGAGGGAATCAGAGATTACAGCAGATTCCCTTTTAAATATTTTATAGAAATAATCCTCCCATTTATCTGCAGATATTTGTGTGATAGGGCTAAAATGTCTATCTGTAAGGAAATAACTGATTAAGTGCTTAAAATGAAGTGATAGAATTCTCTTCTGTTCCCAAGTGATATTCAGGGACATATTAACATTGATAAGTGGAAGCAATCTCTCGCAGTGATTTATATTTTGTACAACTTTTTGATGAACCAACTTTGGATACTAGTTATAAAACAAACATTGAAATAAGTATTATCAACAATTATTGTTTTAGAATAATTTCACCACTGAACAAAGTAAAAGAAATTTCCATATAAAAGGCAGGAATATCTGCAGAATACAGTCAAAAAGCAGAAGATGGCAGCCACAACAGTCTGATTGAATTTCTGCTTTTTTATGAGCAACACAGTTTTAAAAAAACATAATAATCAGGCAGAGCTTTGATCACAATGTTCTTGGCCAGCATTGAATATTTTTTTTACAAAAAACCATTTCGTGTGTAGATCTTAAGGAAAAAAATAAACAGTACTTAGTATTTCTGAATTAATATATGTATTTTTGACAGCAACATAATTTTGTGGTACTTTAAGGACTGACAAATTTTATTATAAGTGTATTTCACATTAACTAAAAACTGCACTTTAATTTTGCTACTGTAAATTCTTATGAAAATACTCCCTCTACAGGACAAAATCAGAATTGTAAACATTTTTCTCCCAAATCGTGACATTCTAATAACTTTTACCTATTAAGTTTTATTCCTATGCTTAGAGTAAAAAAACACAATAAACCACAATGTACTTGGACTGGCATTAAGAATTAGATATCCTTTCCATAGACTAGTAAACCACTAGTTTCAGATCTCAAGTATATACAAATGCATGCTTCTGACATTTTCAAAGCATGCTAAGCTGCAAAGTCACCTGCTGTATTTATTTATATCTTTATCTACTTGATTAAACCATCATTCATTCATTATATTAATATTCTGATTACAAATGATATAAAATTAATGTCAATGCAAGAGCATATAAGCGGGTGGAATTCAACTGGTGTTATTACCAGTTTGGTGACTACGTTTTACATATCAGCTGTGCTGCCCAATCAGCTGAAAAGCGCTGCGGACGGGTGCACAGCATTTAACAAGCTTCTTTTTTCCTGCTTTTTCAACCTCAGCTGTGCCACATAAAGCAGCTAAGGTTGAAAAAGCAGAAAATAAAGGACAGGTAAGAGCCTGGATGGGTGGGTGGGCCAAACAGCAGCAAACACACAACCGGTTCGGTGTCTGCTTTTCTTCAGAGCTACCGGTTCTTTAGAACTGGACAGAACCGGTAACATCCCACCCCTGCAATTATGACAAATCATGGCTTGAACTATCTTGCTTTGCATGTAATGAGTCTATCTCATTTATTAGTTTCACATTTTAAGTTGCATTACTGAAATAAATGAACTTTTGCACGATATTCTAATTTTTCAAGTTTCACCTGTATGCCCAAAAGCTGCTGGAGTGTGACCAGAAGAGATAAAATCAGAAATGAGACCATAAGAGAAAGATTGGCATAGAACCAGTCCTAAACTACATCCAAAAACAGCAAATAAAGTGGTTTGCTCATCTGGAGAAGATGTCTTGCAATTCCAATTTTATAATATAAAATACATACCATGCATATACAAAAAGAGAAGAAAGTCAAAGAATATGAGGCAGACCCAGAAGAAGATGGAGAGACAACATCAAAGACACACCACAGCAACATCAATTAACAATGGTTGAGGACACCAGAACAGGAGCCAGAACTTTATATCTTCCTTGACACCTGAAACTATAAAAGAAGAGATCATACCTATAGTATTAACAAGTAATTACACTTTTGTATCTCCTGATATTTAATGATATTCTAGATCTGAGAATCACTCAGAGAATAGTAGTTTAGTGAATGCTTACATGTTGTCTAATGAGGAAACCAGACAAACTACCACAGGCATGCAAAAAGCCAGTATTTTTTTCAGCCTTCAATCAAATCAAATTCTTTTTTGAAGGGCATAGCAAAATACTTAAAACTATGTAAAATGATATATCACTATTAACTGTAGTAGTACATCATTGTTTTCAAATACAATTAAATAACTTAACATCCTGGATACTATTTCCTGTAGCAAAATTGCTAGTTTTTTTTTTTCATTTAAACTGTTGAACCAAAACTAGTTTCAATCACACTCTTAATATACTTTTTCTTTCAAGATCTAGCACAGCTAGTATCAAAACATTGAAATTTTTTTCTTAGTGAGACATATATATTATTCTGCATAACTTTCTGATGGATGTCTGTGTCTGGTTGAAGATTTCCAGTGAGAGACTATCAGAAGGTTAAGTATATTGAGCAGGATGGTTCTCTTAATGTTAAGAAAATGTATCATAGGTTAAGTCTCTTCTTTTTTAGTTCTGTATGAAGATTTTCATGTAATACAACCAATAGTACCATAGGATAATATTCCATATACAATACAATATTCAGTCATTAGATGCATTTCTAAAATGATTGCAAAAGTTTAGGACTCCTTATGAATTTCCTGGAAATGTGAATGTCTTTCGTACTATTTTAACTGTCCTGTCCTATTTTAAGAGTCTGAAGTCTGAGCAAGGAACAAAAGAGGAACCAACTCTCCATAACAGTCCAGAATCAACAGTAGATCTCAATAAACTGAATTGGGTAAAGCCATATTCCACACTGCCATTGGGATCTGAAGGAAAAAGATTTTTTAAAAAAACAGAAATATCAGACAGAGCAAAGCAACCAAATTTAAAAGAGCAACTTTTGGAACACAGTGTTGTTGGTATTGTATAGAAACTGAAGCAGAAAAAATGTTTCAGTATTTTGGGGATAGTATCAGGTGGAACATAGATTATTTGTGTTCCTTGAGTGATATAGTCATCTTACTAATGGAATATAGTACCAATATGGATATGGCCTTAACAAGCCTTATGTTTGATTCATGACTATATTTACTGGTTTAAAGGAAGCTTATCTCTGATTACCTGAAACATACCATAACTAAATTTATTTAAGTAGTTTTAATCCTATTCATCTTTTACATGCTATCAATTTTCCTAAACACATCAGACGTTTGTTGCTGAGGAAGCACATCCCAGGGGCTCAGTGTAACGGCAATATATATTCACATTTTTCTTTTTCTTTTTTTATTTTAAAGCTGCTGGTTCATATACAGGCAAGTTTAGCTGTGATTGAATGCTGTTACCATCTGACAGCTGCTAACTAGCCAATATGAAATAAGTGAATGTTTTCAATCCACAGGGAGCTCTAGAATAATTTATTCTAATACCATGAGAAATTCAGTTAGCACAACAATAAAGGTAGAGTCCAAACAAAGATGGAAGCCATCTCTCCTACCTGAGTCTCACTAATTTGCTAGATTTTAAAAGGAGTTGTTAGCTAATGATATTGTTTACAATTTGCTTCCTAGTTAAGGAGACCACCCATAAGAGAAAATACTGTACATAGACGGAGTTGTCTTTTAATTAAAAAAACAGAATTGTGTCTCTTAATAAGCCTCAATCAGCCATGCATTTCAATCAGCCAACTCTTGGCAACTTCCTCAATACAATTTTTCTGGAAATAAAATGGAAGTGGTTTGCCCCTCCCTTGCAAGTGCTGTGTTTTTTCTTTCTGTACACTTTTTTTTTACAGACCTGGGATTTCCAACTAAAAACTATGCAAGATTGGACCTAGTTAGTAGTACTAGGTCCAATCTTGCATAGTTTTTTAGTTCAACTAAGTTTGGCCAAGTGCTAAACATTGGATATTGTGATCTCCTGACTACAACATTTCTATAAATGAAGTATCTTTCAGTTTTTCCTGCTTCAGTGTTTATCTTTACCCTCAAGCTAAATCTAGAATTTATTTTACATTTTTAAATATAATTTCTATAATATCTAGTTGCTTGCCTTTAATTTTTTATTTATTCCTTTACTATTTATTTCAGCTTCTTGTTTATCCTAAAGGTGAATATGCTGCCAAGACAGTCTAGTTTAGGTGAGAATATAAATCACAACCTGTTCTGTTGAATGCAATTTAAACCTAACATTGTTTATTTCTGAATATAGAGGTTCAGAAATAATGATAAATTGTAGCCAGCATTGGCAACACTGGTATACAAAAACAAACAAATACTGTATAATGCAGAAAGTTCTGAGCATACAAGCAGCTTGTGCATACCTTCATTTCCAAAAAAAAATGGCACTCATACATCTGAGAGTAACTTCCATTAAACTCAATAGGCATGTATCTGAAAAGAGACACAGAGACATACATTGTCATTCATCATTACAACTAAGCTTACTGTGGCAGCATCCTTGCCATTAGTTATTTCTGCTCGACATCTTAATTCAGAAGCTTCTTGAGGGGCAAGATTCTGGAGGCATCTTGGAGGATAAAATCATTCACATACACATAGCATTGGATACTGGCTGACTCTACAGGAAATGGCAATGTTCTTTAAGATTATCTGGAAATAATTTGGCCCTATCTATTTTGAGGAAGGAGACAATGTTCTCTGTGACATCAGCCAAACCATTGTTAAATAGGAACCTTGTCTTTAGTAATTGGCAGAGGGAATAAACTTGAGGAAAAGTCACTACCAAGACAAGAGTCAGATAAAAGGGATCTCAGTCCAGGACACAACTGGAACCTGAAAAAAAACATCACAGTCAAATGTGTCAAAATATTATACTTGTCAAAATTATCATAAAGATAAAGGGAGGAAGAGGGGAAGACATTCAGACTTGGAAGATTCTGTTATAACCTTATAATAAAAGGCCTTCATGACTGGTTTCTTAGTTGCTCTACCTTGACATGCTGATGAAAGCTGCTAAGGAGGATAACGGGAAGCTGGCAGGGACAATGATTAATGCATCCTTGGGTGAAAGATAATGCCACCAATCTTGAAGAGCAATATGTCTCATCATCAAGAACCCACTGCTTGGACAACCCTCAATCTGTCTTTAACCTCCCTTTTCTAAATACAATTGTTGAGATGATAATGAATCTGCAATTGTGATGAATCCTGGATGAAACAAATTACTGGAGCCTTTTTTGTGTGTTTCAAGGTTAGACATTGCATTGAGATTACACTGATCACTTCTGTGGATAATATAGGGCAGAACTGGGATGGGGGAAGTGCAACCTTCCTGGTCTTATAGTATCTTTGAGTTGCACTGAATACCTTCGACCATAGTATTCTTCTGGATTGATTGCAAGAGCTCAGAAGCAAAGGGCACAGTGTTACAGTGATTCTTTTCCCTGTGACCAGGATTAAATGACTGTGGATGATAGGGAGATCTCTTCATGGATCTCTCCCCTTCATCCAACCAATCTCAACTTTCTTCCATCACCTGTTTAATATCAACATGAAATTACTCTTCATAACATTGTAGCCTCCCTAGACCTGTATGCCATATACTAAATGGGCGGGGGGGTTGGACTAGATGACCTACAAGGTCCCTTCCAACTCTGATTATGTGTAATCTGTAAATAAATACTCTGAGAGGTAATTTGATGCCATGTTTATTATACTTGTATAACTCAAAAGGCTTAAAAGGAGATGTAATTGTAATCTATTCTAATGCCTAGAGGCTGTAAGGGCCTAAATGGAGAGAAAGAGGCTTAAATTCAGCCAGATACAGTGACTGTGCACATTCCAGCAGAATTTAATATTTAATATTGAACAGGATAGTTCTCCCTAACACAGAGCAAGTTAATAGTTTGGGGATCCTCTTAGACTGAGAGCTCCTGCTGGAAAAGTGAATACAGCTTGTGGACAAGAAGGTCTTTGTTCAGATCTCTCATGTATCAGTTGTAAACATTCCTGGATTAGGAAACTTTGTTGAAAATTACCATGCTTTTGTCTTCTCATGATTGAACTACTGCCTCTTCCTTCCTGTTCTTGTAGACCATCAGGAAGCTACAGCTGCTCCAGAATGCAGTAGCTCAAGTAGTAATGACCATGTGACAATTTTTCCATGTAACATTACTATTTTGGGAACTGCAGTGATGTTGTGGTCGGTTGGCGGCCTGCAGAGCTGGCAGCAGAGTCAGATAGTGGGGAGGAACATGGGCCAGTCCTGGAGTTTGGGGAGGACTCGGATGAGGGATCTGTGTTCGACACAGAGATGGGGCCAGGGCCATCTGAGAGTTATGTGCTGACTCTGGAGCCCTCAGAATCTGACATCAGCGAAGCAAAATAACGGGGGGGGGGGGCCTGTTCCCAGTGCACACTTCGCAAAGCTTCCAGAAGGCAAAAACAATTAAGACAAAAGGGGCGACTCGGGAGTAAGGCTTGGAGATGATTGGCCCCTCCCATAAGACACAAAGGAGGAGCAAAGGGACATGAGCCTTTGCAGGAAGCAACTTTGTTCATTCTGGTCGATTTAAAATCTGAAGCTCCGTGCTGACTTTGTGCTCCGTTTGGCCTTGTACAGCTAATTGGCAGCATTTCAAGAGAGAGAGAGGTGGGTGCTTATCCCGAAAGACTGTGGCAAACTTCTGTTGGACTTTTCATAAACTGTTTGGCACTCATTACAGGCTGTGAATGCATATAATTCACAACCGCTAAAATAAAAACAAGGTTTTTGGGACTAGCGTGTGATTGTTACTGTCTCAGGAAGCCTTGGTCAGAACAAGTGACTTGAACTGCTTCTGGATGCAATTCAAGGTGCTGGTCATCATTCTTTATTCTTTATTTATCTGTTAAATTTATTTGCTACCCATCTTGCCATGGGGCCACTCTGAGTGACTTGCAACAACAAAATGAAAAAAAAAATTAAAAATGTAAATATAATAATACAAAGGAATAAAATAATAGTACAATCATATGAAATTTAAAAGATGGGCAGAGAAGGAGCAGAAAGTGCAGGGAGGGTGGGGTCAGCTAATTAGTCCATTAGCCACCTCCATTACCCTACTCCCCTAGTGGGTTCCTTTTACATCTCAGAACTTGGGTATTTATGCAATTGTCTTCTCTAAGTTGATTTTGCCTGTCCAATAAGATCTCGTAAAGAAAGTACATTGTGAGTTTTTTTCTCTCTTAGAGCACTTTGTCATGAAGGATGTTGAACATTCATCCCTCCTTGGACAGCAAACTATCAGATATAATTTTGCCCCCATCCTCCCTGCAGCTCATACATAATCAAAAAGACAAGTCCTCTGCTTTAATTATACATAAAAGAACTATTATAACAAAATTCTCATATTTTCCTAACAAGAATCATGTTCTAAGGCAGAGATAAAAATTACTAAATAAAAATTAAAAGTTACAAAAGTATGTAGCTCTATGTTTATTTATTGTTAAAAGAGAACTATTAATGAAAATTAAAGCCATAATCTTCAATCAACATCACCCTAAAGGAACTTGAGAGGTGGAGAAACCCTTGCTTATAACTTAGTGATGAACATATGAATTGGTCTATGTCAGCAGCTGGTTGTTTATTTTAGCTGTCACCGATTTGAAATCTTAAATCAAGTAAAAACTCCAGGAAAGCAAAATTCTTAGCATTAACACGCTGCTTTGAAAATAGTTTTGAATAAAACATCAGGTGGGGGGCAGGGAAGATGTCCCAATCCTCCCAGTCCCTAATGAATTATTTATAATGAGAATCCTTGTGGTTGCTCAGCACAGGTAACCTAAAGTACATATAAACATTCCAAACACTGAAAAATTCCATTTGGCTTTTCATCTAGGTAGTTGGATTTTAGAGAAAAATGCAATTTGTTTAATGTCGTGTTGATTTAGTTGGTGCTTTTCTTGATGAAATTGGCAAAAAGACTTATGTTTGAATGCAGAGGAAAATCACATTTCTGTCATCTTTATGCATTATCTAGGGAGAACTACAGTGCAATAGTTATTTTTTAAGACTTTTTACAAGGCAATTTAATTTTGTATACAATTCTGACCTACCAAATACACTCTTTTTTTATGAAGCACATATAAGTTGTCCTCATTAAATTGCTTTTTTTCCTGTTTCATCTTGATTCATTCATTTTGATTGCAAAAGTCTGATTTTTAAAAAGGTAAAGAATCAGATCAACTTAATGCTATCTATATTTTAAATACAGATATATTAAATACAACTCTCTTCATACTCTACATAAATGACCTCTGTGATTATATTAAGAGCAACTGTGTTCTCTTCGCTGATGATGTAAAGCTATTCAACACCACAGACAATACTACTACCCTCCAAAAAGATCTTGACTATGTATCAGAATGGTCCATCAAATGGCAACTTCAAATCTCAACAAATAAATGCTCTGTCCTACATATTGGCAAAAAAAAAATCAGAAAATAAAATACAGGCTGAATAGTCAAGACCTGGTTGATGATCCAAACTCTGTCCAGGATCTTGGAGTACTCATCTCTAATGATCTAAGTGCTAGAGCCCACTGTAACTACATAGCCAAAAAGGCATTAAGAGTTGTTAATCTAATCCTACATAACTTCTTCTCTGGTAATATCACACTACTAACTAGAGCATACAAAACATTTGTAGACCTATACTTGAATACAGCTCATCAGTCTGGAACCCATATCATGTATCTAATATTAACACAATTGAGAAAGTCTATAAATATTTCACAAGAAGAGTTCTCCACTCCTCTACTCATTGCAGAATACCTTATGCCACCAGACTTGAAACTCTAGTCCTAGAAAACCTAGAACTACACCACCTTTGGTCCGATCTAAATATAATATATAAAATCATACATTGCAATGTCCTATCTGTCAATGAATACTTCAGCTTCAATCATAACAATACAAGAGCATACAATAATACAAACTCAAGTTTAACCACACTAAATTTGACTGCAGAAAATACGACTTCAGCAACAGAGTGGTCAATGTTTGGAATACTCTACCTAACTCTGTGGTTTCTTCCCCAAACCCCAAAAACTTTAACCTTAGATTGTCTACTATTGACCTAACCCCCTTTCTAAGAGGCCTGTAGGGGGCATGCATAAGCGCACCAATCGTGCCTACTGTCCCTATCCTATTGTTTCTTTTTATTTTTCTTATGAGTATCCATCTCATGTATTCAAAACTATGTTTATTGTTATACCTGTATCTTGTAAGTGAGCTTTTTCTCTGGTAATATTACACTAATAACTAGAGCATACAAAACATTTGCTAGACCAATACTCGAATACAGCTCATCAGTCTGGAACCCACATTACGTATCTGATATTAACACAGTTGAGAAAGTCCAGAAATATTTCACAAGAAGCATTCTCCACTCCTCTACTCATTGCAGAATATCTTATGCCACCAGACTTGAAATTCTAGACCTAGGAAACCTAGAACTATGCCACCTTTGGTCTGATCTAAGTATAGTATATAAAATCATACATTTCAATGTCCTACCTGTCAATGAATACTTCAGCTTCAACCATAACAACACTAGAGCAAACAATAGATACAAACTCAAGGTTAATCACACCAAACTTGATTGCAGGAAATACGACTTCAGCAACAGAGTGGTCAATGTCTGCAATACTCTACCTGACTCTGTGGTTTTTTCCCCAAACCCTAAAAACTTTAACCTTAGACTGTCTACTATTGACCTCACCCTAACAGACCTAAGAGGTCTGTAGGGGGCATGCATAAGCGCACCGATGTGCCTACCGTTCCTGTCCTATTGTTTCTTTTATATATTTTTTATTTTTCTTATATGTATCCATGTATTCATAACTATGTTTTTACTTATACTTATTATCTTGTAAGCAATTGACAAATAAAGAAAGAAAGAAAGAAAGAAAGAAAGAAAGAAAGAAAGAAAGAAAGAAAGAAAGAAAGAAAGAAAGAAAGAAAGAAAGAAAGAAAGATTTTGTCATAATGTACTGAGTGTAGTGTATCTTTATGCTTCTGTTGCCAATCTAGTGCCTTCCAGTAAGTTTGGACCTCACTTGTAGAATTCTTAACCAGAATATGTTTAATCATGAGGCTAAGAATTCTGGGACCTCCAGTATCAACATAAAGAGAAAATGCCATATTATGTGCATTTTAAAGTGCAGCTTTAATTACCTTTTCCAAGCCTTCAATTTTCTTTTTAAATCAAGCTTTTAACCTGGCTAAAATGCCATACTGCAGGGGTCCCCAACCACCGGGCCACGGACCGGTACTGGTCCGTGGAACATTTCCTACCGGGCCACCGGTTTGCTGGGCGCCATCTTGTTTGATGAGAAAGTGCTTCCAGGTGAGATTTTCCGGTTGGAAAGCGGCGTTTGGGTCCTGAAGGAATCCTCGTGCCTTAGTTTCATCGAAGCGGGGGGGGCTTTGAATGAAACTAAGGCGCGAGGATTCTTTCAGCACCCAAGGCAAGGCGAGCCGAGCGACCGTCCCAAAGCCGTCCCAAAGCGAAGCCCATCGACAAAGGTACAAAGGAGGAGTTGAAGGTGGCGGGGAGAAGTGAGGGATGGCTGGCTGGCTGGTCGCTCGGCTCACCTTGCCTTGTCATGCGTGCTGATGCCGGTACCGGGCCGCAGATCATTTTGTGATGCCGGTACCGGGCCGTGGCACAAAAAAGGTTGGGGGCACTGCCATACTGCACTTATTTCTAATGAGAAACTTTTTAATACAAATAAAATTTTTGATTTAAAAAATCTATTTTAAATTAAGAAATTTATTTGATCATCTAGATTCATAATCAAAACTGGAAATAATTAATCGCCAAAATCTTTCCAGAAGAGCGATGTTTTCATCTGACTTCAGAAGTCCATAAGAGTGAGGGGTACCTGCGTTTCAGGGAGCCAGCTATTTCAGAGGAAGGGAAAACACTTCCGGTTCACCCCTCACATCAAGTATCCTTATATTTTATTTTATTATTTCAAATTTATTATGGCCACTGAACTCCAATGGACTCTGGGTGGGTGTCCATTGTGGGACCAAAACCTTCAAAACAGCAGACAAGCCATAAAACCACTTAGCCCAGACTAAAGCAGTTAAAAAAGCATCAAAAATCAAACAAAATGGGAACCTCAAAAATACAATAATACATTAACCCCAGGCCAGGTCTTAAATACTTTTCCAAACCCTAGGAGAATAAGTGCTACCCTTATTTTTGGAGGGAGGCTGTTCCAGAGGGTGGGGAGCAAACAAGACATGCTTCCTCTGGGCCTACAAAATGGCACCATTTAATAGAAGGGTCCTGGAGCATACCAGAAAGGCAGAAATAATTGGATACAAACAGTCCCTCAGATATCCAGATCCTAGTCCACCCAGGGCTTCATAGGAACTAACCAGCAGCTGAAATTGCATTCGGAAACTGAATGGCAACCAATGCAGTTCACGTAGCAATGGTGATACATGGACATACAGTACATATGGCACTACATTGTTGAGAGAGAAATACTGGCTTTAAACAAGAAACCAAATATTTGGAGTTTGATGCAACAAATTATCTTTTAACAGCATGCACAGCTCAATTATTATAAGAATGCAAAGAGTACCCAACTAAGCAAGGTTATGGGTTATATAGTCCCAGAACAGTTACATAGAAATTAAAGAAAGCAACATAAATCATGCTGTGAACTTTACAGCCAGAATCTGATACTACTATGAGATTCCACATTCCTACAAAGGTTCCAGACTCACCCTCTTCTTCTAATACTATAAACCGTGTCATTTATTGTACTTTGGGCTTCTTTTTACACCAGGGAAAGAGCAACAATCTGGTTTCTGTTATCTGTCTCCTTCTCATTCAGGATCATTAAGCTGCTTCAGTTCTGCTCTAATACAAAATTCAGAACTATATGGAAAAGTTTCTGACATTTCTCCATTTCCTTGCTCTGCAAGTAGACAAAATGGTAGAAGGCCAAAATAATAATGTACAGATCACCCTGGGACTCTATCCAAATAAGTTTTACATAGTTGATGTCAGGAATTACAAACAGTACAAAAAGCATCACATCAAGAAAGTGCACATAGATGGCTTTCAAGGACAGCTCCGTGTAAATCAAATTATAGTAATCTAATCAAGAGGTGACAAGGCATTAGTAACTGTCTTCAGTGCGTCATATTCCTGTTATGCTATGCAGAAGACATTTTAGCTAAGTCTCTGCCTGTTCTGTGAGCAGAAGTCATGAGGCCAGGACAACTTCAGATTCAAGCTTGGTCTTTCCAAGGGAAGAGATTCCTATCACAGAGCCAGAGATGGCACAGTCCTGAATTGTATCTGTTTTCTCCATCCAAATCCTGAAAGCTTCCAGATTGTGACTTCTATCACTCCTCCCAGTGGGCCACAGTTGCAGGTGCCGTGGTTAGAATGCAATATTGCAGGCTACTTCTGCTGATTGCTGACTGCCAGCAGTTTGGCAGTTCAATTCTCACCAACTCAAAGTTGACTCAGCCTTCCATCCTTCCAAGGTTGGTAAAATGAGGACACAGATTATTTGGGGCAATATGCTGACTCTGTAAATTGCTTAGAAAGAGCTGTAAAGCACTGTGAAGTGGTATATAAGACCTATGGCTATACCACTGTTTATCATATAGTTTATTGATACTTCACTCCAAATTGGTGGATATAAATAAATAGAGCAGGATATAAATAAAATAAATAATGTAAAGCATTTTAAGTTAAAAATGTAACAAGTAATTTTGCAGAATTAAAAGAGTGTTGTTTTAAAATATGTTTTCAGGTACTGCAGATGGTCTCTTCCATATGCGCATAATAATGGCAGATCCATTTTTATGGAACACATAGCAACATACATAAAATATTCTATAGCTATGTAAGTGCAGAAACCCAGTTAAAATTTCCCGGTTTAGAGTAAAGGGCTTTTGATTAAATAGGTAATGTCAGTCTGGAAGTATCCACCAAAACGTTTAAATTTCAATGACAATCAAAATGGATAAAGAAAATTCTACCTATTAATATATCTACATATTAATCTACCCAAGCTATATATATATTTAAAATACCCGAACAAAGCTGAAGGCCATACATGAAGACATAAAAACTTAAGAAAACATAAATATATATATATATATATATATATATATATATATATATATATATATATATATATATATATATATATATATATATATATATTTGTTTTCTTAAGTTTTCATGGTACTTACATGTATGGCCTTCAGCTTTGTTCGGTATTTTCCCATGTCATTATAGTTGTGCTTTTATAGTTGTAGCAACGTTTCAGCAGAATCTCATCTGCCATCATCAGGCTTCTGTATTGTGTCCGTCTGTGAGTCAGACTTTTACAGTGGTTTCAGATTTAAATTTGGGGCAGCCTATTGCTGTGCCAGAATGGTTTTTTCTTCATCCTGATTGGTTGGGAGTCTTGGTCTGTGTTTATTGGTCTCGGAGTTTGCTGTGTTCTGCTTGATTGGTGTCTCTAATATCTTCTGTCTGTTTTGTGGCTCTTTTTGTATCTTGATTGGCTGGCAGCATTGTGTTACTTTATTGGAGGTCTTTAGTGCAGCTTGGCTTCGGGTAAATGGACGGCTATCATTAGTTAGGAAGCTGGGTTTCATCTGGGTGCCTGGTTGGGATGTGTTTGAGCTTGAGGTATCAGGATGAAGAAAAAACCATTCTGGCACAGCAATAGGCTGCCCCAAATTTAAATCTGAAACCACTGTAAAAGTCTGACTCACAGACGGACACAATACAGAAGCCTGATGATGACAGATGAGATTCTGCTGAAACGTTGCTACAACTTTAAAAGCACAACTATAATGACGTGGGAAAATACCCGAACACATACATACATACATACATACATACATACATACATACATACATACATACATATATGTTTTCGTAGATTTTCACGGGTACAAGTATGTACGTCTAGGTGTGTTCGGGTCTTTTCCTGAGTAAGATTAAGACTATCTTGGCGACATTTCGGCGAGGTCCCACTCGCCATCCTCAGGCTGGTGCTTTCAGCTTCGTGCCAGTGCAAGCAATATGTGATTGGAGCTGCCGTCTCTCTATAAATACTGGAGGGGGGCTGGTGTGTTGGGCTGGTTGGCTGTGCTGCTGCCTCTTGATTGGTTGATGGAGTTGATGTTGGTATAATGGGCTGTGTGATGGCCTTGTGAGTTTTGTTGTGGAGATATCCTGGATCTTGTGCTTTAATCTCCTGGGTCGTTTGTGTTTTGATCTCTTTTCCATTAGCCTCCTGTGTTGTAACGGCTTGGGTAATGGGTTGTGTGGTGACCTTGTGAGTTTTATTGCTGTGGTATCCTTGGTCTTGTGCTGTGATTTCCTGGGTCGTTTGCTGTGTTGCAACTTCTTGAGTTCTTGTGGTGTAATTTCCTGAGTTTTTTGATGTGATATCCTGAGCGGGTGGCTGTGATGTAGCATTCTGGGTTTTGGTCTGGCTTTGAGTTTGGGGTCTGGGTCTGTGTTCTTGGCGTATGTCAGCTTGTTTGGTTTTGGGGTTGGGGGGTGCGACAGCTGGCAAAGCAACTGTGGTCTGGTTTCTGGATGGTGGTTGTCCTTCGTTTATAGGATGGGTTTGGGCCTGGTTCTGATGAGGGGGATTGGCGGTGGTGTCCCGTGTTGTTTTGGGTCTGGTGTTGGTTTTCGTGGCTGGGACTCGTTTGTTGGTGAGGGCTAGTTTCCAGATGTCTGATAGGCGGGAGGTATCGTCCCGTTTATTCATGTTATGGGGGTGTTTCTCTATTTCGATGGCTTGCCTGATTATTCTCTTGCTGGAGTGTTCAGTGTTGGATATTAATTTGGTTCCTTCGAGATTAATTTCATGTCCTGTGGCTTTAAGGTGTTGGAAGAGGGAGGAAGTATTTTCTTCTTTTCTGACTGCGTTTTTGTGTTCTGTGATGCGTGCATTTATTCTCCTGTTGGTTTGTCCAATGTATGTGGCTGGGCAATTGTTGCATGGTATTTCATAAACTCCTTGGTTTTCTAGCTGGATCTTGTCTTTGGGGTTTCTTAGGATGTTGGCTATTTTTTGGTCAGTGCCAAAGGCTGTCCTGATATTGTGTTTGTGGAGAATTTTGCTGATTTTGTCTATGGTGCCTTTGATGTAGGGGAGGAGTGCGATACCGTTGTCTTGTTCTGTGTCTTGGTTTTTTGGGGGTATCTCTCTTCGGATTAGGTTGGTAATTGTGTTTCTTTGGAATCCACTGGAAATTAATACATTAGTGAGGGTGTGTAGTTCTGTTTTCAGGTGGTCTTTGTCAGCTAGGCGTTTGGTTCTGGAGATGAGGGTCTTGGCTACGGAGTTGATCTGTGCAGGGTGGTGATGGGATTGTGCACTTAGGTAGCGATTTGTGTGTGTTTTTTTCCGGTAGATGGTGTGTCCTAGGGAGCCATTGGGGTTTTTGTAAATTAGGACGTCCAGGAAAGGAAGTTGTTTGTTGGTTTTTGTTTCCATGGTGAATTGTATTTTGGGGTGTAGGTTGTTAAGATGTGTGAGGAAGTTGTCCAGTTTTTCTTTCCCATGTGGCCTACAGAGAGACGGCAGCTCCGATCACATACTACTTGCACTGGCACGAAGCCGAAAGCACCAGCCTGAGGATGGCGAGTGGGACCTCAACGAAATGTCACCAAGATAGTCTTAATCTTACACGGGAAAAGACCTGAACACACCTAGCCCTACATGTATGTATGTATGTATGTATGGTATTCAGTTTGAACTGAAACTGAAACGGCTGTGATAGTCTGACTCACAGACGAACACAATACAGAAGCCTGATGATGGCAGATGAGATTCTGCCGAAACGTTGCTACAACTTTAAAAGCACAACTACAATGACGTGGGAAAATACCTGAACAAAGCTGAATACAATACATGTAAGTACCCGCGAAAATTTAAGAAAACAAATATAAATATAAATATAAATAATATAAATATAAATATAAATATAAATATAAATTATATACATATATACATATATACATATATACATATATACATACATACATATATATATACATATAAATATATACATATACATATACATATACATATATATATATATATATATATATATATATATATATATATATATATATATATATATATATATATATATATATATATATACATATACATATGTATATACATATACATATACATATACATACATACATACATACATACATACATACATACAAATATATATATATATATATATATATATATATATATATATATAATTCAGCTTTGTTCGGATATTTTCCCACGTCATTGTAGTTGTGCTTTTAAAGTTGTAGCAACGTTTCGGCAGAATCTCATCTGCCATCATCAGGCTTCTGTATAGTGTTCATCTGTGAGTCAGACTTTTACAGTGGTTTCAGATTTAAATTTGGGGCAGCCTATTGCTGTGCCAGAATTGCTGTGCCAGAATGTGTGCCAGAACCAAATATATATATGGCTAGGTTACTTGAGCCAGTTAGTAGTTTTTAAGAAGTAATTATTTAACTAGTATTTTAAAATGAATTTTCCCAATTCAGCATTTCTTAAATCTATATAGCAGCATTCTGTAATCCCAAATATGCACACAAATATAGACAGCAGTATCACCAAACAGTTTAGTAATTTGCTGATTAAGTGCCCTCATCATATAGACCTTAATGGATAGCCAGGTTCTGTCTTAGGTCCAGTAAACTTCAGTATCTTCATAAACAATTTAAATCAAGGGACAATAGAGGAACTTATCAAATGTGCAGATGACACCAAGATGGCAGGAATAGTCAACACTCTATAAGATAGGCTCAAATCCAGAAGGCTCTCAACAGACTTCAACACTGGGCCCTATCTAACAAAATGAACTTCAGTGGTAAGGAAAGTAAGGTTTTACATTTAGACAAGAAAAATCAATGCATAGGTATAGAATAGGTGGTATCTGGCTTAATAGTAGTAATTGTGAGAAGGATCTAAGAGTCCTTATAGACAATCACTTAAATATGAGCCAGCGGTCTGCTGCAGCCACCCAAAATAAGACAATTCAGTCCTAGGCTGCATTAACAGAGAGCTAGAATCAAGATCACATAAAGTTTTACTACCACTTTATGATGCCTTGGTAAGACCAAACTTGGAATATTGCATCCAGTTTTGGTCTCCACCAAATAAAAATGATGTTGAGACTCTAGAAAGAATGCAGAGAAGAGCAACAAAGAGAATTAGAGGATCAGAAGCTAAAACATATGACTAAAGGTAGGAATTGGATATGTCTAATCTAATGAAAAGAAGGGCTGAGGGGACATGATAACAGTGTTCCAATATTTGAGGGGCTGCCATAAGGAAGAGGGGGGGGGTCAACCTACACTCCAAAATACCCGAAGGCAGGACAAGAAGCAATGGATGGAAACTAATCAAGGAGAGAACTAACCTAGAAATGAGAAGTTTCCACAAAGTTAGAAAGGCTTGCCTCCAGAAATTGTGAATGCTCCGTCGCTAGATGTTTTAAAGAAGAGATTGGACGCCCATTTGTCTGAAATGGTATAGGCAGTGGTGGATTAAGGCTCACTGGTGTCCTAAGCACTGACAAATCTTGGTACCCCGCCCCCCACCTCCTTTGTACATATTGTACAAACGAAGCCATATTCTCAACTTTGTGGTTTCCCCTTTGGGCCTGGTGCCCTAAGCACGTGCTTAGTCTGGTTAATGCACTACTGGACTATAGGGTCTCCTACCAAGGCATGGAGTTGAACTCGAAGACCTCCAAGGACCTTGCAACTTTGTTATTCTCTTAATTTTGTGAATTCATTTTTTGGGTTCCTAGGAATGACCCACAGGGTGAGAAAATAGAGAAGAAGCAATTGCGTTAGTAAGGTTCCCACCAGTTAGATTTTCGGCAGGTTTTTACCAGCAGGAACGCCGATTCCATTTCCGCCCCCTTTCTAACACGCGCAACGTTTGATCTGCCGCTTCACGCATTTCTCCCGGCAGTCGAGTTGGTGCTGCCTCCGCACGTGCCTCCTTCCTGGCGCTCAAGCGAGCTTGTTGGGTGCTGTTCCAGCGGCTGTTTACACGCCCCGCGCTGCAGGGAAGGCGGCGCCTCCACTTTCCTTCCCCTCTTTTGGATCTGATGTGCTTTGGAAAGCTTGAGGGCGGGGCGGGAAAGGGGAATCTAAGCTTCGCTTGTCCGCTGGGAGAAATCCACCACTTCAGTGGAAAAGGCCTTGAGGAAAATCGCAACCCGGTGGAGAATCTGCTGGGCTGCCTCTCGACTTGCTTGATTGAGCGCGTCTCTCTCTCTCTCTCCTTTTCGCGAAGGGCCCCTCCCGCCGTTTCCGAAAAGGCGCTTCCATTCCAGCGCCCATAAAGCAATCCCTAAAAAGGCTGAGGGGTATAAAAGGCCCGACGGGATCTGCCGAGGGGAGCGGGGCGCCTTCTGAAGGCGGCGGGCCGAAGCAGGAGAGAATCATGCTCAAGACAGTGCCCGGGAACTCCCGCTCCCTTATTCTCCGCAGCTACACTGCGGGACTGCGCCTACCCTAGCCCGAGGAAGCATGACGAGGGGCCCTGGCCGCCGATCCTGGGCTCTGGTAGCCTTGCTGGCCCTGTTCACCGAGCTGACCTCGAGCCACCCACAATGCCTGGATTTCAAACCGCCTTTCAAGCCGCCTCGCCCGCTCACTTTCTGCGTGCAGTACTCAAACTTCGGCTGCTGCGACGCGGGGCGTGATGCTGCCCTGTTGGAACGTTACTATCGCATCAGCGAGCATTTTGGCCAGGCCACCTACACCGCTTGCGCCAGCCACCTGCAGAACCTCCTGTGCCAGGTGAGCGGAAGGCAGGCGCGGGCCAGATCTCCTCCCACCGCTGCATCCACCCACCTACCCACCCCTCTCTTTTTTTCCGAGCCACTTTGGATGGGAGCTGGCGCTGGTTCTGCTCCACTGAAAGAGCAAGGCTGCCTGTGTCCATCTCACTTTGTAGGTAAAGCTACTATCTACCCGCAGAAGATCTCTTCCAAGTTCAGTGTCAGGCATAGTTGAAACTTTGGGGCTGCCATCCTCGGTCTGCTGCCCTTGGGATTTGTTGGCTGCCAGGTTTCCTCAGTAGCAAAAGGTGTGAGAACTGCAAGCTATCTTGAAAGCATTTATTTGAAGGCTGCTTGAAATAGAAAGTGTGAAAAAGACCTTTGCTGTCAATCAGAATCCTGGACTAGATAAATCAAGGAGGTCACCTTTTGTAAGACAGATATCCTAGATTCTCTGCTGCTGTTAAAGAAACACTAGGGGTGTTCTTCATTTTAATATAGTTCAGCAGGTACAAAGGCCCTCAGACAGTAATACCCTTTTTCCCTATTTAATCAAGACATTTATGCAATACCAGTTCACTATTTTCTGTTTTGTAGTTCTTTTTTCCTGCTTGCTTCCTAGTTATCCTAGTTAGTTAAAAGAACCCTTTAAAAAGTTAAATGGGAAAAGGATCTGTTAAGAATTAAAATGGATATCCAGGGACACCATGATACTTTTGGGCACTGTGGTGTTTACCCTGGCATAACAAAGCACTCTTTCCCTCCTTTTAACTTTCAGTAATCTGGAAATTCTGTACAGCTGCTTAAGATGATTAGTAGTCACTGATAAATTCCTTGTTGAAAAATGTTTGCCATTAGCTGGGTGAAATGGATAATTTACTACCTCATATAGAATAGAATAACAGAGTTGGAAGGGATCTTGGAGGTCTTCTAGTCCAACCTCCTGCTCAGGCAGGAAACTCTAGTATATACTATTTCAGAGAAATGGTTGTCCTATTTTTTCTTTAAAACTTAACAGTGTTGGAGCATTCACAACTTCTGGAGGCAAGTTGTTCTACTGATTAATTGTTCTTTCAGGAAACTTCTTCTTAATTCTAGGTTGCTTTCTTCCTTGATTAGTTTCCACCCATTGCTTCTTGTCCTGCCCTCAGGTGCTTTGGAGAATAGCTTGATTCTCTCTGTGGCAGCCCCTAAGATATTGCTATCATGTCTCCCCTGGTCCTTCTCTTCACTAGACTAGACATACCCAGTTTCTGTAACAGTTCTTCTTATGTTTTAGCCTCCAGTCCCCTAATCATCTTTGTTGCTCTTCTGTGCACTCTTTCTAGAGTCTCAACATCTTTTTTATATCGTGGTGAACAAAACTGGATACAGTATGTGCTTGTGCCACTTCATTTCCACTATACACATTGAAGACTGATCCTCTAATCATTCCAGATGCAAATACTAGTGACACCTTGAAGGGCTTCCTTATAATATGTGTACTCATTGCTTGTTTGTAAAAGTGTCTGGACCAAGATCATGCAGATGCCCTTTTATCTATATCATAGATTAGTAAAATCATTTTGTCTGTTCTTAAGCCATGAACTTTCCTCCAGCACCAGGTATATTGGACAGGTCTGAATGAACGTGCTATATGCTTCCTATTTCTGTAAAAGTACTATGCCTGGTGATTTACTATGCCTCCTTTCCCCATATGCCTTTTCTCCAATATGCCTCCTTTCTCAGCAATTTCATCTTCCAACATTAAACAAAACAACAAATGAAATATTTGCTTGAGTTTCACTGTACTACACTTTTCTGAATTTGCTGAGAACTACTTCCATTCAAATGCTATTGGCAGCTTTGTCTCATATTAGCGTTATTATATGATTGGTTATGCCTTTTCCCTTTTAAATGCAAGACTGAAAAAGGCCTAGAACCATGTAGCGTATATTCCTGGCTGTATCCGCAGATAAAAGTCTTTCCACCCCAAGTATGTAATTCAATATTTCTATTAATTCATATTTTTTAGAGAAATGGTTTGAGATGAATCACATAGCACATTTGTTCAGACCTGCCTATACAGAGCAAATATCTAGCTTTGAAGAATTTTGCTCAATAAATAAGTATGAATAAGTATAACATTTTTGATTCATTTGTTTAACTCTGTTCTCTTTGTCTAATTTTAGAATGTGTGGAAAACAGATCACGGTTCAGATCATATCTATGCATAAATATTGAAAATTCAAAAGGGTTCAAAAAAATTTAAGTACCACTTTATAAACTAGGTCAATATCATTCCCTTTGTTTCCGTCTTCAGGTTGGGAGGAGCCAAAACAGCACCAACTCAGAAAATGCTGAGCTTTAGGAAGCCTTAAAAATTGAAATACTGTAGTACAAAGTCTTTAAAGATGAAAACAACTTAAGGTCACAAGCCCTCCCAAATAATCTGATTAGATCACCTAACCTGAATTGGTCTATACGAGGGGTGTTAAACTCAAATTATCACAGTGATGTCACATGATGTATCAGGACTTTCCCCTCCCCTTCTCTAAACCGGGCATGGGTGTGGCCAGCGCATGACTCAATCGGCCTGCAGGCCAGGAGTTTGACAGCCCTGCTCTTTACCATGAACCAATATAGTTAAAATGTTGGTAGCAGCAATGAAAGTTATAGTTTGCTTAGAAAGCATTTCTAAAGGAGAACTGAAAGCAGTAGTTTTCCACTAAGGGAAAATTATATCATTTTTTAAGATGTATATGAGATGTGCCCAGTATACATAAATGCAAGTTCTTCTATCCCAGCTGCTTTCACTCATTTCTTAAGAGTAAGAAAAATGGAATATTGTACAGTCACAGTTGATCTTTCATCTTACTAATCAACCTAAAATTTTGTGAGTAAAAAACTTTTCCTGGTCCTAGTGCCAGTGAGGTCTTTTGATATCAGTGGTTTACTGTTTTAAGTAAAATCTGATGTTGCGCTTGATTCTTTTTTTTCATCTTGTCCTCAACTAGCCCAGCTGTATATTTACTTCAGCCAACAGTATGACTAAAAAGATGAAGTTATAATAAACCAGATGTGATTTTTCACTTGGTTATCATAAGCAAAGATGTTTGAGAAGAAGCATTCAAACTGTTAGGGTTTTTTAATTTGTAACAAAAATACAAAAATGGGACT
This sequence comes from Notechis scutatus, assembly GCF_049901735.1. Classification (NCBI taxonomy): domain Eukaryota; kingdom Metazoa; phylum Chordata; class Lepidosauria; order Squamata; family Elapidae; genus Notechis; species Notechis scutatus. Next base: position 305,518,081 of record NC_142009.1, read on the forward strand.
CAGTATTGTGTGCAAATCAAAAACCCAAATTCTCCTCTTCCATATTTAAGTATTGCTAGTTCTTTTTTTCTTCTTTTTTTGTGGGGGCAAGGATTTGTTGTTTTCTCTTTGCAAATAGACCCTAAAATTAGAGCTGCGGAATCTGAGCTGCAAAAATGTGAACAACCACTAGGTTGTTGTCAGTAAAAAATTACTTTCAAGTATCATTTTGCTGCCATCTACTGGTTGTCTGGTTATTTGCAGTGCACATATGCTTGAGTTTCAATGTGATTTGTTACAAATGTCAATGTACAAACATCAGTATTTCCAATATCAAGGGACAGAGTCCTGGGGTCTATGAAGCATTTCATTGCTTTTCAGAAATACAGGAGTAACTAAACTATAGAAAACAGATAAATAGATGCAAATAGATGAACATTTGACTTGTAGTTACAGGAAAATTTTATGAAGATACAGTATGCAGTAACCCAACCACTTTTTCAACATTACTTGCAGAGTTGTCCATTGAACAAGAGAACAATAAAAGGATATTCCTAAGGTTTTCTAGGCAGCTATTACATCCAGGGCTTATGTAACTGTGTATTAAAACCAGCTGTAGAAATGTATTGGATTATCAGATTGCACAAAAACGTTCTACTGAAGTTTTGCATAGGGTAAAGCAACTACTCAGTTTTTCCCCAAACTATCTTGTTACTACTTCTGCTTTATCTCAATGTGGCTAGACAGATGGTTAACAGACTTTCATTTTGAATATCAACATTCAAATCCAATTGCAAAAAAAGTGCAGTGAAAAAAAAGTTAATTCTTTTTTGCAGATACAGAGACAAAATTTAAGGTGCAGACTATTCTAGGCATGTACTATGGAAATCATAAAACAGTTTATTATTTCTTTTTCAGTCCTCCACAATCTTTTTATAGGGCTTTTTAATATTTATTCTGCAACTTTTTAAAATATTATAAAAGACTTGCTGTCTGTACAGTGCTATAATTTTAAATGTTTTAATTGTCTTGCATTGTTAAATCTTCCAACATTTAAGTAATGTCTATGCTGCCCTTTGCAGGTTCAATTATCTAAAGATAAATACCGTAATATGGCAGGTTTCTGATTGGACTAGCTTATAAATAGACTGGATTTAAACTTATTAAATGGCTGCCCTACTATAGACTTTTAAATGGGCAACTGTCCTTCTGAGGCTCCAAAGGAGCAAATGTGGTTGATTATATTTTGGGGCCACAAACAATACTTAAGTTTAATAACCAGAGTCAGATCATTTTATTTCAATATTGTTGAATGAATATTTCTCATTTTTGTAGTGCAGGTTAAGGTCTGTATTGAGAAGCACCTTCCATTCATCTATTTTGTCTAAAACAAGGCTGCTCTGTTACTGAAGCATATGGGGGAGCCATAACAACTGATGTGAGATCCTCTTTTATTTTTAGGAGTGTTCTCCCTATGCTGCTCATCTGTATGATGCTGAAGACCCTTCTACTCCAGAGAGAACTGTTCCTGGACTTTGCCAAGATTACTGCGTACAAGTGTGGCAAGATTGTAGGTCAATGTTTCAGTACTTCACTCCTGATAAAGAGTTACTGGCGCTGGAAAATAACAGGGTTAAATTTTGTCGTTATTTGTCCTTGGATGACACAGACTACTGTTTTCCTCATCTTTTAACTAATGAGCATCTTAATCAAGGCCTTGGGTTGGTGACTGCGGATTTAGAAGGATGTCTCCAGTTATGCTTAGTTGAAATTGCTAATGGGCTTAGGAATCCTGTTGCTATGGTACATGCAAGTGATGGAACTCACAGATTCTTCATTGCAGAACAAATTGGTTTAGTCTGGACCTACCTTCCTGACCTGTCACGGCTTGAAAAACCATTTTTGAACATCACTGAAGCTGTACTTACCTCACCGTGGGAAGGGGATGAGAGAGGATTTCTAGGCATTGTGTTCCATCCTAAATTCAAATTTAATGGTAAGGTATATATCTACTATTCAGTTGAAGTTCAATATGAAGAGAGAATCCGAATCAGTGAGTTCAGAATTTCTCCTGGTGACATGAATTCAGTGGACCATGGTTCTGAAAGGTATGCCCTTTTACAAGTCCAATGTATTTAAGACATTTAATGGCAAATATGTACAGTACTTCTAAGGATTGGATTGGCAGTAGTTCCTAAATTTAATATCTGCATGTTTTAATTACTTGCAGTCTAGTGCATATGTATACTAAGGTATTCTTTTTATCTGGGTATTTTAAAAGAAGAAATTATCTGTGCTATATCTCAAGTATCAAGACTAAATACACTTTATATTATTTAAGTCCACATGTTTCTTAGGTGGCTTTTGGAATTCATTTTATCTCTAATCTGAGTAGCATATAATAATATCATTTACTGAAGAATATTTATTAGCCAGCCATTATCATAGTACAATCTTAGGCAATAAAATAAATATTGGAAAACATAAAAAAAATCCCTCATGGAAATTTTATTTATTTGCTTCTTACTAAAATCACTAAAGATCCTTTCCCTGCTGAATCGCATTTGCTAGTAATCTAACTTTATTACAATATGTAGTTTTGTTAACATGGCTTCAGAATTTGGAGCTGTTTTGTTTTCCAATCAATTGCCTTCAAATGGGTGCTTGAGGGAGATGAGGTTCAGCTTCTCTGGAAGTCAGGTATTTATGGAAGGTAGACCCAGATTATTTGTGCCAGAGGCAACAAGTGTTGAATGAGTAAAATGCTCTATTTCCCAAAGTAGTAAAGATACAACAGAGTCTAGTAAATACTTCCCATGCTGATATTACTAATTGTTTGTCTGAACCATCAAGAATTCTGATAGTCAGAATAGATAATAGTGGATTAGATAAACCAGTAATTTGATTCATTATAAAATGGTACGGGTTCAAAAAATTCTGATATGGAACAATAAGTACTACTCCAGATTGAATTGTTATATTATCCTTTGAAGTTGCCTCAAAAGTATTACTGTATTGACTTCCATAAATTCTCCCAGTGTTGCTCTGGTCCAGCTAGCTATTCCTTGGCCACAAGAAATGTATTATGGTCTCTTGAGTATTATAGCTATACTGACTGACTGAAAGAAGTGGTACAATTTTATTTGGATTCTAAACCATTGCTGAAGGGAGATTACAATCTCTACATAACCTGAAACAGTCCAATGTTTTTGTTAGGTAGGAGGCCCATCAACCATTTTAATGCCCAAAGTTTAGCCATATGGACAAGCATCAACTTGCTTTCTTAATATTTCAATAATAGCAAAGCTGCCACTTGCAAAGATTCCAAGTGACTAATCTAGGATTGGACAGTACACTTCAATAGAACATTTCAATCTATGTTGTCTGTATATATACATGGCAAATAGTCATTGTGTAAAACAGATGCTGTGCAGTTTATGCTCACGTTTCTAGCATTGAACATATAGTCTTAGGGAATGGTTAAACTGGGGTAAGGGGGAGGAACAGGCATTAAAATTAAATGCAATCCTATATGACTCTTCCAAAGTAACATTGATTTCAATGAGAATTACTCCTAATTAACTATATACAAGTGGTAGGTATATATTTAGCATAAAGTCTGAAGTGTTTCATTATTCTCTGAGAACAAAATATTACTTGGTACGCATGGAATATATAGCATTTCCCATCACTATTTTTTAAATCTTTGTTGTGAAAATTACATATCTTGGCAAGAGCCCGTTTGGAAAGGCATTGAAGAGCAGGCCACCAGTTTTATTTTATTGTTTTACTATCCTGACATGTGATATTGATGGTTTAAGTGCTTTTTTAATGAACTTCTCCATATTAGTGTTTATTTTTATGCCTTCTACATTCTGATTGCTTGTTTTAAATGTGATTGCTTGTTTTAAATGTGAAGCCACTTTGAATCTTTATGAATTTGGTAGCCACATATAAACTAAATAAATATGTTTAACAAAATAGCCATTTCAGAAAACTTATTACACCTACTTTTTTTTGCAAGAATTTGAAAGGTGGTCTGGTTTATGTCTTTAGTAAAATAAAACAAAAGCCAATACTGGATTGATTTGCACCAAGTTCAAAACAGGAATATACAAATATAGGTATACTTGATTTAAGTTAAATTCAGGTGGTCAGGCAGTTTTTAAAACTTAATTTTTGTTGTAGTTTCACTGTACTGCTTGTATAAGATTTATGCTTTCTTCTTTTTATCCTTCTTTCCCAGGATAATTCTGGAGATAGAAGAGCCAGCTTCCAATCACAATGGAGGAGAACTACTATTTGGAGATGATGGTTATCTTTATATCTTCACAGGAGATGGAGGAATGGCTGGTGATCCTTTTGGGGCATATGGAAATGCTCAAAACAAGTAGGATTTTAAATTCATAAACTTTGTAAAAGGGGGAACAAATAAATTGTACTGTTTCTGTTTATAGATTTGAAACTAGGCTCAATACTGGCATATATTTTATTGCTTTCTTAGATTGGAGCTTGATATATATTGCAGAAAAATATAAAGTCATATCAAGGTTTGGTTGGCAGTATTGGCTCTTAGTGATATTCTCTATGATGACAAGAATAGGTTGGATGCATATAAGTCCTATAATTTTTAATAGGAATTAACCTAAAACTAAAGTTTATTGACCAATTTCAAATCAATTATGTTCAAATAATTTAGTTTGAATTAAGGCCATGGATCTATGTCACAATCTCTAGTATTTCATGATTCAAATATTTTTTGCAGGTATTGGCAATCACAATAACAGTGGAACAAATCTTCTTCCACATTCTCCCAAAAGGTTTAGTTCCAAATACCAGTCATAGGAGCTGATACTTTGACTTAGATGCTATTGCATTTTTAATGATTTTTTAAAGCTGAGATTTTCCAAGTGTCTTAGAAATTTATCAAGAAATGCCTAATGAGTTATTTCACTATCCTTATTGTCACATGGAAAAATGGAAGCAGATTTATGAGCACACAAGTAGATTATGCCCTGTAGGTTTCCCAAAAGAAGTTCCGAATATATTGTGCCTAAGGTATGTTATATTTAAAATCCAAATACTGAATTTGCGAATGCTCCAAACTGAATTTGACTTGCTAGTACATGGATAATTCAGTTAGTGGCCAATGATAATTTTTAGCTCTTAACTACCAATTCAGTCTTTCATGCATCCAGCTGGGTGACTTTAAGCCAATCATTTTCTCTCAGCTCTAAGAAGGAGGCAATGGCAGACCACTTCTGAAAACCCTTGCCAAGTAAACTGCATGGATTAGTCCAGGCTGTCACCGGGAGTCAATATAGTCTTAAAGGCACACATTTACATTCACAAAAAATTATCTTGCCTTAGTTCTGAAATGTTTTTCTCTTCCTCTTCGCCTTCTCACAATATTTAATGAAGGAGATATAATTTCAGATCTTTTCTGAGGAAGAAAAATAGCAGAAAGGGTAAAACATTTGTCACCAGGGCAGCTTTATACTTTTTTTTGCCCTTACTGTAAGATTGCTAGGAGGTGCTGAGAAGTAAGCATCACTCAGTTTAAACTTCCACCTCTCAGAAAATAAAGAATAACTTTACTAATGTGTTTACTATGTTCTGTCAGAAGAATTTATTCCCTGTGGTTCATTTCTGCCTCAGATCAAATGCCAGATGCTGTAGTCTGCAAAAAAGTGTGAAGTTTGATTACCAAAAATGCCGATCTCTGTTTTATCTAGAGATTGAAAATGCAATTTAAAATAATACAACTAAGTGATAAGAATCCCAAACTTTTTTAAACCACATTTATTCTTAAAACCTTGAACAAGAATCGGAAAAGTTTTATGAAATGAAGGATAGGAAGAATCTAAATGTTTTGTATGCAACCCTTTCTTTCTTGTAAAGGAAATTCTATTTTAAGAAGTACTGATACTAGTTCTTTATTTGTATTAAACAGGTCAACACTGCTAGGCAAAGTACTCAGAATCAGTGTGGAAAACAATGATGTTGGACCTCTTTATCAAATCCCTCCTGACAATCCCTTCATCGATGAATCAAAAGCCCGACCTGAAGTCTTTGCTTATGGGGCAAGGAATATGTGGCGTTGTTCTTTTGATAGGGGTGATCCCAATACAAAGGAAGGGAAAGGGAGGCTTTTCTGTGGTGATGTAGGACAGAATAAATTTGAAGAAATTGACATTGTGGAGAAAGGGAGAAATTATGGCTGGAGAGCAAGAGAAGGATTCAGCTGTTATGACAAAAAACTTTGCATCAATTCCTCTTTAGGTAATTATGGGGTTTGACTAACTGAAGTAAATAATGTATGGGGGGAAATATTTCCATTATTCATTCTGTTTCCATTCATTCATTCTGTTATCTTTTATCTTTTATAGCTGATATCTATAAAAAGTTTATACTTGATTATAAAAATGGTTCCTTTGCATGCTATATGTATGATACTACCTTTTTCCCTTTTGCAGATGATGTCCTTCCAATATATGCTTATCCCCACAAAATGGGGAAATCAGTTACAGGAGGTTATGTCTATAGAGGTTGTGAGTCTCCAAACTTGAATGGGCTCTACATATTTGGTGATTTTATGAGTGGGTAAGTGACAGTAGGCCAACTATTAGGTAAGTGATGAATTAGATGTCATCCTGTGTTACAGCGTTTCAGGCGGCTTTAAGTTTCAATGCTCTGCATTGCTGCTCTACTGCAGTTTATGTGTCCATCATGTTATGTCTCTGCTATATGAATATGCATGTGTATAGATAGTAACAATTGGATGAACTATTATTGAACCACTTTAAAAGTGTACCACTAAATACCTCATAGTAAAATGGCACTGTTCAGAAACTGGATATTCATTTTAAGAAGCGTTATATGCTATTGCTACAATATGTTAAGTGTTAAACATACAGCAATATTTTGATATGTTTACAGCATTTAATAATTGGATTCCACATCTAGTTGATCTTTATAATTTATATAGTCTTATGTCTCATATATGGATAACTGTAAAGAAACAATTATACCTGAATCAGATAGTCATCACTTAACCATTGCAATTGGGACTGGCAATTCTGTCACTAAGTGATGTGGATGTACAGTGAAACATCTTGTGACCACACCAAATTGTGATGTCAGTTTCAAATGCAGTCTTGAAGCAATTCACTGCAGATCATTAAGCACAATGTCACATGGCTGCAACTTGTGACTTCCTGCCAGTTTCCCATTGGCTTTGCTTGTCAGAAACAGACAGTGAAGGTTGCAAATGTTCTGTCTCAGATTGCAGACATGCACAGAAGGAGTTATGCAACATTAGACAAGATCATAAATCGAGGTCTGTGTAGGGAGAGTTTGGCTAAATAAGTCCCTCTGAAGTTCAAGCAGCCATAGAATGGTCCAATTCCAGGAGTCAAAGTACCAAGTTGACTAGTTAGCCAGTCCAATAGTCAAGGGTTCAAGAGCAAGTAAACACAAGAACAAGAATTACAAACTAGGATTCTAAACAGTTGTTTCCAAAAAAGATTGAAGGCAAAGCAGCTGCATATAAATCTTTCCCCAGGCAGCTGGTTGCAGTCAGAGTTATCCTAATGTTCTGGTAAGGAGGTTCATTGAATGGCATTGCTCTGCTCATGTGTCGAGCCCTGGGGCTTGGGGATTTTATCTCATAATCCAACTGCTCTAGCTAACTAGGAAATGCCTGTGATTGTTCAACCTCCTTGGATGAATCATGGCTGAAGATTCCTGAGGCTGATAATCCACAGATTCAGCTGGAACACCATTGTCAGAAATGGAGACAAAGTCCTAGCCAAATCATGGTCCATGACAACAAATGGTGATCATGTGACAGCTACAACCATTGTACAATAAATGCATGCTAGTTGCCCAGTGCTCAAATAGCAATAGTACTTAGATTGATATACTGCTTCATAGTGCTTTATAGCCTTCACTAAGTAGTTTACAATGTTAGCATATTGCCCCCCAACAATCTGGGTTCTCATTTTTCTGACCTCGGAAGGATGGAAGGCTAAGTCAACCTTGAGCCACTCAGAATTGAACTCATGAAATGAGCAGTGAGTTAGCCTGCTGTACTGCATTTTAACTACTGCACCACCATGGCTCAAATCACAATCACAAAACTGCAGGGCCACAACTTCCAGAACCAGACATAAGTGTCCTTTTTCAACACGGTTTTAACTTCAAATGATTGGTAAGTGAGGATTCCCTGTATTCAGTAAGAATTGGTACATACTTATGGGATTTGCCTGCAACTATTTTAAAAGTGCTATAGTACAACAGATGTGCTTGTTAAAATGAACAGCTGCCAACCTTTATTTATGTTTTTAAATTCAGTTTCTAGTACTTACAGTTAAGGTACTAATAAGGTTAAGGCTTAGAAAGCTAAGCTTTCTAAGATGAATAATTAAATATTCATTACATTCTTACATTTTTTAGAATAAAGTCTAACTTTATCTATACTTTAATTTCTGCCTTGTTCTGTACACAAATAAATGATGTTAATCGTACCTCAATTGAAAAGTAATCTGGCTAAGGGATTGGTTTGGTTCTTTCTTTGCCAACTAAGCTGTTAGCTTTTATGTATTGCTCTGAATTGGAGTAGGAAAAGTTAAAAGCTGTTCTCCTTGATTTCTTTCATACCAATTAATGCGTTGTTTTTTTCATTTTTCAGGCGTCTCATGTCCTTGAAAGAGAATCAGAAAACTGGGGAATGGCAGTACAATGAAATATGCATGGGAACAGGCCAAACATGTGCGTTTCCTGGACTTATCAATAACTATTATCAATACATCATCTCTTTTGCTGAAGATGAAGCAGGTAATAGTTGGATTCTTTAAATATGTGGCTAATATTCTCAAGTGTGGGAAAATTATAGAATTATTCAAATGACCAACACAAACATGAGTTTCCAACTTTTGGGCATAGGAACTGTTGAAAATTTGAAAACATGCCACGGGCAAAAAATACCAACCCCTGCTACAAAATTAATTCCTTTGGATTTCTGTGCAAATATAGACATTTTAAAGATCTCTCTCTCTCTCTCTCTCTCTCACACACACACACACACACACATTGTGTTTCCACTAAAATAAGACCCAACCAGAAAATAAGCCTTAGCCTGATTTTTAGCCTGCTCCTAATATAAGCCCTACCCCAAAAATAAGGCAGAGGTGTGGAGGGGAGGCAGGTGATTCCAACACGCCTCTGCTGCCGGTGCCACTGCACGTCAAAATCGCCTGCCTCCATTAAATCAGGTGTCAATCTGTCCCATCGTTTCTTGGCTAATTCACATTGCCTATGTTTCCCCCAAAATAAGCCCTAATGCATCTTTTGGGACCCCCCAAAAATATAAGACTGGTTCTTATTTTCAGGGAAACATGGTATATACAATTTATTTAATTTTTAAAGAATGTATATTAGCATGTCAGCTAAATGGCCAGCTTTTTGCAGGATTACTCTTGTTAGTTAGTACTTCTCTCCAACCACTCAGCTTCCAGTTGCTTTGTCATTGCTTATCCTTTCCATTCAGCATGCTAAAACTTGGCTGGGCAATAGGAAGTTGACATCCTGTCCATCCTGACTGCATAAAATTAGGAAAAGTTGTTGTATAGTTTGAACTTATAAGTGACATGGAATAGGTTTGTATTATTCTTGGGAGAATAGAGAACAGATAATCAGAGTTGGAAGGGACCTTATAGGTCATCTAGTCCAACCCCTGCCCAAGCGGGAGACTCTACACCATTTCTGACAAATGGCAGTCCAATCTCTTCTTGAAAGTCTCAAGTGATGACACTCCCACAACTTCCGAGAGCAAATGATTGAGTGGCTAAGGAAAATCCATTGGCATGGTCATATCAAAAGATTAGTAAAGATTCTCTTGAACTGGAATTCAAGAACTATTCTTGTATATAATCGTTTATTTAATCCGTGAACTTCTAGAAGATTCCCATCCATTAACTTCACCAGATAACTCAGTGTATTCGAAGTCCAGTCATGCATCTGCCTGGTTTTAATTGAAAGATCTGAATAATGTGTCAGAAATCTCTATACATTGTCTTAAAGATTGGCTTCTGAAGGTTTTTGTAATGTCGGATTACTTTCTTTGCCTAGTGGATCTAAAGCAATATATATATAAACAATTTGTGTCTTTGTTGTTGTTGTTTCCTAAAGGGGAACTTTATTTCATGTCAACCAGAATACCAAGTGCCACTGCTCCAAATGGAGTCATTTACAAAATAGTTGACACATCACGGTAAGACTTGGAATTTGTTTCTCATGAACATGTAAATGCTGATGTGGGGGGGAAAAACTGGCCTTATTTACTGAGTTTTGAGTCTTTCTCATCATAGTTAAACTGTAAAACTTTTGTTGAATCTGCAACAAGTACTGCTTATCACAGAATTTTTAGCACTATATTTCCTCCATTGGCAATGACTACTTGGCCATTTATCTAGGTTCTTTGCTGTTATTTATGATATTCTGTATGTTTTTCTCTTATTTTCATCAGGAGAGCACCACCTGGAAAATGCCATGTTGACCCATTGCCAGTAAAAGTGAAAGGCAGGCTCATTAAATTTGCTCCAAAGGAAAGTGAGTAATGGAGATACATATTATTGAGTATTAACTTTGGGGAATTCTGGGGCTAAACAATTTGTTCATGCAAGGAAATGAAGCTAATATTCTGATTAATGAAAAAAATGAATCTTTGCTTTCAAGAAGGTGAGCTGAATGACTACAAGGTAAATTGGACATGCAGTACAAAAATTGAAAGAGAGTTTCATTAAAGCCAGCTTGGCATATACAGCCTATTACCATGAACAACTCCAGTTTGTTATGATGGGATTTTTGTTTTTTGGTCTTTAAAAGGTTTACTTTGGCTGGTCCAGAGAACAGGAAGCCCCTTCATACTGCATTGAAAATAGAATTAACATTGTGGTAGGCACAAAGGGGCAATTTTCAAGTACCCAGCACCTCCCAAGATTTAATAATTAAGACAGCAGAAATAGGGTTGGGCTTGCTGTGTAAAGCACTTGTTTTCTCTGGCCCCAACTCAACTAGCCCTCTCAATCTCAAATACATTATAGACCAATTTCATTTGCTTTTCATCTGGTTATGAAAGACAGTAATCTTTAATCTGTAAGGCAGCTTCTGCTATTGCCATCAGCAGTTCAGTTTTTGTATCAGACCATATGGTCTGAAGGACCTGTTAAAAATATTTGTCTTTGTTATTCTTTGCTAGAACTGATAGTGAAAATGCCCAGACAGGATCCTAAGATAAAAACCACAACCAGAGTCCCAGCAAGGAGTAAAGTAACTACTGAGTCTTCACAAGGCACAACTCCAGACTGGATGGAACAACTCTTGACTCTGCTTAGGAATCAGAATGGATGGCAGATGACTACTATAGCACCAAAACCCAAACCTTCAAAGCCCAGGAAAGGAGGAAGGCCTGGGAGGAGACCATATAGAAGAAGGAAGAATAGGCCTTCCAATGTTTCCCGACAGCCACAGAATGGTGCAGTCCGACTCATGAATGGCAGCACAAGAAGGAGAGACCAAGGAAGAGTTGAAATTTTTATCAATGGCGAGTGGGGCACTGTGTGTGATGATTTGTGGACTTCTAAAGCAGCTGCAGTAGTTTGTCGCCAGTTGGGTTATGCTTTTGTAATCCGGGCCACCAAGAAAGCAGAGTTTGGGGAGGGACATTCACTTTCGATTTTACTTGATGATGTTCAGTGCATAGGACATGAGAAGACCCTCCTGGAATGTTCCCATTCAGAGATCGGAAAGCACAATTGTTCCCACAAAGAGGATGCAGGAGTAATATGCAGTCAAGAAGAAATTTTTGAGTAGAAATACCTACAACATAGATGGGTTTGTGCTGTGACTTTTTTAAAAAATAAGACCACATGAATACACTATTACGGTTGTCAGATTAACATATGATTTTGGAAAGATACATGTCCATAAGGCAGTTCGGGATGATAATGCTTCAGTATGCCCATGTGATACCCTCCTTCACAAGCTGCAGTGGTTAACAGTATGGTTAGCTAGTTGCTAAAACTTATTGGGCATTTTTATCCACCTATCAAGTCCTTCCCAAGGGCTTGGCAGAGGCAGGTGTAGGTGTTTGATGATGTTAAAAGTATTGTCATAGGATGTAAGCTATTCCGAGTGAAGCTGCCTTTTGCAATTGACCAATGGTGATTTTTGTCAATGTCAATGGTGCTCCATTTGTTTTGGAAAATTGTTTTGGGATTGCATCCAAGGTACTTATTACTATTGATACTGTCTTTGCTTTCTTTTGCCACAATCGTTCTATTTCTATTTGTAAGTCTTCGTATTTTATTATCTTCTCTATTTTCTTTCTCTTCTACTTTGCTGCTTTCAGACCCTGTCACATCCACTATCCAGATTTTTTTTGTCTTTCTTCTCAACAATTGTGAAGTCTGGGATATGGCAGGTTCCTGTAGGTTTGAATTTTTAAACTCCCAGAGCAATTTCATTTCTTCATTTTTGATTATTTTCTCTACTTTATAATTCCACCAGTTCTTTCTTGCAAGCAAATGGTATTTCTTGAGGATTTTCCAATCCACCATTGTTGCTACTTCGTCATGCTATTGCTTGTAATCAGTCTGTGTGATTATTAAATTTATTTGCCACCTATCTGCTGTACAAAGTGACTCTGAGCAGTATGCTCAGTGTGCTACCAGGTGCAATTGAAGATCCTGGTTATCACTCATAAAAGTCTCTATGGCATAGTATTTGATTATCAGTGGGACAGTCTATCTCCATGCTGCTTGCCTATCCAGTACAAGCCAATAGGTCAGTGCTTTCTGAGTCCTGTTAAACAATCATCTACCAGCACCCAAGAAGCATGCCTTCTCTGTCATGGTACCTGCTGTCTGATATGGTCCTCCCGAGACTGTGTGGCCCCTACCTTAATGGGATTCAAGAAAGCCTAAAAATCTGGCATTCTACCAGGCTATGGGTTAATGTGGTTGGGACTCTCTGCAAGTTTTGTTTGGGAATGTGGATGTGAATGTGGAGTCTGTTTGCCAGACTCACCAACCATTCTAATTCTCTATACTGCTCAGTGTGGATTTTGGTGGTACCTAAAGTGAATAAATTAAATCAAAGGGATATACTGTAGGTAAATACTATATCTAGAGTAGGTAATTGCTTGCCATTTGAAATGGAACACAAACTAAATAATATTATAAGATTCCTTCTGTAAATAAGAAAATATATTGTGCTGAATGTTTTGAATTAAACATCAGATGCCTATGGAGATTCACAGTCATCCATCCAGGCCATGGTTGTCCCAAAGGTGCTTTTTTCAACAGGCAACTGGACTTTCTTGTTTTTCTTTCAAGACATTTCACTTCTCATCTAAGAAGTTTCTTCAGCTCTGACTGGATGGTGGGGAATTTGCACCACTCAGGTGACCTTTTTTTTTCCAATATTTTTTTTTTATTTTTGTTTCTTTAAATACATCTTTGGGTAAACAATATGGTTCCAGGTTTTTTACATTTTAAATCAAACATGACCATAATTACATATTCAGCTTTCTTATCTAATTTCATATCATTACCTATTTCCAATTTTCCATTTAATATTCTCATACATTACATGGCTTTGTATCAATCTCGATGTTCTGAATTATTCTCTATATTCATTAATCATATATTCTTGTATACATCATATTTGCAAATTTTATCAAATTATATCATTCCATTAATCATTCATAAATTCATCTTAATTTGTATTATCCAATATTTATCCCCTTTTTAATATTAATTTTGCCACTTGTATTTTTTTAGTACACACCCTTCTCTAATTTCATTACATTACACAAATTATATTTTCCATCTTATTTTTGTTTAACAAATTGTATAAACTAATAACAATATAGTAATTTTTATCTAATGCCATATACTATGTTCATATACATCATTACATTACACAAATATATTTTCCATCTTATTTCCCTTTGACAAGTTTGTAATCTGATCACAATATTATCATTTTTATCTATTACCATATACAGACTACATATATATTCTCTATCAGATTCCACATATTTCCTTCCCTATATTACATGTTAATTTTCTTGTATATTCCATAAACATTTGTGTATCCTAAATAATCCTATAATAAGATCTTATTTTCATTTCTGTTCCAATAAAGTTATTAATTCTTATTTTGGTTCTAATTGATATTTTATATATCTTTAATAATAATTATATAATAAAGTATTAATTCCAGATTCATCAATATCTATATTCATATATCTTAACCACTAAATTGCCCCTTCATGTGGAATCCTTATCCTTCCCATCTTCAACCACCATCTCTTACTCTCTTTACTATGTTAGTGCATCTCTTCTTAGCTTGCTTTCCATTTTCTACCATTTTTTCCCAATTATCATTCCTCCTTTCTCTATTGCTTTCCATTGTTTCTTTTTCCAGTTATCTAATTTCACTCCCACCCTCTCCTGATCTTTCTGTAATTCCCTTTCCCTTTGTTTAACCTTCAAAATATCCTCCCCTTTATTTATTACATTAATCATTAACATCTTGAATTTAATTTCCTTTGTGTCCTTTTGTGTAGTTTGTTGTTCCCTTTGCTCTGTTTTGCTGGTTTCTCTTTTATTTTACTCCTCCCCTTCCTGCATTTTTTGTTCTTCTGTATTTTGTGTCACCATTTCTGAATTTTCTTCCATGCTCTGTATTTTATTCCATAAGTCCAAGCTTCTGTTTATCATTTCTTTCACAGTTTGAAGTTCAAACCTTATTTCTTTGTATATTTTGCTCATTTTTGTTTTGCTTGTTTTATTTTTATATCCAATTATCTGATTGTCCTGCAGTTTTTATTCAAACCAGCGTCTTTCTTTAATTTTTGAAGTCAATGTCCTCAAGTCTTTATTTCCCAGGTTTATTCAGTCTATTTCTTTTCAAAGAGTCCCCCAAAACCCAATAAATCCAGTATCTTTATATATTCCTTCACTATTTGGTTTTAATATTTCCCCTTTCTGGAATCTTGTTGCAATACAGTTCCTTTCCTTTTGAGTTCACATTTAATTAGGTCATATAGTTTGAAGGGATCTCTAGGATTTTTCTTTTATCAACAGGTGGTGCTCTTAATCCAGTTTTCACTTTCCACCTTCCCCCCTCCCCCATTTCTTTAAGCTTTTATTAACTTTGCCAATTTTCCAAATATTTGCTATTATTTTCTTTTTTTACACAGTCAATTTCAATATTTTAAATAATGCCTATTTAGTGCCAGATCCTGTACAATCACCAGTTCCAATTTTACATTTTTTTTGTAAAAGTTTTATTTTTGAATTATTTCCTTTACGTTTAGGTTTTTTTAAAAAAAAACAAGTTCTTTACTTTTCCCAATTTTTCTCTCACTTTCAAATTGCTGCTAGCACAATTCTTTATGAGAACTCTTTTCTATTTATTTTATTGGTAGCCATTTTAGGCTACCGCTACAGCTCATCTTTGGAGGGGGTTCTCTTTACCAGGGAGGAGAGATGCAACTCCCCTTGACCTCTCAGGTGGTCCTCCTTTCTTCACCACCCCTCCAGGGTGATTCTGGTTCCATTTGAGACCCTCCAATGAGGATAGCTCAGAGCGAAGCCGTGGACAATCGCAGTTTCCACTCCGACTATGATGGAAGTGCAACTGGAAGGGAAGTCCCACTCAGGTGACCTTGATGACACAGATAAACCTCCAGGTGGCCTTAACGACTAGCCAAAAGAATGCAAATGATCAGCTGTCTGGAAGGAGTATCCATTCTCCACCAGCCAGCCAGAGCTGAAGAAGCTTCTTGGATGAGAAGCGAAATGTCTTCAAAGACAAACAAGAAAGTCCAGTTGCCTCTTGAAAAACGCACCTTTGGCTTAAACACCAGATGCTTATCTTCTGTTTTCTTTTTCTTTTTTGTTACTTATAAGAATGTATATTATTCTTTGTTTTACAAAAGGAACATACTTAGAACAGAATCATTATGGAGAATTCAATAAAAATTAAGGACTATAATCTCAGAGAAAAAAAACAGTGCTACCCTATTCTTCTTTGTTCTGAAATAGATGCTGCTAAATTTAGTCCTGTGCTGAATTATATAATTGCAACCTCATTGATTAACTTTAATTATCATGGCTAAAGAATTTATATTCATATTCTGGTCTTAAACCAGACTAGAATATAATTTATTTAATTTTTGAATGCTCTGTTGTATTAGTTCAAGCAACTGTGGTTCAGTTTTAAGGGTTTTAAACCATATATTAAAACAATGTACAGGTAATTTTCATTTTATGATCACAATTGAAAGCAGAACTTCTGTTGCCAAGCAAGGTGGTTAAATGAGCTTATATGATTTTACTATAGTTTCTTGCTATGTTTGTTAAGCAGATCATTGTTGTTCTTAAGTGAATCCAGTTTCCCACATAGACTGTTTGTCAGAAGCCAGCTGGGTAGCTTCAAATGGCAATCACATGAACCCAGCTGCTGCAACTGTTATAAATACATGCTGGTTGCCAAGTCTCTGGATTTTGATCACATGGAGATCCCATAAACCACGGGGATGCTGCAACAATTATAAGTGTGAGGGACCAGTTGCTAAGCCACTTTTTTTTAGTACTGTTATAATGTAGAACAGTGACTAAGTGAATAGCTGTAAGTTGACTTACAGCTACGTAAACCTATCATTAAGAATAGCCTAAAACACATATGTGATTGTGCAATAGATAATTGAATCATATTCAGAAAAGTCAAAACATTATGTATTTGATTAGAATGTAATAGAACTGAACAGTTTCTAATACGAGATAAAAACCATAATACCATAAATAAGGAACTTTGCTTTCTCTATTTGCTGACTGCATTTATACACATTTGTGTAGTCCTTACTTCTTAGAAACTACTAACCAGACAGTTATTTGGGAGTCTTCAATGAAATAAAATGCTGGTTGCAAAATACTACTAAAATACAAGTTTCAACAAGATCAGGTTTATCAGGTTTGTTTTTAACTCCTTAATAATATTTATATGTCACAGTAGATCGATCTTGTCAAAATGAATTGAAAACAGAAGAGCCAGTTTGGCCTAGTGATTAAGGCTGCAGGGTAGAAAGCATAAAATCATGAGTTCAAGTTCCGCTTCAGTCATGAAAGCCAACTGGGTGACTTGGGGCCAGTCACTCTCTCTCAGCCCAATCCACTTTACAGGATTGTTGTGGGGAAAATAGGAGGAAGAAGGAATGTTCTCTGCCTTGAGTTACTTGTATAAATGATAAAGGCAAGATAAAAATAAAGAAATTATGAATGCAAATCTTCAAGCTTACAGTATCATTCCCAATGATTTTCTTTTCTGAAATTATGCTGTCGTCATTTAACATGAAAGTAAGGGTTATCAATGAAATTCCACTTTTAAGTCTTCATTTTTGTAACAATTGTTGTGAGCATTAAAATAGCAATTGGCTTTCTCTATAAATGGACACAACTAGTGAATTATGGTTTACTTAGCATGCCATATAAGCCAGGGACTCTGGTTTGTTCTGAGATAAACAAGCCAGAGAGAAATCATGATTAAATTCCTGTTACGACGATGATCACATTTTATTAGTTTTGTTTTAAATCTACTGATGGCATGTCTTATGAGTCTTGTATTTTTGGAATCTTAATCATGCTTTTAAATTTCCCTTCTAATCTTTAAGGGGAACAGTGTCTCCTTGTCATTATCAGATGCCTTTAAACATATGGCAATTGGAAATTCAATCAATTCAAGTTTATCATGAAAATATTAAAAGAGGGAAAATTGATCGTTATTTGCTGAACCATTTATTAGCCAGTTTACATTGGTAAACAGGGACATAGATATTTATGGGAGAAGTCCTATTGTTTTAAATGCTCCCAAGGCTGCAAAGAATTTTAATTGATTAGCATCATCTGTCTTGCAGTTGAGGCCTTTCTGTAGAAAATTGTGTTCTGCAGTAGATACTAAGCAGATGGACACATTAACCATCCATTGTGATCTGGTGCCTCTTTATATCTGGCATTTAGATTGAGTAGTTTGATTTGTAGATTGGTTTTCTCCAGCATGTCTCTGGGAAATAGTCTTAATAATAGTTTTCTATGTGCTCTGGTATGATACAGGTGAAACTCAAAAAATTAGAATATTGTGCAAAAGTTCATTTATTTCAGTAATGCAACTTAAAGGTGAAATTAATATATGAGATAGACTCATTACATGCAAAGAAGATAGTTCAAGCTGTGATTTGTCATAATTGTGATGATTATGGCTTACAGCTCATGAAAACCCCAAATCCACAATCTTAGAAAATTAGAATATTACATGCAATCAATAAAACAAGGATTGTACATAGAACAATATCGGACCTCTGAAAAGTATAAGCATGCATAAGTACTTGGTTTGGGCCCCTTTTGCAGCAATTACTGCCTCAATGCGGCGTGGCATGGAAGCTATCAGCCTGTGGCACTGCTGAGGTGTTATGGAAGACCAGGATGCTTCAATAACAGCCTTCAGCTCTTCTGCATTGTTCGGTCTCATGTCTCTCATCTTTCTCTTGGCAATGCCCCATAGATTATGGGGTTCAGGTCAGGCGAGTTTGCTGGCCAATCAAGCACAGTAATCCCACGGTCATTGAACCAGATTTTGGTGCTTTTGGCAGTGTGGGCAGGTGCCCAGTCCTGCTGGAAAATGAAGTCAGCATCCCCATAAAGCTCGTCTGCGGAAGGAAGCATGAAGTGCTCCAAAATCTCCTGGTAGACGGCTGTGTTGACCTTGGACTTAATGAAGCACAGTGGACCAACACCAGCAGATGACATGGCTCCCCAAATCAGCACAGACTGTGGAAACTTCACACTAGACTTCAAGCATCTTGCAGTGTGTGCCTCTCCATTCTTCCTCCAGACTCTTGGTCCTTGGTTTCCAAATGAGATGCAAAAGTTGCTCTCATCAGAAAAGAGGACTTTGGACCACTGAGCAACAGACCAGTTCTGTTTTTCTTTAGCCCAGGTAAGACGCTTCTGACGTTTGTTGTTCAGGAGCGGCTTGACAAGAGGAATACGACATTTGAAGCCCATGTCCAGGATCTGTCTGTGTGTGGTGGCTCTTGATACACTGACTCCAGCCTCAGTCCACTCCTTGTGAAAATCTCCAACACTTTTGAATGGCCTTTTCCTGACAATCCTCTCCAGGCTGCGGTCATCCCTGCTGCCTGTGCATCTTTTTCTTCCACACTTTTCCCTTCCACATCACTTTCTATTCATGTGATTTGATACAGCACTTTGGGAACATCCAACTTCTTTTGCAATTACCTTTTGAGGCTTTCCCTCCTTATGGAGGGTGTCAATCATGGTTTCTGCACAACTGTTAGGTCAGCAGTCTTTCCCATGATTGTGATTCCTACTGAACCAGACTGAGAGACCATTTAAAGGCTCAGGAACCCTTTGCAGGTGTTATGGCTTAATTAGCTCATTAAAGTGGGACACTTTGAGCCTAGAATATTGAATCTTTTCACAATATTCTAATTTTCTGAGGTTGTGAATTTGGAGTTTTCATGAGCTGTAAGCCATAATCATCTCAATTATGACAAATCATGGCTTGAACTATCTTGCTTTGCATGTATTGAGTCTATCTCATATATTAGGTTCACCTTTTAAGTTGCGTTACTGAAATAAATGAACTTTTGCATGATATTTTAATTTTTCGAGTTTCACCTGTAGTCTGTTGTAGTTGCTTCTTGAGATTTTCTGTGGTGTATTGATATTTGTTTAGTCAGAGATGTATATCCGTGATCATGAGCTATATCGTTTTCCGCCTATTTTCTTGGGCTATTTTCCCTCCAGCTGGGCAGTTTATTGGAGGTTTGTATCTGACATTGATAGATAGGGCATGTTGTCATAGGCACCTGAGCAGAAAGAATAGCTGTTCCTTGATAGAAGTGTGCCTACATGCAAATCTTTCCCATTTATATCTTTTCTGAAGTGTTTGATGCTCATGTGTGGTGCCAATGGAAGAAAATATTTGTAGCTCAGGTATTAACTTTTGAGTTCTTGGTGCTCTGAGCTTTGTTATTTTCTTGCAGATATTTCATTACCAAACTGGGACAATTGAGTGGGGTATGCTCTCATTTTATATACAAGTAATATACATTTATATACAGACTTACAACCGCAATGGAGCCCAAAGTTGTTAAGCCAGTTTTGCCCCATTTTACGGCTGTT
The DNA here is from genome assembly GCF_049901735.1 of Notechis scutatus. NCBI lineage: Eukaryota > Metazoa > Chordata > Lepidosauria > Squamata > Elapidae > Notechis > Notechis scutatus. The sequence goes on from NC_142009.1 coordinate 305,538,336, forward strand.
CCTATCACAGTTGTTAAGTGAATCATTGCAGTTGATAAGTTAATAACCCGGTTGTTAAGCGAATCTGGTTTCTCCATTGACTTTGCTTGTCAGAAGGTCACAAAAGAAGATCACATGACCTAGGGACACAGCAACGTCATAGATATGCACCAGTTGCCAAGCATCTGAATTTTGATTACATGATTATGGGGATGCTGCAAAGTTCATAACTGAAAAACTGTCATAAGTTACTTTTTTCAGTGCCATTGTAACTTTGAACGGTCACTAAATGAACTGTTGTAAGTCGAGGACTATCTGATTAGTGGTTTGTCCTGTAAGTATTGGTAGGAGCGTTCTTGGTGGTTCCTTGAATAGGCTGTTGTTTTCTGTTAAGTTGTTAGCATTTTGTAGAAAAGAAAAAGCAGGCATGGACAAATGATTAACATATAAAGACTTGCTATTACAGAAAAGTGGGAAGTTTAAGATGAAATCAAGAGAACGACTGACTATAGAGAGATTTAGTTTTCAATAATTCTCATATGGGTAACTCAGAAAAAGTTTTAATATAAATGAAAAGTATCAGGAATAGAATGTGATCAAATGGAATTTGAAAATGAATTATGTACACAAATGATGAACATGGGATTGTTAAAATGTATACGCTTTTGTTGAAATTTGAAACTGAGGAAGAGCAAATTAAAGAATGTAAGGTAAAATGGGCCAAGAATTTTGGTTAGAATATTCAGATGGATCAAGAGGAGAATATGATCAAAAGATCTGAAACTCACATTGTCTTACAATGTAACAAAAAACTTTTTTAAAATGATGTATTTATGACACAAGAGAAATTATCTAAGATGTGTAATGGTACTTCTAATCACTATTGGAGTGTGAAAAACTTGAAGGCCTATTTTGTCATACATGGTAGACTTGTGAAAAAGCAAAAACAACAACAACAACAACAACACCCACCTTAGGTACAATACATGGTGATGCAGATAATTTTAAAAAATAACATTTTAAATGAAACTGGAATTTTATTTATTAGAACTTATAAACAGTTACTAGAAAAGGCTCATGGACCATTATTTTTCTATATTGTAACTGCAATGAGGTTTTTGTCAAGCATGGGAAAATCAGAAAGTCCATGCAATTCAAATGAATATAATGATTTATTGCAAACTTACGCTCTCTACAAGAATTTGAATTACTAACAGTCAAAGCAAATAGGCAGTAAATAAGAGTCAAAGAAATTCAAGGTGGACTAGACTTACACCTCTTCCTGTGGGCAGGAAGGGACTTGAGACTGATGACACATTTGATCCCTACTTCAGGCTAGGCCTGGTCATCTCCTAGAGTTATTATACGCATAAAGACAGAAGATGTAATTATACTGTATGTTAGAAAGACCTTGAGAGACAAGGCAAAGAAAGGCTACCTAGAGAAAGGTCAGATAACAGAGGGTGAGGTCTACATAATGAGTGGAGGAGAAAGCAGTAGAGAAGGAACTGCTCTTGCTTCTCAGCCAGTAAAGGAGATGGTGCTTTTTACTTTCAAACTTGCAGGATTTTGATAATGTAGTCTTACAGTAAAGTAGAGCTAGCTTTTTTGGTCATGATTCCTGTCTGGTGAATCTGGGATGGCTGACAAAATTAGGTCTTCTATGTCTGAAAGAAAGTATCTGTTCTCCTGGAGCATCACAAATAATTTAATTAGATGGAATCCATAGGTGTGTATATTAATTTTAACCTGAGTTAGACACAAAATTTTAACAATAGACACTAGAGGGTATGAATTATAAAATTTTGATGTTAAGATTCCCATCCAATCAGATTCAACCATTCCTCTTCCTTTGTGTTTTTTTATCTTGTTGCCATGGCATTCTCCATTGATTCTATAGTGACAGTTAAGGTATTGGGAAAATCATACCTTGCTTATTATAATCTGGATTGAGTTAGGCTTCAACTGCCATTCCTAAATGGATGTCCTGCAAAGCTGCTATGATTATAGCTCTCAAGATTTTCAGTTGGCACATTAAGAATAGAAAATTTAGATTTAGATGCTCCAATGAGATAACACAACAGGTCCAGATAACCACAACAAGTCCTCAATTGAGGATGCCAAGCATGATAGTGAGGATTCGTCCATTGCCCCCGCCCCAAGATAGCTGAAGCAAAAGCAAGATGCAATCTCTCTTAGGTCCTTCATGAAGAGTAGACAGTAAAGCATTGTCCAGACTGAAGTGCCCTCTTTCCTTCCTACAGATTCCCTTTAATCCCCAGAGGCAGAACAAAACTTCTCTGGTCGGAGGCAAATCACTCCAAAGACCCTCCAGATGGAAAAGAGAGGAAGTTGCTGAGAGTTGCCTTTGGAAGGTGTTTTTGTCTGGCAGAGAATTTGGAAGGCCAACTGAAGTGACAATTTCAATAAGAAATGAGAGCCTTAAAGCTGATCATTCACTATCAGGGAAAGCTGCTCTGATGACCTAAGCAGTGACACTCAGCTGCCACTAGGTCACAATGGTCAGCACCAACCAAGGAAACTACATCTCCACAGTGCAGTCCAGTACTCCAATGGTGAGACTCCCTGTTGAAGGATGATATGACCACCAAGAGATATCCTGGGTAGTGGCGGAGAACAATTTTGTTTTTTTCATTCTAATTACTCTTTCATGAATAAGGCCAGAGGTGGTATTCAGCAGGTACTGACTGGTTCTGGAGAACCAGTAGCGGAAATTTTGAGTAGTTCAGAAAACCAGAAAATATCACCTCTGACTGGCCACACCCCCATCTATTCTCTGCCAAGTCCCAGCTGATCAGGAGAACGGAACTAGAAAGCAGGTTAGTGAGGTGGGGATGGAATGGGACTTTGCAGTAATCTTCCCCCAGGAGTGGGGTGGGAATGGAGTTTTTGCAATATCCTTCCCCTGCCATGCCCACCAATCCACGCCCATAGAAACAGTAGTAAAAATTTTTGAATCCCATCACTGATTAAGACATTTTGAGGGGTGGGTAAAGGCAGAATACAAAACTAGAAAAGGAAAATACTGGACAAAAAGAGAACATATCAGTAAATAAACAGAGTTTTCAATTGGAATGAATGAGAAGTTCAGGATTTCATAAGGGATTTGATTCAATTAATTCCTCTTCCTTTGGGGTTTTTTTCCCTTGTTGCCATGGCACCCTCCATTGATTCTATAGTGACAGTTAAGGTATTGGGAAAATAATACCTTGCTTATTATAATCTGGATTGAGTTAGGCTTCAACTGCCATTCCCAAATGGATGTCCTGCAAAGCTGCTATGATTATAGCTCTCAAGATTTTCAGTTGGCACATTAAGAATGGAAAATTTAGATTTAGATGCTCCAATGAGATAACACAACAGGTCCTTCATAAAAAAAACCTCAGACACAGATTATGAATAGCAACCTGAGAACAAAACAATGAATATTATGTGATATGGGTAAGCTATTTTAACTTTTTTTTAAAAAAAAACTTCCTTTAATTTCTTGTTGTATCCTGAATCCTTTGTTATGTTGTACCTAGGAATTAGTATAGATTTTATATGTGTATTCTGGTCTATCATCGGAATACATTAAAGGAAGATAACATGGGAAGCACTGAAATCTATTTCAAGACTTCACAGTTTATCAACACAATCAATATTGATAGCCCTTTGCAAAGCAACAACATAGTACACCATTAAACTACACCAAAATGAAATCTAAAACCTAAAAGCACTTAAGGAATGGCATTAAGAATAGAATGGAGCAGACCAGAATAAAGGGGGGGTAAGTGGTTGAAATACTAAGGTCCATGTACAAGAGGAAGTGGCATATGCGGAAGTTTCATGGGACCTCATCATCCTAGAGAGAATATATTGGAGGAGCTGCTAAGAGAAGCCTAGACAGCAAATAAGGATTTGGAGAGAAGCTTCAGTCCTGTTCTGACCCAACCTGGTTCCAAGAGAGCAAACACAAGACAAAGGCAGCCCCCACCTTTTAAAGTTTAATCCACGAATTCTGTTTCTTCACTGATAAAAGGCTGCTTCTAACTAATTAGTTCTGATAAGAAAGAGCCTTGCCAAGTTGTTTGTCAAAGCTGCCCAAACCCAGAGATAAGAACTAGCTTACAAGAATTTTCAAATACTAACTATGATGTCCACAAGGCTGAGTTTCAGAGCATCTTTGCCTTCTGCAAAGAACGCTTCTTCAAACCCGGCTTTTATCCTCTTGACGGAGGAGCCATTACCTTACCGCCTTACTCCTGAGTCGGCTGTGCTGCTGTAACTGCTCTCTCCTCAGATCAATCCTTGGCACAGGCTCCTCAGGAACCTCATCACTGTTGCCACCCCCCACAATCTCTGAAGGCAGCAGTCTACTCCCTAATGGTCCTGGCCCCTCATCTGAGTCCTCGCTCTCCACCGTCCGCACCTGCTGCCGGATAACCACAACAAGTCCTCAATTGAGGATGCCAAGCATGATAGTGAGGATTCGTCCGTTGCCCCCGCCCCAAGATAGCTGAAGCAAAAGCAAGATGCAATCTCTCTTAGGTCCTTCATGAAGAGTAGACAGTAAAGCATTGTCCAGACTGAAGTGCCCTCTTTCCTTCCTACAGATTCCCTTTAATCCCCAGAGGCAGAACAAAACTTCTCTGGTCGGAGGCAAATCCCTCCAAAGACCCTCCAGATGGAAAAGAGAGGAAGTTGCTGAGAGTTGCCTTTGGAAGGTGTTTTTGTCTGGCAGAGAATTTGGAAGGCCAACTGAAGTGACAATTTCAATAAGAAATGAGAGCCTTAAAGCTAATCATTCACTATCAGGGAAAGCTGCTCTGATGACCTAAGCAGTGACACTCAGCTGCCACTAGGTCACAATGGTCAGCACCAACCAAGGAAACTACATCTCCACAGTGCAGTCCAGTACTCCAATGGTGAGACTCCCTGTTGAAGGATGATATGACCACCAAGAGATATCCTGGGTAGTGGCGGAGAACAATTTTGTTTTTTTCATTCTAATTACTCTTTCATGAATAAGGCCAGAGGTGGTATTCAGCAGGTACTGACCGGTTCTGGAGAACCAATAGCGGAAATTTTGAGTAGTTCAGAGAACCAGAAAATATCACCTCTGACTGGCCACACCCCCATCTATTCTCTGCCAAGTCCCAGCTGATCAGGAGAACGGAACTGGAAAGCAGGTTAGTGAGGTGGGGATGGAATGGGACTTTGCAGTAATCTTCCCCCAGAAGTGGGGTGAAAATGGAGTTTTTGCAATATCCTTCCCCTGCCATGCCCACCAATCCACGCCCACAGAAACAGTAGTAAAATTTTTTGAATCCCATCACTGATTAAGACATTTTGAGGGGTGGGTAAAGGCAGAATACAAAACTAGAAAAGGAAAATACTGGACAAAAAGAGAACATATCAGTAAATAAACAGAGTTTTCAATTGGAATGAATGAGAAGTTCAGGATTTCATAAGGGATTTGATTCAATTAATTCCTCTTCCTTTGGGTTTTTTTCCCCTTGTTGCCATGGCACCCTCCATTGATTCTATAGTGACAGTTAAGGTATTGGGAAAATAATACCTTGCTTATTATAATCTGGATTGAGTTAGGCTTCAACTGCCATTCCCAAATGGATGTCCTACAAAGCTGCTATGATTATAGCTCTCAAGATTTTCAGTTGGCACAATAAGAATGGAAAATTTAGATTTAGATGCTCCAATGAGATAGCACAACAGGTCCTTCATAAAAAAAAAGGTCAGATAAAGATTATGAACAGCAGCCTGAGAACAAAACAATGAATATTATGTGATATGGGTAAGCTATTTTAACTTTTTTTAAAAAACTTTCTTTAATTTCTTGTTGTATCCTGAATTCCTATGTTGTACCTAGGAATTAGTATAGAGTTTATATGTGTATTCTGGTCTATGATCGGAATACATTAAAGGGAGATACATGGGAAGCACTGAAATCTATTTCAAGACTTCACAGTTTATAAAGACAATATTGATAGTCCTTTGCAAAGCAACAACACAGTACACCATTAAACTACACCAAAATGAAATAAAAAAACTAAAAGCTGTAGGCTCTTAAGACACTTAAGGAATGGCATTAAGAATAGAATGAAGCAGAGCAGAATAAAGGGGGCAGGGTAAGTGGTTGAAATACTAAGATTCATGTACAAGAGGAGATTTTACAGTGCATGCAGAGGTTTCATGGGACCTCATCATCCTAGAGGAGAATATATTGGAGGAGCTGCTAAGAGAAGCCTAGATAGCTCCATAAGGATTTGGAGAGAAGGTTCAGTCCTTAATGAGGATGCCAAGCATGATAGTGAGTCGTTGTCCATACCCCCTGCCCCAAGGTAGCTGAAGCAAAAGCAAGATGCAATCTCTCTTAGGTCCTTCATGAAGAGTAGACAGTAAAAGCATTGTCTAGAGTGAAGTGCCCTCTTTCCTTCTGACAGATTCCCTTTAATCCCCAGAGGCAGAACAAAACTACTCTGGTCGGAGGCAAATCCCCCCAAAGACCCTCCAGATGAAAAAGAGAGGAAATTGCTGAGAGTTGTCTTTGGGGCTGCCACTAGGTCACAGTCGTCAGCACCAACCCAAGGACATCCAACCCTACATCTCCACAGTGCAGTCCAGTACTCCAATGGTGAGACTCCCTGTTGAAGGATGATATGAGCACCAAGAGAAATCCTGGTTAGTGGTGGAGAACAATTTTGTTTTTTTCATTCTAATTACTCTTTCGTGATTAAGGCCAGAGGTGGTATTCAGCAGGTTCTGACCGGTTCTGGAAAACTGGTAGCAGAAATTTTGAGTAGTTCGGAGAACCGGCAAATATCACCTCTGACTGGCCCCACCCGCATCTATTCTCTGCCAAGTCCCAGCTGATCAGGAGAACGTATCAGTAAATAAACAGAGTTTTCTATTGGTGTGAATGAGAAGTTCAGGATTTCATTAGGGATTTGATTCAATTAACTTCCTGAATGGAGCATATTAGGATTTTTTAAAAAGGAGCACTCTATAAACATCTAAAAAAGCTGTTAATATTGGTACGGTTTATTACAGTTCATTGGATAAGTGCATATAAACCATAGCAAAGAAAAAAACAACATATTCTTTAAAATTGCTCTGTTTCTAACTCCATTCTATTAAAACCTGACTAATAAAAAAACTAAGGTGTTTATAAGCATTTGACGTTTTTCTGATGACACTATTAAAATCCATAATTCTTCTTTTCTAATAACTGTATTTCCCATAGAATGTGTTGCATAATCTATAAGAGAGATGTTGATAACATTTAGTGTCATGTATTTTTTTATGTTTTTAAGTGTACCAAAGGAAGAAGTATAAAAAAGCAAAATTGGATTGGATTTCTAGGTTTAGTTATTCAGATTAGAATTTTACGTATAACAGGTTCTAAAACTACTATCTTGATGTTGGGTGAAAAAAAATATTTTCCTACTTCAAATCCAATATACCTGTTGCTTAGGTCAGTGGTGGCTAACCTTTTTCGGCTCCCGTGCCAATAATTGCGCACGTGCTCACTTGCGCGCACTTGTGTGCCAGCACCCAGAAGGCAATGCATGCTGGCCCCGCCCACCCCCTGAGCATGCACATGCAACCCCCTCTCACGCATCATGCATCTGCGCATGTGCGCACAACTCCCTTATGCGCTGCACATCTACACATGCACACATGATTCCCCCTCACACACCATGTGACTGCGCATGCATGTGAGATTCCCCCCTTGTGCGCCATGCATCACTGCACATGCACACACAACTCCATCCTCACATGCTGCACATCTGCGCATGCACACATGATTCCCCCCTCACACGCCATGCACCTTTGCACATGCGTGCATGACTCCCCCTCATGGACCGCATGTCTTTGCCCATGCACATGCGACTCCTTGCGTGCCGCACGTCTGCACATGCACGCAGCACATTTCTGTGCATGCGTGCGCAATCCCCTTATGCACAGCACTTTCCTGCTACATGTGTGGTTCTACTGAGGATCTCCAGAGATTCTGCCCTGAGAGGAGGAACAGAGGAGCAGCGAGACAAGAGTGCAGGACTACTCAGCACATGTGGAGCAGTTCTCCAGCATCATTTTCCCTGGCAACGTCAACAACTGAACACACCAGGAATATGTGGTTGTTGGACAGTGGGGAAAACCAGGATATTGCTAACAATCCACAAGCGTTTTCTGGTTTCAAACCAGCAAAGCAAATGTGGGTTGATTTGGCTGATGGACAAAGAACTGCTGTAAAAGGGGAAGGTAATGTATATGTAACAGAAGTAGGTGATACATTGTACAATGTCTTATATGTACCTGCATTAGAACATAATTTGTTGAGTATATCCAAATTAGACAGGCAGAGTTATGAAATACTTTTTGCAGGGGGGCAGTACACTATTAGGAAAAATGGACAGATACGTGCATGAGGTGTTAAGAAGGATGGCCTGTACATTCCAGGAAGGCAGGAAAATACTTGTGCACGTGTACTTACAAATGCTCCCACACATGACAATTGTGTACATTTGTTACATAGGAGATTGGGGCATGCAAGTTTTAACGTATTGAGAAAGATGCCAGACCTAGCTGAGGGACTTAAATTAAAGAAATGTAATGTATATTTAGATTGTGCTGTTTGTAAGGAGTCAAAATCCAAAGTGTATCCTGTAAGTAAGAAAGTACAACAAACAGAGTATTGCAATTAGTTCATGCTGATTCTTTTGGCCCCATGGCACCCTCTTTAGGAGGAGCTAGATATGCCTCAGTCATAGTAGATGACTACAGTAGATATGGGTATTGTTAATTTGCTAAAAAAAACCAAAACTGAAGTATTGCAACAATTCAGGCAATGGGTTTACACTTGTAGACCGACAATATGGGTATAAAGTATGTCAGCTACAAACAGAGAGGGGATCAGAAGTTATGTCTGAGAAGTTCCAAAGTTGATTAAGCAGTCTGGGCATAAGGCATAGAAGAATCAACCCATATTTGCTTGCTGAAAATGGAGTGGCTGAAAGGAGGAATGGAGGAATACAGGCCATGAAGGAATATTGGTTGCTGATACAGGCATGAGTAAAATATACTGGGAGGGAAGCCATGAAGACAGTAAATTATATCATTAAAAGGTTATGGGATGTGCCAATACAAGAAACAATGTATTTCATGTTGCATGGAAGGAAACCCTTATTAGCTCATTTAAGGACATCTGGCAGTTATGCCTTGGATACATATTCTGCAAGGTACCAGGAGAAAAGGACGGAATAAGGCCAGTAAACTTAGGTTTGTTGGGTATGAGCCAGGAACAAAAGGATACAGGTTTACATGTATCAAACAGGTAGGGATTTCAAAATCTGCTAGTTTTTTGGAGCAGAACAATTGGAACAGGGTACATGTTAATCATGAAGTGTTCATGCCAATGTGTACTCCCAGATTGCCAGAAGGTGAGACAGGGAAGGAGGAACAGGAAACCAGGTCAGATATAGATATAGAAGAGGATAGACAGTAACACAGGAACATATAATTAATTCCAAGGAGATCTGAGAGGAGTAATAAAGGTATACCTCCCAAACCGTTCACTGCAAGTGAAATTAGAGCATATAGTGTTAAGTATGAATCCCAAAGTTGCCAGGAGATGATGTCATTGCCAGAAAGAGAAAGGGCAGTGAGGTGCAAATGATGTTACACAGATGTATTATTACATAAAAATGAACTGCAGTATAAAGCACAGCGAGTTGCACATGGTTTGTAATATTGCTTGCTGACACTGTAATTGGATAGAAATCCAAAAAACAATCTTCAGCAGCACTCTCTACTGCTGAAGTGGAATTCATAGCTTTGTCTGAGGTTTGTTCAGAAATAATATGTATGGACAATTGTTAAAAGATGTAAATGTAAATGATGCAGTACCAGTGTTTGAAGACAATTTGTATGTATAACAATGGCGACAGGAGAACACTTTTTGAAAAAAAAAAAAAAAAAAAAAAAAAAAAAAATATTAATTTTAGGAAAAGGTAAAAAAAAATAAAAAAAAAAAAAAAAAAAATATAATAAAAAAATTAAAAAAAAAAAAATAAAAAAAAAGGTAGAAAAAAAAAAAAAATAAAAAAAATAAATTATTTAATTATAAATGTTAATTTTAAAGAGGGAAAATTTTATAAATTTAAAAGAAAAAAACTTCCGGTTTAAATATGAATTTAAAAAGATGGAAAAAAAAAAAAAATAAAAATTAAATAAAAAAAAAAAAATAAAAAAAAAGAATAAAAAAAAAAAAAAAAAAAAAAAAATTCTTTTTCTTTTTTTTCTATTTTTTTTTTTTTTTTATTTAAAAATTTAATTTAAAAAAAAAAAAAAATTATTAAAATTATTTTTTTAAAATTATTATTTTATAAATTTTTTATAAAAAAAAAAATATTAAAAAAAATAATCTAATATTTTTTTCCCCACTTATCTCCAAAAAAAACCAAAAAAAAAAAAAAACCCCCGAAAAAAGAAAAAAAAAAAAAAAAAAAAAAAAAAAAACAAAAAAAAATTTAAATAGAAAAAAATAATTGGGAAGGGTAAATGTTTTTGGGGGATTTAAATTTAAAAGGATGAAGGTGGGAAAGGGGAACAAACCGAAAAGGATTTTAATTTTATTTGATTTTATTTATTTAAAAGTAAAATTTTTATTTAATAAAAAAGAAGGGGGGTCATATTGTATTATGGGGGGAGGAAAAAAGGATGGAGAAAAGGCCCAAAAACCCCGGGAGGAAAAGGATGAAAATAAAAACAAACCAAAGATAAATGTGAGAAAAAAAAAAGAAAGGAAAAGGAATCAGGCAGTCCTTTCTATAGGAAAGGAGGAACACAGTAGGATGGAAGGACAAAGGCCTTCCACAGTCCCGGGATGGCAGCCTGCACACAGCCATTTCATTGATTGATTGACTGATGACGTGTCAGGACGGTGGTGCCGATGCTTAATCCCTCGATAGAGCTTTCTCTCTGAAATTAAAGAGAAAGTCTTGGAAAGCACTTTTTCTCTTCCATTGTCCTTCCAAATTGTATCCATTTGCATCGCTGATTTCTGATTTTTGGGAAGCATGAAAGCACCACCATGAAGTAGCCTTTCTGGTTTCAGATGTTAGCTTCCATTTAGTGACATGACATCCGAGCGATGTTCCCCAGCCCATTCTTACCTGCGCAGAAAGTCTGGGGCTTGCTGTAATCTCATCAGGCTGAGGATTTGCTCTTCTGGACAGAATTAGGAGAAGGGAAACTGGACCTTTGTAAAAGGGTTTCCTTGGAAGGGGAAGGAGAAGAGGAAGGGACTATTCTTGCTAAGATGGGGATATTTGGCCAATTCCCCAGAGGAAGCAGGCCCTACTGGAAATCTGCTCCATGGGCTCACGAGGAAGTTTCGCAAGGCTCACCTGGCAAATTTCCTCCAGTCAGGGATCACCCGAGCGCATTCCTTTTCCTCCGCTTGCTTTTATTCTTATGCCCTCCATCTTTCACTCTAAGGGTAATCCTGCTCCAAAAGCAAGGGCCACAGACTCAAACCCACCCAGAAGGCCCTTGGAATCTTTTCCGCTTCCACCCCCAATGGCCCACCGAGGATAGCCATGGAACGACTTTGGAAAAGAGAAACAGAGCCCCGGTGCCTAGACTGATATGGTTATTAAGCCAAACTCCATGTACAGACCGGTATCTGCTCCCCTTCGTGACAAGATTGTGTCCGTTCGGGCGACAGTCAGGGCCATTGACAGCTCAGAGAATTAAAGGCCCACCTTACATACAGCACTAGCCAAACCGGTCTTGGTACCCTCTCCATCCTTAATGTCCTTTCTTTGCAGAGAGCCCGTTCAGATACCGCCAGTTTCATCAGAAGGGAACTTCCTCGACAACTAAAGTCAACCCAGAGGAGGCCAAAGGTGGAGAAAAGGAGACAGGCTGGAAAGGCAAGTTCCCTGGAGGACTTGCTGAGTGGGACAGCACTTTTGCAGCGTATAGCCCTCTGACCCGCATGGACTGAAGCAGGCTGATGTCCAGAAGATAGAACTAGCGAATGCTGGCCAATGGGCGCTGTGTGGAAATCCGTGAATAGAAGCCGGGCATGATTGTGAATGAATGGAGTGTGACCGAGAGTGCGGTTGGACGGTGTGCACCATCCCAGAGCGGATGTAGCCCGCAGTTTGCTCGGGTGTATGTGTGTGAGTTGCCGAATGTGTTCGTGGTGCAAGAGAAAAGCCGGGTGTCAGCTTAGTCTGATGCGGAGACGGCATGGAAGGATAAGCCTTGGGCCCAGCTTCACTGGGTCTGGTGGCGGCGTGAATGCAGCCAAGTATCCTTAGGATGCGGAATGAAAGGAAACCAGTGGATATTCATCGGACAACGTCAGGGGAATTTGGCAGGGGTTGTGGAGGTACAATTTTCTGGACTCCAGCCGGTGGATGTCTTCTGGAGATGGGGATGGTGGGTAAGAGGGAGGGCCCTTTTTTCAATTGAAACCATCTCATCCTGAGAACAGAAGCTGGCCGATGTCTGGGAAAAAAACCAAGTGAAGCTGGCTGATTGAAGCCGTGTGGAAATCCATGAACGGAAGCCGGGGCATGATTGTGAATGAATGGAGTGTGACTGAGAGTGCGGATGGACGGTGTGGACCATCCCAGAGTGGATGTAGCCCGCAGTGTGCTTGTGTGTTTGTGTGTGAAGTATCGAATGTGTACGTGGTGCAAGGGAGAAGCTGGTGTCAGCTTAGTCTGATGCGTGGGCGGCATGGAAGTATTTTAAGCCCTGGCCCAGCATTGTTGGGTCTTGTGGTGCCGTGAATGGAGCTAAGTGTCCTTAGGATGCGGAATGAAAGGAAACCGGTGGATATTCATCGGAAGAAGTCAGGGGAATTTGTCAGGGCTTGCAGAGGTGCAGTGCTGCGGACTGAGGCTGGTGGATGTTCTTTGGAGATAGACTTGGTAGAAAAGTGGGAGCGGGAGTTTTTGCGTTGAAGCCCTCTCATCCCTTGCACTGAAGCCGGCTGATGTCTGGAATACGGTCCTAGTGAAATTGGCCATAGGAAGCTCTGTGGAAATCCGTGAACAGAAGCCGGGGCATGATTCTGAACAGATGGAGTGTGACTGAGAGTGCGGATGGACGGTGTGGACCATCCCAGAGTGGATGTAGCCCGCAGTGTGCTTGTGTGTTTGTGTGTGATTTGTCGAATGTGGTGCAAGAGAGAAGCTGGTGTCGGCTTAGTCTGATGCGTGGGCGGCATGGAAGTATAAGCCCTGGCCCAGCATTGTTGGGTCTTGTGGTGCCGTGAATGGAGCTAAGTGTCCTTAGGATGCGGAATGATAGGCAACCGGTGGATATTCATCGGAAGTAGCCAGGGAATTTGGCAGGGGTTGCAAAGGTACCGTATTCGGACTGAGGCGGGTGGATAAATGGGAGGGATCTTTTTGGGTTGAAGCCCTCTCATCTCTTGCACTGAAGCAGGCTGAGGTCTGGAAGACGGACCTAGCGAAGATGCCCGATGGAAACTGTGTGGAAATCCGTGAATAGAAGCTGGGGCATGATTGTGAACGGATGGAGTCTGACCGAGAGTGCGGATGGACGGTGTGGACGATCCCAGAGCGGATGTAGCCCGCAGTGTGCTCGGGTGTACGCGTATGAGGTGTCGAATGTGTTCGTGGTGCAAGAGAGAAACCAGGTGTCAGCTTAGACTGATGCGGGGCGGTATGGAAGGATAAGCCTTGGGCCCAGCTTCATTGGGTCTGTTGTAATGATGAGGCAGTCGAGTTGTTTGATCATGATCAACTGAATCAGGATGAACTTTATTGGAGTTTAGTCTTGTATTTATACACACTTTTAATTATCCTCCAACATTGGTTAACTTTGGTTACTGCTTAACTTTCGTTACTGTTTAGCATAATAGTAATTAACACAATTAATTATCTCTAGTTAAAGTCTAACATATGTTTACTTCCTCTCTCTAATCCTCCTTTACATTAGTGACTTTGTTTGCCTGAGTTGTAATTGCTTGTAAACATTCCTTATCTGAGGTTTGCCATCCAAGATAAGAACATTCCTGCAATTACAACTCTACAGGGTCTGGTGGTGGCGTGAATGGAGCTAAGTATCCCTAGGATGCGGAATGAAAGGAAACCAGTGGATATTCATCGGAGGAAGCCAGTGGAATTTGGCAGGGGTTGCTCAGATACAGTGTTACTGCCCGAGGTTGGTGGATGTCTTTGGGAAATGTGTGCTGGAGATGAGCTAGCCCGCTCAGGGTTCCTTGTTTTCCTTGCAGCCTGCCTCTTGGCACACCAGGATACTCCAGGCAGGGAGCTCGCAGCAACAGAGCATCGATGATTAGAGGCAACGGACAAGCAGGCGATGGCTAATAGAAAGGCAAGTTCTGCGGAAGGTTTTTGAGTGGGATAGCAAGATTGTAGCTAACAGGCTGTCGTCACATAGTTTCCTTCCAATGGGTTCCCCACCCCCACCCCCAGGCTCTTCTTTTAATTCTCTTGAAAGTTTGCAAAGAAGCATTAAGAATAATTCCCCCATTGAGTTAGAGAAAATACTGTTGTGTCCTGGAAGGAATCAGGCAGTCCTTTCTATAGGAAAGGAGGAACACAGTAGGATGGAAGGACAAAGGCCTTCCACAGTCCCGGATGGCAGCCTGCACACAGCCATTTCATTGATTGATTGACTGATGACGTGTCAGGACGGTGGTGCCGATGCTTAATCCCTCGATAGAGCTTTCTCTCTGAAATTAAAGAGAAAGTCTTGGAAAGCACTTTTTCTCTTCCATTGTCCTTCCAAATTGTATCCATTTGCATCGCTGATTTCTGATTTTTGGGAAGCATGAAAGCACCACCATGAAGTAGCCTTTCTGGTTTCAGATGTTAGCTTCCATTTAGTGACATGACATCCGAGCGATGTTCCCCAGCCCATTCTTACCTGCGCAGAAAGTCTGGGGCTTGCTGTAATCTCATCAGGCTGAGGATTGCTCTTCTGGACAGAATTAGGAGAAGGGAAACTGGACCTTTGTAAAAGGGTTTCCTTGGAAGGGGAAGGAGAAGAGGAAGGGACTATTCTTGCTAAGATGGGGATATTTGGCCAATTCCCCAGAGGAAGCAGGCCCTACTGGAAATCTGCTCCATGGGCTCACGAGGAAGTTTCGCAAGGCTCACCTGGCAAATTTCCTCCAGTCAGGGATCACCCGAGCGCATTCCTTTTCCTCCGCTTGCTTTTATTCTTATGCCCTCCATCTTTCACTCTAAGGGTAATCCTGCTCCAAAAGCAAGGGCCACAGACTCAAACCCACCCAGAAGGCCCTTGGAATCTTTTCCGCTTCCACCCCCAATGGCCCACCGAGGATAGCCATGGAACGACTTTGGAAAAGAGAAACAGAGCCCCGGTGCCTAGACTGATATGGTTATTAAGCCAAACTCCATGTACAGACCGGTATCTGCTCCCCTTCGTGACAAGATTGTGTCCGTTCGGGCGACAGTCAGGGCCATTGACAGCTCAGAGAATTAAAGGCCCACCTTACATACAGCACTAGCCAAACCGGTCTTGGTACCCTCTCCATCCTTAATGTCCTTTCTTTGCAGAGAGCCCGTTCAGATACCGCCAGTTTCATCAGAAGGGAACTTCCTCGACAACTAAAGTCAACCCAGAGGAGGCCAAAGGTGGAGAAAAGGAGACAGGCTGGAAAGGCAAGTTCCCTGGAGGACTTGCTGAGTGGGACAGCACTTTTGCAGCGTATAGCCCTCTGACCCGCATGGACTGAAGCAGGCTGATGTCCAGAAGATAGAACTAGCGAATGCTGGCCAATGGGCGCTGTGTGGAAATCCGTGAATAGAAGCCGGGCATGATTGTGAATGAATGGAGTGTGACCGAGAGTGCGGTTGGACGGTGTGCACCATCCCAGAGCGGATGTAGCCCGCAGTTTGCTCGGGTGTATGTGTGTGAGTTGCCGAATGTGTTCGTGGTGCAAGAGAAAAGCCGGGTGTCAGCTTAGTCTGATGCGGAGACGGCATGGAAGGATAAGCCTTGGGCCCAGCTTCACTGGGTCTGGTGGCGGCGTGAATGCAGCCAAGTATCCTTAGGATGCGGAATGAAAGGAAACCAGTGGATATTCATCGGACAACGTCAGGGGAATTTGGCAGGGGTTGTGGAGGTACAATTTTCTGGACTCCAGCCGGTGGATGTCTTCTGGAGATGGGGATGGTGGGTAAGAGGAGGGCCCTTTTTCAATTGAAACCATCTCATCCTGAGAACAGAAGCTGGCCGATGTCTGGGAAAAAACCAAGTGAAGCTGGCTGATTGAAGCCGTGTGGAAATCCATGAACGGAAGCCGGGGCATGATTGTGAATGAATGGAGTGTGACTGAGAGTGCGGATGGACGGTGTGGACCATCCCAGAGTGGATGTAGCCCGCAGTGTGCTTGTGTGTTTGTGTGTGAAGTATCGAATGTGTACGTGGTGCAAGGGAGAAGCTGGTGTCAGCTTAGTCTGATGCGTGGGCGGCATGGAAGTATTTTAAGCCCTGGCCCAGCATTGTTGGGTCTTGTGGTGCCGTGAATGGAGCTAAGTGTCCTTAGGATGCGGAATGAAAGGAAACCGGTGGATATTCATCGGAAGAAGTCAGGGGAATTTGTCAGGGCTTGCAGAGGTGCAGTGCTGCGGACTGAGGCTGGTGGATGTTCTTTGGAGATAGACTTGGTAGAAAAGTGGGAGCGGGAGTTTTTGCGTTGAAGCCCTCTCATCCCTTGCACTGAAGCCGGCTGATGTCTGGAATACGGTCCTAGTGAAATTGGCCATAGGAAGCTCTGTGGAAATCCGTGAACAGAAGCCGGGGCATGATTCTGAACAGATGGAGTGTGACTGAGAGTGCGGATGGACGGTGTGGACCATCCCAGAGTGGATGTAGCCCGCAGTGTGCTTGTGTGTTTGTGTGTGATTTGTCGAATGTGGTGCAAGAGAGAAGCTGGTGTCGGCTTAGTCTGATGCGTGGGCGGCATGGAAGTATAAGCCCTGGCCCAGCATTGTTGGGTCTTGTGGTGCCGTGAATGGAGCTAAGTGTCCTTAGGATGCGGAATGATAGGCAACCGGTGGATATTCATCGGAAGTAGCCGGGAATTTGGCAGGGGTTGCAAAGGTACCGTATTCCGGACTGAGGCGGGTGGATAAATGGGAGGGATCTTTTTGGGTTGAAGCCCTCTCATCTCTTGCACTGAAGCAGGCTGAGGTCTGGAAGACGGACCTAGCGAAGATGCCCGATGGAAACTGTGTGGAAATCCGTGAATAGAAGCTGGGGCATGATTGTGAACGGATGGAGTCTGACCGAGAGTGCGGATGGACGGTGTGGACGATCCCAGAGCGGATGTAGCCCGCAGTGTGCTCGGGTGTACGCGTATGAGGTGTCGAATGTGTTCGTGGTGCAAGAGAGAAACCAGGTGTCAGCTTAGACTGATGCGGGGCGGTATGGAAGGATAAGCCTTGGGCCCAGCTTCATTGGGTCTGTTGTAATGATGAGGCAGTCGAGTTGTTTGATCATGATCAACTGAATCAGGATGAACTTTATTGGAGTTTAGTCTTGTATTTATACACACTTTTAATTATCCTCCAACATTGGTTAACTTTGGTTACTGCTTAACTTTGGTTACTGTTTAGCATAATAGTAATTAACACAATTAATTATCTCTAGTTAAAGTCTAACATATGTTTACTTCCTCTCTCTAATCCTCCTTTACATTAGTGACTTTGTTTGCCTGAGTTGTAATTGCTTGTAAACATTCCTTATCTGAGGTTTGCCATCCAAGATAAGAACATTCCTGCAATTCAACTCTACAGGGTCTGGTGGTGGCGTGAATGGAGCTAAGTATCCCTAGGATGCGGAATGAAAGGAAACCAGTGGATATTCATCGGAGGAAGCCAGTGGAATTTGGCAGGGGTTGCTCAGATACAGTGTTACTGCCCGAGGTTGGTGGATGTCTTTGGGAAATGTGTGCTGGAGATGAGCTAGCCCGCTCAGGGTTCCTTGTTTTCCTTGCAGCCTGCCTCTTGGCACACCAGGATACTCCAGGCAGGGAGCTCGCAGCAACAGAGCATCGATGATTAGAGGCAACGGACAAGCAGGCGATGGCTAATAGAAAGGCAAGTTCTGCGGAAGGTTTTTGAGTGGGATAGCAAGATTGTAGCTAACAGGCTGTCGTCACATAGTTTCCTTCCAATGGGTTCCCCACCCCACCCCCAGGCTCTTCTTTTAATTCTCTTGAAAGTTTGCAAAGAAGCATTAAGAATAATTCCCCCATTGAGTTAGAGAAAATACTGTTGTGTCCTGGAAGGAATCAGGCAGTCCTTTCTATAGGAAAGGAGGAACACAGTAGGATGGAAGGACAAAGGCCTTCCACAGTCCCGGGATGGCAGCCTGCACACAGCCATTTCATTGATTGATTGACTGATGACGTGTCAGGACGGTGGTGCCGATGCTTAATCCCTCGATAGAGCTTTCTCTCTGAAATTAAAGAGAAAGTCTTGGAAAGCACTTTTTCTCTTCCATTGTCCTTCCAAATTGTATCCATTTGCATCGCTGATTTCTGATTTTTGGGAAGCATGAAAGCACCACCATGAAGTAGCCTTTCTGGTTTCAGATGTTAGCTTCCATTTAGTGACATGACATCCGAGCGATGTTCCCCAGCCCATTCTTACCTGCGCAGAAAGTCTGGGGCTTGCTGTAATCTCATCAGGCTGAGGATTGCTCTTCTGGACAGAATTAGGAGAAGGGAAACTGGACCTTTGTAAAAGGGTTTCCTTGGAAGGGGAAGGAGAAGAGGAAGGGACTATTCTTGCTAAGATGGGGATATTTGGCCAATTCCCCAGAGGAAGCAGGCCCTACTGGAAATCTGCTCCATGGGCTCACGAGGAAGTTTCGCAAGGCTCACCTGGCAAATTTCCTCCAGTCAGGGATCACCCGAGCGCATTCCTTTTCCTCCGCTTGCTTTTATTCTTATGCCCTCCATCTTTCACTCTAAGGGTAATCCTGCTCCAAAAGCAAGGGCCACAGACTCAAACCCACCCAGAAGGCCCTTGGAATCTTTTCCGCTTCCACCCCCAATGGCCCACCGAGGATAGCCATGGAACGACTTTGGAAAAGAGAAACAGAGCCCCGGTGCCTAGACTGATATGGTTATTAAGCCAAACTCCATGTACAGACCGGTATCTGCTCCCCTTCGTGACAAGATTGTGTCCGTTCGGGCGACAGTCAGGGCCATTGACAGCTCAGAGAATTAAAGGCCCACCTTACATACAGCACTAGCCAAACCGGTCTTGGTACCCTCTCCATCCTTAATGTCCTTTCTTTGCAGAGAGCCCGTTCAGATACCGCCAGTTTCATCAGAAGGGAACTTCCTCGACAACTAAAGTCAACCCAGAGGAGGCCAAAGGTGGAGAAAAGGAGACAGGCTGGAAAGGCAAGTTCCCTGGAGGACTTGCTGAGTGGGACAGCACTTTTGCAGCGTATAGCCCTCTGACCCGCATGGACTGAAGCAGGCTGATGTCCAGAAGATAGAACTAGCGAATGCTGGCCAATGGGCGCTGTGTGGAAATCCGTGAATAGAAGCCGGGCATGATTGTGAATGAATGGAGTGTGACCGAGAGTGCGGTTGGACGGTGTGTGCACCATCCCAGAGCGGATGTAGCCCGCAGTTTGCTCGGGTGTATGTGTGTGAGTTGCCGAATGTGTTCGTGGTGCAAGAGAAAAGCCGGGTGTCAGCTTAGTCTGATGCGGAGACGGCATGGAAGGATAAGCCTTGGGCCCAGCTTCACTGGGTCTGGTGGCGGCGTGAATGCAGCCAAGTATCCTTAGGATGCGGAATGAAAGGAAACCAGTGGATATTCATCGGACAACGTCAGGGGAATTTGGCAGGGGTTGTGGAGGTACAATTTTCTGGACTCCAGCCGGTGGATGTCTTCTGGAGATGGGGATGGTGGGTAAGAGGGAGGGCCCTTTTTCAATTGAAACCATCTCATCCTGAGAACAGAAGCTGGCCGATGTCTGGGAAAAAACCAAGTGAAGCTGGCTGATTGAAGCCGTGTGGAAATCCATGAACGGAAGCCGGGCATGATTGTGAATGAATGGAGTGTGACTGAGAGTGCGGATGGACGGTGTGGACCATCCCAGAGTGGATGTAGCCCGCAGTGTGCTTGTGTGTTTGTGTGTGAAGTATCGAATGTGTACGTGGTGCAAGGGAGAAGCTGGTGTCAGCTTAGTCTGATGCGTGGGCGGCATGGAAGTATTTTAAGCCCTGGCCCAGCATTGTTGGGTCTTGTGGTGCCGTGAATGGAGCTAAGTGTCCTTAGGATGCGGAATGAAAGGAAACCGGTGGATATTCATCGGAAGAAGTCAGGGGAATTTGTCAGGGCTTGCAGAGGTGCAGTGCTGCGGACTGAGGCTGGTGGATGTTCTTTGGAGATAGACTTGGTAGAAAAGTGGGAGCGGGAGTTTTTGCGTTGAAGCCCTCTCATCCCTTGCACTGAAGCCGGCTGATGTCTGGAATACGGTCCTAGTGAAATTGGCCATAGGAAGCTCTGTGGAAATCCGTGAACAGAAGCCGGGCATGATTCTGAACAGATGGAGTGTGACTGAGAGTGCGGATGGACGGTGTGGACCATCCCAGAGTGGATGTAGCCCGCAGTGTGCTTGTGTGTTTGTGTGTGATTTGTCGAATGTGGTGCAAGAGAGAAGCTGGTGTCGGCTTAGTCTGATGCGTGGGCGGCATGGAAGTATAAGCCCTGGCCCAGCATTGTTGGGTCTTGTGGTGCCGTGAATGGAGCTAAGTGTCCTTAGGATGCGGAATGATAGGCAACCGGTGGATATTCATCGGAAGTAGCCAGGGAATTTGGCAGGGGTTGCAAAGGTACCGTATTCGGACTGAGGCGGGTGGATAAATGGGAGGGATCTTTTTGGGTTGAAGCCCTCTCATCTCTTGCACTGAAGCAGGCTGAGGTCTGGAAGACGGACCTAGCGAAGATGCCCGATGGAAACTGTGTGGAAATCCGTGAATAGAAGCTGGGGCATGATTGTGAACGGATGGAGTCTGACCGAGAGTGCGGATGGACGGTGTGGACGATCCCAGAGCGGATGTAGCCCGCAGTGTGCTCGGGTGTACGCGTATGAGGTGTCGAATGTGTTCGTGGTGCAAGAGAGAAACCAGGTGTCAGCTTAGACTGATGCGGGGCGGTATGGAAGGATAAGCCTTGGGCCCAGCTTCATTGGGTCTGTTGTAATGATGAGGCAGTCGAGTTGTTTGATCATGATCAACTGAATCAGGATGAACTTTATTGGAGTTTAGTCTTGTATTTATACACACTTTTAATTATCCTCCAACATTGGTTAACTTTGGTTACTGCTTAACTTTCGTTACTGTTTAGCATAATAGTAATTAACACAATTAATTATCTCTAGTTAAAGTCTAACATATGTTTACTTCCTCTCTCTAATCCTCCTTTACATTAGTGACTTTGTTTGCCTGAGTTGTAATTGCTTGTAAACATTCCTTATCTGAGGTTTGCCATCCAAGATAAGAACATTCCTGCAATTACAACTCTACAGGGTCTGGTGGTGGCGTGAATGGAGCTAAGTATCCCTAGGATGCGGAATGAAAGGAAACCAGTGGATATTCATCGGAGGAAGCCAGTGGAATTTGGCAGGGGTTGCTCAGATACAGTGTTACTGCCCGAGGTTGGTGGATGTCTTTGGGAAATGTGTGCTGGAGATGAGCTAGCCCGCTCAGGGTTCCTTGTTTTCCTTGCAGCCTGCCTCTTGGCACACCAGGATACTCCAGGCAGGGAGCTCGCAGCAACAGAGCATCGATGATTAGAGGCAACGGACAAGCAGGCGATGGCTAATAGAAAGGCAAGTTCTGCGGAAGGTTTTTGAGTGGGATAGCAAGATTGTAGCTAACAGGCTGTCGTCACATAGTTTCCTTCCAATGGGTTCCCCACCCCACCCCCAGGCTCTTCTTTTAATTCTCTTGAAAGTTTGCAAAGAAGCATTAAGAATAATTCCCCCATTGAGTTAGAGAAAATACTGTTGTGTCCTGGAAGGAATCAGGCAGTCCTTTCTATAGGAAAGGAGGAACACAGTAGGATGGAAGGACAAAGGCCTTCCACAGTCCCGGGATGGCAGCCTGCACACAGCCATTTCATTGATTGATTGACTGATGACGTGTCAGGACGGTGGTGCCGATGCTTAATCCCTCGATAGAGCTTTCTCTCTGAAATTAAAGAGAAAGTCTTGGAAAGCACTTTTTCTCTTCCATTGTCCTTCCAAATTGTATCCATTTGCATCGCTGATTTCTGATTTTTGGGAAGCATGAAAGCACCACCATGAAGTAGCCTTTCTGGTTTCAGATGTTAGCTTCCATTTAGTGACATGACATCCGAGCGATGTTCCCCAGCCCATTCTTACCTGCGCAGAAAGTCTGGGGCTTGCTGTAATCTCATCAGGCTGAGGATTGCTCTTCTGGACAGAATTAGGAGAAGGGAAACTGGACCTTTGTAAAGGGTTTCCTTGGAAGGGGAAGGAGAAGAGGAAGGGACTATTCTTGCTAAGATGGGGATATTTGGCCAATTCCCCAGAGGAAGCAGGCCCTACTGGAAATCTGCTCCATGGGCTCACGAGGAAGTTTCGCAAGGCTCACCTGGCAAATTTCCTCCAGTCAGGATCACCCGAGCGCATTCCTTTTCCTCCGCTTGCTTTTATTCTTATGCCCTCCATCTTTCACTCTAAGGGTAATCCTGCTCCAAAAGCAAGGGCCACAGACTCAAACCCACCCAGAAGGCCCTTGGAATCTTTTCCGCTTCCACCCCCAATGGCCCACCGAGGATAGCCATGGAACGACTTTGGAAAAGAGAAACAGAGCCCCGGTGCCTAGACTGATATGGTTATTAAGCCAAACTCCATGTACAGACCGGTATCTGCTCCCCTTCGTGACAAGATTGTGTCCGTTCGGGCGACAGTCAGGGCCATTGACAGCTCAGAGAATTAAAGGCCCACCTTACATACAGCACTAGCCAAACCGGTCTTGGTACCCTCTCCATCCTTAATGTCCTTTCTTTGCAGAGAGCCCGTTCAGATACCGCCAGTTTCATCAGAAGGGAACTTCCTCGACAACTAAAGTCAACCCAGAGGAGGCCAAAGGTGGAGAAAAGGAGACAGGCTGGAAAGGCAAGTTCCCTGGAGGACTTGCTGAGTGGGACAGCACTTTTGCAGCGTATAGCCCTCTGACCCGCATGGACTGAAGCAGGCTGATGTCCAGAAGATAGAACTAGCGAATGCTGGCCAATGGGCGCTGTGTGGAAATCCGTGAATAGAAGCCGGGCATGATTGTGAATGAATGGAGTGTGACCGAGAGTGCGGTTGGACGGTGTGCACCATCCCAGAGCGGATGTAGCCCGCAGTTTGCTCGGGTGTATGTGTGTGAGTTGCCGAATGTGTTCGTGGTGCAAGAGAAAAGCCGGGTGTCAGCTTAGTCTGATGCGGAGACGGCATGGAAGGATAAGCCTTGGGCCCAGCTTCACTGGGTCTGGTGGCGGCGTGAATGCAGCCAAGTATCCTTAGGATGCGGAATGAAAGGAAACCAGTGGATATTCATCGGACAACGTCAGGGGAATTTGGCAGGGGTTGTGGAGGTACAATTTTCTGGACTCCAGCCGGTGGATGTCTTCTGGAGATGGGGATGGTGGGTAAGAGGGAGGGCCCTTTTTTCAATTGAAACCATCTCATCCTGAGAACAGAAGCTGGCCGATGTCTGGGAAAAAAAACCAAGTGAAGCTGGCTGATTGAAGCCGTGTGGAAATCCATGAACGGAAGCCGGGGCATGATTGTGAATGAATGGAGTGTGACTGAGAGTGCGGATGGACGGTGTGGACCATCCCAGAGTGGATGTAGCCCGCAGTGTGCTTGTGTGTTTGTGTGTGAAGTATCGAATGTGTACGTGGTGCAAGGGAGAAGCTGGTGTCAGCTTAGTCTGATGCGTGGGCGGCATGGAAGTATTTTAAGCCCTGGCCCAGCATTGTTGGGTCTTGTGGTGCCGTGAATGGAGCTAAGTGTCCTTAGGATGCGGAATGAAAGGAAACCGGTGGATATTCATCGGAAGAAGTCAGGGGAATTTGTCAGGGCTTGCAGAGGTGCAGTGCTGCGGACTGAGGCTGGTGGATGTTCTTTGGAGATAGACTTGGTAGAAAAGTGGGAGCGGGAGTTTTTGCGTTGAAGCCCTCTCATCCCTTGCACTGAAGCCGGCTGATGTCTGGAATACGGTCCTAGTGAAATTGGCCATAGGAAGCTCTGTGGAAATCCGTGAACAGAAGCCGGGGCATGATTCTGAACAGATGGAGTGTGACTGAGAGTGCGGATGGACGGTGTGGACCATCCCAGAGTGGATGTAGCCCGCAGTGTGCTTGTGTGTTTGTGTGTGATTTTCGAATGTGGTGCAAGAGAGAAGCTGGTGTCGGCTTAGTCTGATGCGTGGGCGGCATGGAAGTATAAGCCCTGGCCCAGCATTGTTGGGTCTTGTGGTGCCGTGAATGGAGCTAAGTGTCCTTAGGATGCGGAATGATAGGCAACCGGTGGATATTCATCGGAAGTAGCCAGGGAATTTGGCAGGGGTTGCAAAGGTACCGTATTCCGGACTGAGGCGGGTGGATAAATGGGAGGGATCTTTTTGGGTTGAAGCCCTCTCATCTCTTGCACTGAAGCAGGCTGAGGTCTGGAAGACGGACCTAGCGAAGATGCCCGATGGAAACTGTGTGGAAATCCGTGAATAGAAGCTGGGGCATGATTGTGAACGGATGGAGTCTGACCGAGAGTGCGGATGGACGGTGTGGACGATCCCAGAGCGGATGTAGCCCGCAGTGTGCTCGGGTGTACGCGTATGAGGTGTCGAATGTGTTCGTGGTGCAAGAGAGAAACCAGGTGTCAGCTTAGACTGATGCGGGGCGGTATGGAAGGATAAGCCTTGGGCCCAGCTTCATTGGGTCTGTTGTAATGATGAGGCAGTCGAGTTGTTTGATCATGATCAACTGAATCAGGATGAACTTTATTGGAGTTTAGTCTTGTATTTATACACACTTTTAATTATCCTCCAACATTGGTTAACTTTGGTTACTGCTTAACTTTCGTTACTGTTTAGCATAATAGTAATTAACACAATTAATTATCTCTAGTTAAAGTCTAACATATGTTTACTTCCTCTCTCTAATCCTCCTTTACATTAGTGACTTTGTTTGCCTGAGTTGTAATTGCTTGTAAACATTCCTTATCTGAGGTTTGCCATCCAAGATAAGAACATTCCTGCAATTACAACTCTACAGGGTCTGGTGGTGGCGTGAATGGAGCTAAGTATCCCTAGGATGCGGAATGAAAGGAAACCAGTGGATATTCATCGGAGGAAGCCAGTGGAATTTGGCAGGGGTTGCTCAGATACAGTGTTACTGCCCGAGGTTGGTGGATGTCTTTGGGAAATGTGTGCTGGAGATGAGCTAGCCCGCTCAGGGTTCCTTGTTTTCCTTGCAGCCTGCCTCTTGGCACACCAGGATACTCCAGGCAGGGAGCTCGCAGCAACAGAGCATCGATGATTAGAGGCAACGGACAAGCAGGCGATGGCTAATAGAAAGGCAAGTTCTGCGGAAGGTTTTTGAGTGGGATAGCAAGATTGTAGCTAACAGGCTGTCGTCACATAGTTTCCTTCCAATGGGTTCCCCACCCCCACCCCCAGGCTCTTCTTTTAATTCTCTTGAAAGTTTGCAAAGAAGCATTAAGAATAATTCCCCCATTGAGTTAGAGAAAATACTGTTGTGTCCTGGAAGGAATCAGGCAGTCCTTTCTATAGGAAAGGAGGAACACAGTAGGATGGAAGGACAAAGGCCTTCCACAGTCCCGGGATGGCAGCCTGCACACAGCCATTTCATTGATTGATTGACTGATGACGTGTCAGGACGGTGGTGCCGATGCTTAATCCCTCGATAGAGCTTTCTCTCTGAAATTAAAGAGAAAGTCTTGGAAAGCACTTTTTCTCTTCCATTGTCCTTCCAAATTGTATCCATTTGCATCGCTGATTTCTGATTTTTGGGAAGCATGAAAGCACCACCATGAAGTAGCCTTTCTGGTTTCAGATGTTAGCTTCCATTTAGTGACATGACATCCGAGCGATGTTCCCCAGCCCATTCTTACCTGCGCAGAAAGTCTGGGGCTTGCTGTAATCTCATCAGGCTGAGGATTGCTCTTCTGGACAGAATTAGGAGAAGGGAAACTGGACCTTTGTAAAAGGGTTTCCTTGGAAGGGGAAGGAGAAGAGGAAGGGACTATTCTTGCTAAGATGGGGATATTTGGCCAATTCCCCAGAGGAAGCAGGCCCTACTGGAAATCTGCTCCATGGGCTCACGAGGAAGTTTCGCAAGGCTCACCTGGCAAATTTCCTCCAGTCAGGGATCACCCGAGCGCATTCCTTTTCCTCCGCTTGCTTTTATTCTTATGCCCTCCATCTTTCACTCTAAGGGTAATCCTGCTCCAAAAGCAAGGGCCACAGACTCAAACCCACCCAGAAGGCCCTTGGAATCTTTTCCGCTTCCACCCCCAATGGCCCACCGAGGATAGCCATGGAACGACTTTGGAAAAGAGAAACAGAGCCCCGGTGCCTAGACTGATATGGTTATTAAGCCAAACTCCATGTACAGACCGGTATCTGCTCCCCTTCGTGACAAGATTGTGTCCGTTCGGGCGACAGTCAGGGCCATTGACAGCTCAGAGAATTAAAGGCCCACCTTACATACAGCACTAGCCAAACCGGTCTTGGTACCCTCTCCATCCTTAATGTCCTTTCTTTGCAGAGAGCCCGTTCAGATACCGCCAGTTTCATCAGAAGGGAACTTCCTCGACAACTAAAGTCAACCCAGAGGAGGCCAAAGGTGGAGAAAAGGAGACAGGCTGGAAAGGCAAGTTCCCTGGAGGACTTGCTGAGTGGGACAGCACTTTTGCAGCGTATAGCCCTCTGACCCGCATGGACTGAAGCAGGCTGATGTCCAGAAGATAGAACTAGCGAATGCTGGCCAATGGGCGCTGTGTGGAAATCCGTGAATAGAAGCCGGGCATGATTGTGAATGAATGGAGTGTGACCGAGAGTGCGGTTGGACGGTGTGCACCATCCCAGAGCGGATGTAGCCCGCAGTTTGCTCGGGTGTATGTGTGTGAGTTGCCGAATGTGTTCGTGGTGCAAGAGAAAAGCCGGGTGTCAGCTTAGTCTGATGCGGAGACGGCATGGAAGGATAAGCCTTGGGCCCAGCTTCACTGGGTCTGGTGGCGGCGTGAATGCAGCCAAGTATCCTTAGGATGCGGAATGAAAGGAAACCAGTGGATATTCATCGGACAACGTCAGGGAATTTGGCAGGGGTTGTGGAGGTACAATTTTCTGGACTCCAGCCGGTGGATGTCTTCTGGAGATGGGGATGGTGGGTAAGAGGGAGGGCCCTTTTTCAATTGAAACCATCTCATCCTGAGAACAGAAGCTGGCCGATGTCTGGGAAAAAAACCAAGTGAAGCTGGCTGATTGAAGCCGTGTGGAAATCCATGAACGGAAGCCGGGCATGATTGTGAATGAATGGAGTGTGACTGAGAGTGCGGATGGACGGTGTGGACCATCCCAGAGTGGATGTAGCCCGCAGTGTGCTTGTGTGTTTGTGTGTGAAGTATCGAATGTGTACGTGGTGCAAGGGAGAAGCTGGTGTCAGCTTAGTCTGATGCGTGGGCGGCATGGAAGTATTTTAAGCCCTGGCCCAGCATTGTTGGGTCTTGTGGTGCCGTGAATGGAGCTAAGTGTCCTTAGGATGCGGAATGAAAGGAAACCGGTGGATATTCATCGGAAGAAGTCAGGGAATTTGTCAGGGCTTGCAGAGGTGCAGTGCTGCGGACTGAGGCTGGTGGATGTTCTTTGGAGATAGACTTGGTAGAAAAGTGGGAGCGGGAGTTTTTGCGTTGAAGCCCTCTCATCCCTTGCACTGAAGCCGGCTGATGTCTGGAATACGGTCCTAGTGAAATTGGCCATAGGAAGCTCTGTGGAAATCCGTGAACAGAAGCCGGGGCATGATTCTGAACAGATGGAGTGTGACTGAGAGTGCGGATGGACGGTGTGGACCATCCCAGAGTGGATGTAGCCCGCAGTGTGCTTGTGTGTTTGTGTGTGATTTGTCGAATGTGGTGCAAGAGAGAAGCTGGTGTCGGCTTAGTCTGATGCGTGGGCGGCATGGAAGTATAAGCCCTGGCCCAGCATTGTTGGGTCTTGTGGTGCCGTGAATGGAGCTAAGTGTCCTTAGGATGCGGAATGATAGGCAACCGGTGGATATTCATCGGAAGTAGCCAGGGAATTTGGCAGGGGTTGCAAAGGTACCGTATTCCGGACTGAGGCGGGTGGATAAATGGGAGGGATCTTTTTGGGTTGAAGCCCTCTCATCTCTTGCACTGAAGCAGGCTGAGGTCTGGAAGACGGACCTAGCGAAGATGCCCGATGGAAACTGTGTGGAAATCCGTGAATAGAAGCTGGGGCATGATTGTGAACGGATGGAGTCTGACCGAGAGTGCGGATGGACGGTGTGGACGATCCCAGAGCGGATGTAGCCCGCAGTGTGCTCGGGTGTACGCGTATGAGGTGTCGAATGTGTTCGTGGTGCAAGAGAGAAACCAGGTGTCAGCTTAGACTGATGCGGGGCGGTATGGAAGGATAAGCCTTGGGCCCAGCTTCATTGGGTCTGTTGTAATGATGAGGCAGTCGAGTTGTTTGATCATGATCAACTGAATCAGGATGAACTTTATTGGAGTTTAGTCTTGTATTTATACACACTTTTAATTATCCTCCAACATTGGTTAACTTTGGTTACTGCTTAACTTTGTTACTGTTTAGCATAATAGTAATTAACACAATTAATTATCTCTAGTTAAAGTCTAACATATGTTTACTTCCTCTCTCTAATCCTCCTTTACATTAGTGACTTTGTTTGCCTGAGTTGTAATTGCTTGTAAACATTCCTTATCTGAGGTTTGCCATCCAAGATAAGAACATTCCTGCAATTACAACTCTACAGGGTCTGGTGGTGGCGTGAATGGAGCTAAGTATCCCTAGGATGCGGAATGAAAGGAAACCAGTGGATATTCATCGGAGGAAGCCAGTGGAATTTGGCAGGGGTTGCTCAGATACAGTGTTACTGCCCGAGGTTGGTGGATGTCTTTGGGAAATGTGTGCTGGAGATGAGCTAGCCCGCTCAGGGTTCCTTGTTTTCCTTGCAGCCTGCCTCTTGGCACACCAGGATACTCCAGGCAGGGAGCTCGCAGCAACAGAGCATCGATGATTAGAGGCAACGGACAAGCAGGCGATGGCTAATAGAAAGGCAAGTTCTGCGGAAGGTTTTTGAGTGGGATAGCAAGATTGTAGCTAACAGGCTGTCGTCACATAGTTTCCTTCCAATGGGTTCCCCACCCCACCCCCAGGCTCTTCTTTTAATTCTCTTGAAAGTTTGCAAAGAAGCATTAAGAATAATTCCCCCATTGAGTTAGAGAAAATACTGTTGTGTCCTGGAAGGAATCAGGCAGTCCTTTCTATAGGAAAGGAGGAACACAGTAGGATGGAAGGACAAAGGCCTTCCACAGTCCCGGGATGGCAGCCTGCACACAGCCATTTCATTGATTGATTGACTGATGACGTGTCAGGACGGTGGTGCCGATGCTTAATCCCTCGATAGAGCTTTCTCTCTGAAATTAAAGAGAAAGTCTTGGAAAGCACTTTTTCTCTTCCATTGTCCTTCCAAATTGTATCCATTTGCATCGCTGATTTCTGATTTTTGGGAAGCATGAAAGCACCACCATGAAGTAGCCTTTCTGGTTTCAGATGTTAGCTTCCATTTAGTGACATGACATCCGAGCGATGTTCCCCAGCCCATTCTTACCTGCGCAGAAAGTCTGGGGCTTGCTGTAATCTCATCAGGCTGAGGATTGCTCTTCTGGACAGAATTAGGAGAAGGGAAACTGGACCTTTGTAAAAGGGTTTCCTTGGAAGGGGAAGGAGAAGAGGAAGGGACTATTCTTGCTAAGATGGGGATATTTGGCCAATTCCCCAGAGGAAGCAGGCCCTACTGGAAATCTGCTCCATGGGCTCACGAGGAAGTTTCGCAAGGCTCACCTGGCAAATTTCCTCCAGTCAGGGATCACCCGAGCGCATTCCTTTTCCTCCGCTTGCTTTTATTCTTATGCCCTCCATCTTTCACTCTAAGGGTAATCCTGCTCCAAAAGCAAGGGCCACAGACTCAAACCCACCCAGAAGGCCCTTGGAATCTTTTCCGCTTCCACCCCCAATGGCCCACCGAGGATAGCCATGGAACGACTTTGGAAAAGAGAAACAGAGCCCCGGTGCCTAGACTGATATGGTTATTAAGCCAAACTCCATGTACAGACCGGTATCTGCTCCCCTTCGTGACAAGATTGTGTCCGTTCGGGCGACAGTCAGGGCCATTGACAGCTCAGAGAATTAAAGGCCCACCTTACATACAGCACTAGCCAAACCGGTCTTGGTACCCTCTCCATCCTTAATGTCCTTTCTTTGCAGAGAGCCCGTCAGATACCGCCAGTTCATCAGAAGGAACTTCATAGAACTCCTCGACAACTAAAGTCAACCCAGAGGAGGCCAAAGGTGGAGAAAAGGAGACAGGCTGGAAAGGCAAGTTCCCTGGAGGACTTGCTGAGTGGGACAGCACTTTTGCAGCGTATAGCCCTCTGACCCGCATGGACTGAAGCAGGCTGATGTCCAGAAGATAGAACTAGCGAATGCTGGCCAATGGGCGCTGTGTGGAAATCCGTGAATAGAAGCCGGGCATGATTGTGAATGAATGGAGTGTGACCGAGAGTGCGGTTGGACGGTGTGCACCATCCCAGAGCGGATGTAGCCCGCAGTTTGCTCGGGTGTATGTGTGTGAGTTGCCGAATGTGTTCGTGGTGCAAGAGAAAAGCCGGGTCAGCTTAGTCTGATGCGGAGACGGCATGGAAGGATAAGCCTTGGGCCCAGCTTCACTGGGTCTGGTGGCGGCGTGAATGCAGCCAAGTATCCTTAGGATGCGGAATGAAAGGAAACCAGTGGATATTCATCGGACAACGTCAGGGAATTTGGCAGGGGTTGTGGAGGTACAATTTTCTGGACTCCAGCCGGTGGATGTCTTCTGGAGATGGGGATGGTGGGTAAGAGGGAGGGCCCTTTTTCAATTGAAACCATCTCATCCTGAGAACAGAAGCTGGCCGATGTCTGGGAAAAAACCAAGTGAAGCTGGCTGATTGAAGCCGTGTGGAAATCCATGAACGGAAGCCGGGCATGATTGTGAATGAATGGAGTGTGACTGAGAGTGCGGATGGACGGTGTGGACCATCCCAGAGTGGATGTAGCCCGCAGTGTGCTTGTGTGTTTGTGTGTGAAGTATCGAATGTGTACGTGGTGCAAGGGAGAAGCTGGTGTCAGCTTAGTCTGATGCGTGGGCGGCATGGAAGTATTTTAAGCCCTGGCCCAGCATTGTTGGGTCTTGTGGTGCCGTGAATGGAGCTAAGTGTCCTTAGGATGCGGAATGAAAGGAAACCGGTGGATATTCATCGGAAGAAGTCAGGGGAATTTGTCAGGGCTTGCAGAGGTGCAGTGCTGCGGACTGAGGCTGGTGGATGTTCTTTGGAGATAGACTTGGTAGAAAAGTGGGAGCGGGTTTTTGCGTTGAAGCCCTCTCATCCCTTGCACTGAAGCCGGCTGATGTCTGGAATACGGTCCTAGTGAAATTGGCCATAGGAAGCTCTGTGGAAATCCGTGAACAGAAGCCGGGGCATGATTCTGAACAGATGGAGTGTGACTGAGAGTGCGGATGGACGGTGTGGACCATCCCAGAGTGGATGTAGCCCGCAGTGTGCTTGTGTGTTTGTGTGTGATTTGTCGAATGTGGTGCAAGAGAGAAGCTGGTGTCGGCTTAGTCTGATGCGTGGGCGGCATGGAAGTATAAGCCCTGGCCCAGCATTGTTGGGTCTTGTGGTGCCGTGAATGGAGCTAAGTGTCCTTAGGATGCGGAATGATAGGCAACCGGTGGATATTCATCGGAAGTAGCCAGGGAATTTGGCAGGGGTTGCAAAGGTACCGTATTCCGGACTGAGGCGGGTGGATAAATGGGAGGGATCTTTTTGGGTTGAAGCCCTCTCATCTCTTGCACTGAAGCAGGCTGAGGTCTGGAAGACGGACCTAGCGAAGATGCCCGATGGAAACTGTGTGGAAATCCGTGAATAGAAGCTGGGGCATGATTGTGAACGGATGGAGTCTGACCGAGAGTGCGGATGGACGGTGTGGACGATCCCAGAGCGGATGTAGCCCGCAGTGGGCTCGGGTGTCCGCGTATGAGGTGTCGAATGTGTTCGTGGTGCAAGAGAGAAACCAGGTGTCAGCTTAGACTGATGCGGGGGCGGTATGGGAAGGATAAGCCTTGGGCCCAGCTTCATTGGGTCTGTTGTAATGATGAGGCAGTCGAGTTGTTTGATCATGATCAACTGAATCAGGATGAACTTTATTGGAGTTTAGTCTTGTATTTATACACACTTTTAATTATCCTCCAACATTGGTTAACTTTGGTTACTGCTTAACTTTCGTTACTGTTTAGCATAATAGTAATTAACACAATTAATTATCTCTAGTTAAAGTCTAACATATGTTTACTTCCTCTCTCTAATCCTCCTTTACATTAGTGACTTTGTTTGCCTGAGTTGTAATTGCTTGTAAACATTCCTTATCTGAGGTTTGCCATCCAAGATAAGAACATTCCTGCAATTACAACTCTACAGGGTCTGGTGGTGGCGTGAATGGAGCTAAGTATCCCTAGGATGCGGAATGAAAGGAAACCAGTGGATATTCATCGGAGGAAGCCAGTGGAATTTGGCAGGGGTTGCTCAGATACAGTGTTACTGCCCGAGGTTGGTGGATGTCTTTGGGAAATGTGTGCTGGAGATGAGCTAGCCCGCTCAGGGTTCCTTGTTTTCCTTGCAGCCTGCCTCTTGGCACACCAGGATACTCCAGGCAGGGAGCTCGCAGCAACAGAGCATCGATGATTAGAGGCAACGGACAAGCAGGCGATGGCTAATAGAAAGGCAAGTTCTGCGGAAGGTTTTTGAGTGGGATAGCAAGATTGTAGCTAACAGGCTGTCGTCACATAGTTTCCTTCCAATGGGTTCCCCACCCCCACCCCCAGGCTCTTCTTTTAATTCTCTTGAAAGTTTGCAAAGAAGCATTAAGAATAATTCCCCCATTGAGTTAGAGAAAATACTGTTGTGTCCTGGAAGGAATCAGGCAGTCCTTTCTATAGGAAAGGAGGAACACAGTAGGATGGAAGGACAAAGGCCTTCCACAGTCCCGGGATGGCAGCCTGCACACAGCCATTTCATTGATTGATTGACTGATGACGTGTCAGGACGGTGGTGCCGATGCTTAATCCCTCGATAGAGCTTTCTCTCTGAAATTAAAGAGAAAGTCTTGGAAAGCACTTTTTCTCTTCCATTGTCCTTCCAAATTGTATCCATTTGCATCGCTGATTTCTGATTTTTGGGAAGCATGAAAGCACCACCATGAAGTAGCCTTTCTGGTTTCAGATGTTAGCTTCCATTTAGTGACATGACATCCGAGCGATGTTCCCCAGCCCATTCTTACCTGCGCAGAAAGTCTGGGGCTTGCTGTAATCTCATCAGGCTGAGGATTGCTCTTCTGGACAGAATTAGGAGAAGGGAAACTGGACCTTTGTAAAAGGGTTTCCTTGGAAGGGGAAGGAGAAGAGGAAGGGACTATTCTTGCTAAGATGGGGATATTTGGCCAATTCCCCAGAGGAAGCAGGCCCTACTGGAAATCTGCTCCATGGGCTCACGAGGAAGTTTCGCAAGGCTCACCTGGCAAATTTCCTCCAGTCAGGGATCACCCGAGCGCATTCCTTTTCCTCCGCTTGCTTTTATTCTTATGCCCTCCATCTTTCACTCTAAGGGTAATCCTGCTCCAAAAGCAAGGGCCACAGACTCAAACCCACCCAGAAGGCCCTTGGAATCTTTTCCGCTTCCACCCCCAATGGCCCACCGAGGATAGCCATGGAACGACTTTGGAAAAGAGAAACAGAGCCCCGGTGCCTAGACTGATATGGTTATTAAGCCAAACTCCATGTACA
Organism: Notechis scutatus; assembly: GCF_049901735.1. Classification (NCBI taxonomy): domain Eukaryota; kingdom Metazoa; phylum Chordata; class Lepidosauria; order Squamata; family Elapidae; genus Notechis; species Notechis scutatus. The sequence continues at coordinate 305,572,580 of NC_142009.1, forward strand.
GACCGGTATCTGCTCCCCTTCGTGACAAGATTGTGTCCGTTCGGGCGACAGTCAGGGCCATTGACAGCTCAGAGAATTAAAGGCCCACCTTACATACAGCACTAGCCAAACCGGTCTTGGTACCCTCTCCATCCTTAATGTCCTTTCTTTGCAGAGAGCCCGTTCAGATACCGCCAGTTTCATCAGAAGGGAACTTCCTCGACAACTAAAGTCAACCCAGAGGAGGCCAAAGGTGGAGAAAAGGAGACAGGCTGGAAAGGCAAGTTCCCTGGAGGACTTGCTGAGTGGGACAGCACTTTTGCAGCGTATAGCCCTCTGACCCGCATGGACTGAAGCAGGCTGATGTCCAGAAGATAGAACTAGCGAATGCTGGCCAATGGGCGCTGTGTGGAAATCCGTGAATAGAAGCCGGGCATGATTGTGAATGAATGGAGTGTGACCGAGAGTGCGGTTGGACGGTGTGCACCATCCCAGAGCGGATGTAGCCCGCAGTTTGCTCGGGTGTATGTGTGTGAGTTGCCGAATGTGTTCGTGGTGCAAGAGAAAAGCCGGGTGTCAGCTTAGTCTGATGCGGAGACGGCATGGAAGGATAAGCCTTGGGCCCAGCTTCACTGGGTCTGGTGGCGGCGTGAATGCAGCCAAGTATCCTTAGGATGCGGAATGAAAGGAAACCAGTGGATATTCATCGGACAACGTCAGGGGAATTTGGCAGGGGTTGTGGAGGTACAATTTTCTGGACTCCAGCCGGTGGATGTCTTCTGGAGATGGGGATGGTGGGTAAGAGGGAGGGCCCTTTTTCAATTGAAACCATCTCATCCTGAGAACAGAAGCTGGCCGATGTCTGGGAAAAAACCAAGTGAAGCTGGCTGATTGAAGCCGTGTGGAAATCCATGAACGGAAGCCGGGGCATGATTGTGAATGAATGGAGTGTGACTGAGAGTGCGGATGGACGGTGTGGACCATCCCAGAGTGGATGTAGCCCGCAGTGTGCTTGTGTGTTTGTGTGTGAAGTATCGAATGTGTACGTGGTGCAAGGGAGAAGCTGGTGTCAGCTTAGTCTGATGCGTGGGCGGCATGGAAGTATTTTAAGCCCTGGCCCAGCATTGTTGGGTCTTGTGGTGCCGTGAATGGAGCTAAGTGTCCTTAGGATGCGGAATGAAAGGAAACCGGTGGATATTCATCGGAAGAAGTCAGGGAATTTGTCAGGGCTTGCAGAGGTGCAGTGCTGCGGACTGAGGCTGGTGGATGTTCTTTGGAGATAGACTTGGTAGAAAAGTGGGAGCGGGAGTTTTTGCGTTGAAGCCCTCTCATCCCTTGCACTGAAGCCGGCTGATGTCTGGAATACGGTCCTAGTGAAATTGGCCATAGGAAGCTCTGTGGAAATCCGTGAACAGAAGCCGGGCATGATTCTGAACAGATGGAGTGTGACTGAGAGTGCGGATGGACGGTGTGGACCATCCCAGAGTGGATGTAGCCCGCAGTGTGCTTGTGTGTTTGTGTGTGATTTGTCGAATGTGGTGCAAGAGAGAAGCTGGTGTCGGCTTAGTCTGATGCGTGGGCGGCATGGAAGTATAAGCCCTGGCCCAGCATTGTTGGGTCTTGTGGTGCCGTGAATGGAGCTAAGTGTCCTTAGGATGCGGAATGATAGGCAACCGGTGGATATTCATCGGAAGTAGCCAGGGAATTTGGCAGGGGTTGCAAAGGTACCGTATTCGGACTGAGGCGGGTGGATAAATGGGAGGGATCTTTTTGGGTTGAAGCCCTCTCATCTCTTGCACTGAAGCAGGCTGAGGTCTGGAAGACGGACCTAGCGAAGATGCCCGATGGAAACTGTGTGGAAATCCGTGAATAGAAGCTGGGGCATGATTGTGAACGGATGGAGTCTGACCGAGAGTGCGGATGGACGGTGTGGACGATCCCAGAGCGGATGTAGCCCGCAGTGTGCTCGGGTGTACGCGTATGAGGTGTCGAATGTGTTCGTGGTGCAAGAGAGAAACCAGGTGTCAGCTTAGACTGATGCGGGGCGGTATGGAAGGATAAGCCTTGGGCCCAGCTTCATTGGGTCTGTTGTAATGATGAGGCAGTCGAGTTGTTTGATCATGATCAACTGAATCAGGATGAACTTTATTGGAGTTTAGTCTTGTATTTATACACACTTTTAATTATCCTCCAACATTGGTTAACTTTGGTTACTGCTTAACTTTCGTTACTGTTTAGCATAATAGTAATTAACACAATTAATTATCTCTAGTTAAAGTCTAACATATGTTTACTTCCTCTCTCTAATCCTCCTTTACATTAGTGACTTTGTTTGCCTGAGTTGTAATTGCTTGTAAACATTCCTTATCTGAGGTTTGCCATCCAAGATAAGAACATTCCTGCAATTTACAACTCTACAGGGTCTGGTGGTGGCGTGAATGGAGCTAAGTATCCCTAGGATGCGGAATGAAAGGAAACCAGTGGATATTCATCGGAGGAAGCCAGTGGAATTTGGCAGGGGTTGCTCAGATACAGTGTTACTGCCCGAGGTTGGTGGATGTCTTTGGGAAATGTGTGCTGGAGATGAGCTAGCCCGCTCAGGGTTCCTTGTTTTCCTTGCAGCCTGCCTCTTGGCACACCAGGATACTCCAGGCAGGGAGCTCGCAGCAACAGAGCATCGATGATTAGAGGCAACGGACAAGCAGGCGATGGCTAATAGAAAGGCAAGTTCTGCGGAAGGTTTTTGAGTGGGATAGCAAGATTGTAGCTAACAGGCTGTCGTCACATAGTTTCCTTCCAATGGGTTCCCCACCCCCACCCCCAGGCTCTTCTTTTAATTCTCTTGAAAGTTTGCAAAGAAGCATTAAGAATAATTCCCCCATTGAGTTAGAGAAAATACTGTTGTGTCCTGGAAGGAATCAGGCAGTCCTTTCTATAGGAAAGGAGGAACACAGTAGGATGGAAGGACAAAGGCCTTCCACAGTCCCGGATGGCAGCCTGCACACAGCCATTTCATTGATTGATTGACTGATGACGTGTCAGGACGGTGGTGCCGATGCTTAATCCCTCGATAGAGCTTTCTCTCTGAAATTAAAGAGAAAGTCTTGGAAAGCACTTTTTCTCTTCCATTGTCCTTCCAAATTGTATCCATTTGCATCGCTGATTTCTGATTTTTGGGAAGCATGAAAGCACCACCATGAAGTAGCCTTTCTGGTTTCAGATGTTAGCTTCCATTTAGTGACATGACATCCGAGCGATGTTCCCCAGCCCATTCTTACCTGCGCAGAAAGTCTGGGGCTTGCTGTAATCTCATCAGGCTGAGGATTGCTCTTCTGGACAGAATTAGGAGAAGGGAAACTGGACCTTTGTAAAAGGGTTTCCTTGGAAGGGGAAGGAGAAGAGGAAGGGACTATTCTTGCTAAGATGGGGATATTTGGCCAATTCCCCAGAGGAAGCAGGCCCTACTGGAAATCTGCTCCATGGGCTCACGAGGAAGTTTGCAAGGCTCACCTGGCAAATTTCCTCCAGTCAGGGATCACCCCGCTTGCTTTTATTCTTAGTAACCTGTAGTGGCTTAGTCTGATGTGGTGATATCATGGAAGGATAAGCTCTGGCCCCCGATTTAGGAATAAATGTAAAAAATGAATAAAGTAGCTTTTTTAGTTACTGAAATTGAGTTGCCTTCATTAGGAACAGGCAGTCATCCCAGCTCTTAATATTAGACACAGTATCCCAAAAGCCACAGTTCAAAGCATACTTTGTAGTTGTTGTTTTTGAGTAGCTTATTAACCGCCAACTGTCCCAGAATGGTTCCCTCCCTCTGCCACTTGCTTCTGTATGACCACTGTTCCTAAACTTCCACCAAATACCCTTATCCCTCCAACCGCACTTCTGGCAGGCTAACCCGAATCTCTCTTGTTCTATTCTCTAGATTTGGAGAATTAAAAAGCTATCCACCCACTCCGCAATCCAATCAACTTGCAACCACATCAGCTTAAAACAGAATGATACAGTTGAAGCACTTTCCATTTGAAACATTTTGGTCCATAACCAAAATAAAATAGCCAAAGAAATAGGCCAACTAGACAACATATGCTTTGTGTTACAGACAAACCACTTTAATTTACTTCTCTGTATTTGAAACAATCCTTATGTTTAGAATGTTCAATCATAGTTTCAAAGTATGGATGAGGGTATTTTCTGGGTGAGGATGTTTATTAACTATGCATTTTGTATAACACAGTACATTATATTTTAATCTTTGAAACAATATGTTAGTCTCTCTCCAGAGTCCTGATTTGTAGTTAGAACAGTAAGTGGATAGTCCTACTAGCTGAGGAAGATGGTTCTATTTTTGGTTTACATTATATTACATTTTTTATACAAATATTACTTTTGGCTTAAATTATGGACATTTATAATAAAAACATTTTTATTCCTTGTTTTCTGTTGGGAACAGTTCTTTGTTTGTTTTCTGATGCAAGTACATATTTGAAGCAATATGATTCTCCCCCCAACATACGTCTGATACCTTAAGAAATATTAAGGAATAAATATCAGAAAGCAGTCATATAATAAAAACCCTTACATCATTTATGCAACTATTAAATCAGAAAGCTAAGAAATGATGCATTAATTGTGATATGGACAAAGGAACAATAAAAGAGCAATTAAAAGGCTTAACAACATGACAAAATGTTCATGATTTAGTGATTTAAGTAATCACCTCTGTCATATCTTATTTCCTGGATATATAATGTACCCCTATGCATATTCCATAGCAGAACTCAAATAGAAATATCTTCATATTTCATTCTTCCAGTTCCAGAAATTTATTATATCAATCTGAACCCTGAAAATTTAGTTTGGTAGAAATATGTATTTTGTGTTCACATTTTTAACAGCTGTTCTTCACTCAAGTAAGGTGGCAGTGATGGTGATGAAATATATTCAGAGAGATTTGGCCAATGGGACATTCTTCTTAACTACAGAAATTCTACCCAAGCAAAGATAGTTGCAATTCAGCCCATCACAGTTTGTGAGAAAAGTAGGAGGGGGAAGCATTATGCACACTGCCTTGAGTTGTACAAAATAAAGATGAGATACAAATCTAAGAAAATTTCCCGAGTTTTGCCACTTCCCTTGCCTATTGGGCATCTCCAAGTATGATAAATGCAGTATGAGACATCCGTTCTAGGAACAAGCTGTCACATGAAGGGTAAGCTCATTGCCAAAGGCATGGTCATCTATTAAAGATACAGTGGGTTTTATAATAGGCAAGTGATTGGTCTAGATCAGGGATGTCAAACGCACGGTGACACATTGTTGTCATGTGAAGTATCACAATTTTTTCCCTTTCGCTAAACCAGGTGGCCAGTGCATGACGCATCTGGCTTGCGGGCCACGAGTTTGACAACCCTGGTCTAGATAATGTCCAAGGTATTTTCCAAGTCTAATTCTAAGCATCTATTTTTCTAGTCTTTTGCATGTAGGCAGTCCCATGGGAAAAGAGCAACTGAAACAGCAGCAGTGACAGGATCAGATAATTGATCAAGCGGGGCTGTCAAACTCCCGGCCTGTGGGCCAGATTTGTCAAGTGCCAGCCACGCCCACACCAGTTTAGCGAAGGGTGAAAAAGTTCTAATACATCATGTGACACTGCCGTGACGGTGTGAGTTTGACACTCCTGAGCTTCAGAGAATCAACTACTTTAGAATCTAAAATAGTCAGGTGAACCTGAATGTAAACATCATAACCAGCCTTTCGATTGCTGCTTGAAATGCTCTTTAAAACACCCTGGTTCAATTTAAAAGATACTGTGAACCTAAATGCCCAAATGACAACATTTCCTCTTTTTAAAAATTAAACTGATGCCGTGGTTTCAGTCTGCATGTTACACCATCAAGTGGCCTCAGGGTTCCCATATCTAGAATTTTAAAGCTCTGTGGTGGAGCCAGCTCAAATTCAAACCTCTGCAGAAATTTGGCCATCAGCACTTTAACTTCCATCTTGCATGAAAAAAAAAGAAGAAGAAAGGGTGAATTTTTTTAAACACACACACACACACACACACACTTTTTGACTTCTTCATTCAGGGACTGATCATTAGCCCCGAGATGAGAACTTCCTCTACCCCTTACTGTTGGCCATGTTGGTGGGGACTGCTAGGAGCTTAACCAACATCTGGAATGTCATAGACTTCAATGCCTGCTCTAATCTTCCAGTCTTTTATTTATCAAATAAACACTTTTTAGATTTTGAGCTCTTCACATGTAATGAGAATTTTTCATTACATGTGAAGTTTAAAAAAAAAACAATTCAAAACTGAAGTGGTGCATGTTAATGTGGTCACGAGGAAGAGTCTTGGGGAAAAAAAATAGGATTCCAAGAATAACTGTAATCCAAGCTTCAATGATTAGGTCCATTCAAAACAGAGACTGAGACTCACAGAAAATTGAAACAGATATTGACAATCTCTCTTAATTTTTTTAAACCCTGTTCATTCACATTTCCTTTGTTTTTTTAAAAGGAATACAGTACCTGGGGAATGGGGAAAAGGAAAGCACACTACCATATCTGTAGTCCTCATTTAGTGATCATAATTGGTGACTGCTTTCCTTTTTCCCACACTTCTGGAAATGGTCAGCTCAATGCTGGGATATCTGACAATTGATGACTAACAAGTTTTATACCTTCAGTTTTTATTTTCCTTCTAAAGATTTCACTTCAGCTTCCCCACTCCACCACTCTGTGCAATGCTTCTCCTGGCACTGGCATAATTAGCAATAAGCCAATGTTTCTATCTACATTCACTGAAGAGGCAGGGATTGCAAGAGAGTAAGCAGGCACACAATGAAAGATACACATTGAACGGAACATGGTGGCATCAGCAGTCCTGACTACATTACAGAAACAGCCCATTATGTGCCTGCTTACTCTCTTATAACCCCTTCTCCAATCTCTCTGCTATTTCTGTGGATTTAGCTGCTCTAGAGTAGAGTTCCTCAATGTTTCCGGCTTTGCGGACTGGTAGGGGAGGAGAGGGGATAGCAATAGCACAGAGTTACATACAGCTTCACAGTGCTTTACAGCCCTATCTAAGTGGTTTACAGAGTCAGCATATTGCCCCCAACAATCTGGGTCCCCATTTCACCAACCTTGGAAGGATGGAAGACTGAGTCAACCTTGAGACTGGTGAGATTTGATCTGCCAAATTGCAGGCAGCTGGCAATCAGCAGAAGTAGCCTGCAATACTGCATTCTAACCATTACACCACCATGGCTTTTGGTTAGCATCAGTGGCTAGTAAGGGTGCATGCCGCTCAAAGAAATGGAGTGTGCGTGCACTCGCTCGTCTGCTGCTCACACAAGTGAGGATGCGTGTGCACATGTGCGTGCTTGCTAGCTGTTTCCATGGCCCGGTTGCAACCCCTCATGTCTCACTAGTGGGCCATGGTCCATAGGTTGGGGAGTCCTGCTCTAGAGACTGAAAGAATGGATCAGGAGCATACGCAAGTTCTCCACCTCTCTTTTAAAAGGAACAAATACTAGTATTGGAGTAGACATTCTTAACGCAATTATCTTACTCACCTGAGCAAATAACTGTCCAATACATGAACGAGGTCCCAGCGAAAATGGGAAATAGGAAAAATAAGGTCTAGAAGAAACCACACAAAGCAGAAAATTGTTTCGGTTGTGCTATTCATCTAAGATACTACAACTGTTTAGAAATGTTGTTTTATAGAGCAACCCTTCATTTTTTAAGAATACTATTATTTGTGCTTTCTGCAAAGTGAGGATAATCATATTTACATTTTTTATTTCTCGAAGAAAGCACTGCATAGTCATTAGGATTACAAACTAATTTAACGTAGTACCTCGCTTTTAACAGCAGCTTAGGAAATAACAGCAGTTTTAGGAAATGACTACAGTATGTGTCAGAATGTTGTCAATACTGATATTTACTTGTAATTTTAAGAGATGAACAGGCCCCCAAAACTAATTTCTATCAATAATTCTTAAATATCTAATAAAGCATGGGTCTCCACAATCCCTGGGCTGTGGCCTGCTACGAGGCCACAGCCTATTTACAGTAGGCCAACACACATGTATATGTGCACACAGCTCAAGTTGTGCAAGTTGAGCTGCACATGCATGCACATGCACCCTGCGTGTGCTGTATGCCAGCCCACCACTTGGGTGACCCAGTTCTCCTCTCCCTCCCCCCAACCCCACCATCAAGTGGCAAAGATTGGGGACTGCTGTAGTAAAGCACACATCCCAATGTCATTCACCAACTTAGATGTGGAACACCTGGTGTAAAAGACACACATTATCACCAAATCGTCCTACTATTCTAAAAGACTTGTACATGGCTTCCTACACTGGACAGGGTTTCATCGAGCTCCAGGAGGTAGCATCAAGTGATTACATTAAACAAATAACAACTCTTATTACTTATGCAAGAAAAGCTTGTTTACTGGAAAAAGTTAGAGCAACCTATTTGAAAATCCCTCCTTTCGCTGCAGAAGGTTTATGGCATTTTCTGCTTGACTTTGAAAATAATTAGATTTTTACACAAAAGTTTCTGATAATTTTGCAACATTTCAAATCTTCAGATTAAAGAATTTTAAACACAGAGGTCACCTTGATTTGTCTTTGCTAAATCGATCAGGATCAAAGGTCAGAGCATTCTTGAAATATCTTTCCATGCGTCCCATGAGATAGGTACTGAACTATCAAGGGAAGACAGACATTGGCAGAGATAAAAATAAAGCCACCTGAAAATAACTGGGGCTGTTCACAGGTATGGGCAAATTCATATTTTAATGAATTTCTAATGTTTGCCTTTGGGCTAGCCTTAAACAAATCCTTGCTGCTATTTTGATTTCAGGATTATGTGAGTATTTTGTCCTTGTAAACTCTGTATGCCTGTATGTATAAATAAATAAACTCACAAATAATTCACAACAGTATTCAATCTGAAAGAATAGCAATAGCACTTAGACTTATACACTGCTTCATAGTGCTTTGCAGCACTCCCTAAGCGGTTTACAGAGTCAGCATATTGCTTCCAACAATCTGGGTCTTCATTTTACCAACCTCAGAAGGATGGAAGGCTGAGTCAACCATGAGCCAGTCAGAATCGAATTGCTGGCAGTCAGCAGAATTAGCCTTCTAACAACTGCACCATCACAGCTCTTCACTGTGAAAGGAAGTCACAATGAAAAAGTCAAAGCTGTCTCCTACAGAATGTAGGACATAGGTTTGTGTTATAGAAAAGGAGATCAAAAATTGAAGGGGGGGGGGGGGAATTCAGCAGTGAAGCAGTTCAGTAGTGGAATCAATATTCCAGAGCAGTTACAGCCTGCCTTTTACTAGATATTCAAAGATGGCTAGTCAAACATCTCTTCAGTAAGCCATTGAGCTGGATTCAACATTCTAAAATCCCCTTCCAGCACTATGGATTTGTGCCTAATCTAGATATAAAATCCATTTATGACATTAGTGGACAATTCACCAGTCATCTATTCATAACATTTGCTTTCTACTCATTATCATTTAAGTGGCATATATGACAGAAGACTGCACAGACTCACAAATAGGGTGGTGTTTGCTGGAATGTCAATTCCTTCAATTACATTTTTCTTCTCTGTCCAGCGCATAACACCTGCAACTGGTGGGTATAACCGTAGGATTTCTTTGAGAACCTGTAAGTAAGAGCCAGCTTTTCTTTTAATAGTGGGTTGTCCCCTCAACTGTTTGTCTGCTTTTCACTAAAAATAATCTGAAGGCAAGGTAAAATTCAGCAAATCAAATCATGCAAAATTACAAGAATTAAAACCATCATACTAGAGAAACACATTAAATGATATATGTGCAGCTCTAGCAAGTAGGTACATGTAGTTCTCACATAACGTCCACTTGTTCAGCGGCAATTTGAAGTTAGGATGGCACAGAACAAGGGGAATTTACAACCAAGCATTGTATTTGCAGCCATCACAGCACCACTGTGGTCTTGTGATTGTGCTTTGAGAGCTTGGCAACTTGATCATTATGATGTCTCAGGGTCCCACAGTCTCATAATCACCATTTGCAACTTTCACTGCCAGCTTCCAATAAGCAAAATTAATGGGGAAGCCAGCAAGAGATTGCAAATGGCAAATTTAGACGATTTTTTTTTTAATGGTGTGAGTTGAATAAGCAGGGGTTTTTTTTACATGCTGCATCAGATGGTAGATTCTAAAGCTGATGAGGACTAAGATGGAACAGCACATGTACCATGGAAGAGCCATGTCACCATGTTGAGGAATTCTTCTTAGCTAATCAAAAACTTCATCCCCCAACTAGCTGGGTAGATAAGTTTCATTTGCTGCCATGATTGTCTACTGATGCCTTCTAAGCCTGAAAAGTGGGAGCACTCTTCAGGCAGTTTTGGATCCTTGGACATAAGCAATATGTCAGAGAGCCAATTTAGTGCAGTAGTCAAGGTGCTGGAATGAAGAGATTGAGAACTCTAGACCTCCCTGAGATATAAAGACTGGCTGGGTGACTTTGGGCCAGTCCTTCTCTCTCACTCCAACTCATTTCACAGGTGGTGGTTGTAGGGAAATTGAAAGCAGGAGCGTTACTTGCTCCTGCTGCAAGCATTACTTGCTCCTTGAGCTGCAAAAAATAAAGGTGGGATATGCATTTAACAATAAATAATAAGAAAACATTTCCTTTCTACTTAGGCTGCTATCACTTTCTTGTTTCCTCTCTGTTTTAAGAGCTGCTGCACCGACCAGCTGCTTCCTAAACCAGATGAGCATAGAAATAAAACCAGCCTTTTGAAAGAAATGACTGATGCTTTCCAGTCTCTCAGTCTAATTTTCAATTTAAAAAAAAAAAAGAATCTGCCTTCTGTTTCTGGATTATCATAGCCAAGTAAAGAGAACAGAAGCAGAACATGAATGGCAAGAGTACACACTGCCCATAGGAAATGAATATGTCAGTTACAATTATAACATTATCATAAATTACTGCATTGTAATACTTTTTTGAATTCTATACATAGCAGTGGCAAAGTCTTGACTAAGAGCTGCCTTACTCCCACTGTTTCTGCCCACCCTGGCATATTTAAAGTGGGTATATATGTTGTCATCTTATAGAACCTAGAAAGACAGCCTTCTCTTCTTCTGAACAGCATTCCCCCCCCCCAAAAAAAATATAAGCTGTCCTTTCTCTGGATTTCCATAAAGCCCTTAAAAATGTGGTCCTAGGTCTAGGGTAAATGTGTGAAGGAGTCATCGTGCTTTGTTTTAATGGTTATTTTTGGTCCAGGCTGTCTTGTTTTGTTTTATGTTCCTAATTGATTTAATTTACTACAATATTTTTGCTAAGCTGCCCAGGGTTCACTGGAGTGGGCACTTCTATTAAATTGAAACAATCATAATAATAATCATAAAAATAATGTCCCAATACAACCTAACATTCGAAGCAAAAAAAAGTACTTGATTTAAAGATGAGTACTGGGTGTGAAGATTTCACTTTGTAATTAGATGTTCTTACAGAGATTTCACAGCATCAAAATCCCAGTATGTTTTTGTCATGGCATTTAATGATACCAAGAGCCATTTTTTCAAATTTCTTTCAGAAACAAATTTATCACTTACTATCAGGATAGAAGCACGGAAAGGTGGGGTCAAAATCTTGGATTATCTGTAAATTTATTATTCAAGTGTACCTGTGATAAATATTTCAGTTTCCTCAGATCTTCGTAGGCAACGTCTCTCTTCACACCAATAACTTCATCGACTTCAGCCTGAAGTCTAAAATGCAATGGCAGAAGAAACGTGGTTTAGCCAAAACCCATTGACTAATTGTGAATGTGGATAATGTTTTATTTGATGGGACTAGCAAACATTTATAATGACACTATTTGTTTTCATTGTTGTATATAGCAGGGGTGGGATTCATTTTTTTAACAACCAGTTCTGTGGGCATGGCTTAGTTGGTGGGCATGGCTTGGTGGTCATGTGACTGGCTGGGCATGGCCAACTCAACATCACTCACAGCGAGGCATGAATCTCCTCGCCTGGCCTCTCATGATTGTGGGGATGCTGCAACAGTCATAAGTGTGAAAAACGGTCATAAATCACTTTTTTCAGTGCCATTGTAACTTTGAATGGTCACTCCACACAAGCAAAGTACCAGCAAAGGAGGGGGGGAAAAAACAAGACATTCCAGAGACAGGAAGTCTAGTCCTGCCAAGAATGTAATAAGAGTTAATGGAGAGGCAGTTTCTGTAAGCAACACCAGAATGTTTCCTTCCTGCCTTCCTTACAGGATTAGGCCAGTAATTTCTTCTAACAACCAGTTCTCCGAACTGCTTAGAATGTTAACAACCGGTTCTAGCGAATAGGTGCGAACCTGTAGAATCCCACCCACCCCTGGTATATAGCCTGGAGTCTCATGATTGTGGTGGTCTATACATACTACAGTAAGTAGGCAAGTGAATAAATAAATACCTGCATATGTTCTACCCACTTTCAAGATTCAAAACAGTTAATTACCTTCATAGTTCTGTGCTCCCATGCAGATTGTCAGATTTTGGGCATGTAGATTCATCCTGAGAAGGTATAGCCAGTCCAGGCCAAATACAGAGGAATCTGGCAGGGCTGCCTCAAGTCATAACAGACATGGATAACGAGGAACGAGCCAGCCGATTACAAGATCACGGGCAAAACAACAAATGAATCCAGTTGATATATCAAATGTGCCTGTGAGGTGGAGGTCCATTGGTGTGAGGAGGGGGCCAGAGAGAATGCCACCAAAGTAATAGTCCAACACCACTTCCTGTGGATGGGCAGCCTAAGCGGGGCGCGATGGGGAGGAGGCAATAGGAGTTAAGCCTCCATTGATTAACATGTCTGAAGTAAAAACGATAGAGCTAATCACAGGTGGCAGGTGGGTGGGTGGGCCTATTACATGCACAATGGCTAAATTGATCAAGGATGCATAAAGGTGAATACCTCTTCAATGTTAGTTTACACTCTGACGATGTTAGCAGAGGCTAATGAAAGCTAAGTAGATAATATAGTTTAAGTTCCAGAGATCGTGATGTCTGCCTCTTTTGTGTGTGTGTGTGTGTGTGTGTACACATACATACACACATAGATACATATACATACATACATACATAGTAGCTTTGAGTTTCTTCCTTTTCCCAATTACAACACAGGACCAGGCATGCTAAACTCTTTCCTTAACACACATTTATCTAGATGTCTAGCACCTGAACTATTCTGTCTTTTCTCTGCCACCATCTATAGACCAAACTACAGTTTCTTTTCTGTTGCCTCTTTTTTAGAGTCCTTCTGTGACTTCAGTTGCCTTAGGCTTCTTCTTGGCTTCTTTTTCCTGGTCATGGATTGTCTGCTTCTCAGTCATTGCTTCCATAGTTCATATTCCCATTCCAATGCCTTTTACTCCAGTAGCATGTCCTGCCAAATATAAATACCTCCCCTTTTTTACTGTCTATCTTCTTTGGCTTCTTATAGTTTCAAAATCTACATACCAGATTGCAGGTGATTCTAAGGAGTTTTAACTCCCCATCTTTTTTTGTTCTATCACTGAAAATGTGGTAGTCCAGATAGTCAATTTTATATGCCTACCTAACATCAGACCTTCCCAGAGGGGAAAAAAACAACCACTAACAGTTTTGCATAACATTTTTTATGTTCCTTGATGGTTCATCCTTCCACACAGATACATAGCCAATAATTCTATTGCTGATGAAGACTATGTCTTTCCAAATATAAACAATTTCCAACAAATCACAACAATCAGAAAGCAAAGCATGTGTGCGATGAAAGGAATATGGGATTCTAAACAAGCCAAAGGGCAGCCTGAATTGGCTCCAAGTCTTTTAATAAAACCTTCAGCCTGGGAAGAAATATAATCATATATAAGTTCAGAAAAATAAACAGTACAATAGCATACCTACTTTGTAACTATTTCTGGGTGCCGTGCTAATTCCATAATAGTAAAAGATAATAGATTGGCAGTGGTCTCGTGACCTATGGAAAAATAACAATTTATTAACTGAAATAATACAGGCAGAATTTAAAAGTATCAAATTATAAGAGTACTCCAACTTAAAACATTTCCAGTAGAGTGACAAACACTATTGCCACGAATGGTGAGGGTAGAACAAGAAGCAACTTAGAATTAAGGAGAAAATTGCTGACAGTTAGAACAATTAACCAGTGAAACAATTTGCCTCCAGAAGTTGTGAATGCTCCAATCCTGGAAGTTTTTAAAAAGAGATTGGATAACCATTTGTCTGAAGTGGTATAGGGTTTCCTGCCTTAACAGGGCTTGGACTAGAAGACCTCCAAGTCCCTTCCAACTCTGCTATTCTACTCTACTCTACTCTACTCTACTCTACTCTACTCTACTCTACTCTACTCTATTCTATTGTCATCCATCAGTGGTCCCACATATTAAAATAGATGCCAGAAGGTTTTGGCTTGTTTATTCTGAGAGAAAGACAAAGAGATATGCACAAACAGTTTGGTAAGCTTTTGAGTAAACAAGTCTTTCCTGGACTACTGAGTAGAAAAGCTACCAAGTCAACATCTCCTTTACAGGATCTATCTGAGCAGCTGCAACTCAGTAGCCAGGAAGAAAAGTAAGGCAAGAATTCAGTGAGGAACTAGCCCACTCCAAGATCAGTGCCAGCATTTGCATGGTGGCACAAGATCTCAGGATAGTGTAGCTGATAGGGGAGCAATCCTGTGTGTGAAGTGTCCATGGTTTTCAGCAACCTAATTATAATTTCAGTATGAGCACCATTACGTTTATCTAAAATTTAAAATATCCAAGCAAAACTTGGAAAGCTGGCTATAATTGATGCTTGTTTCCATGGCAAAGTAAGAATCTGTTTGGTTCAATATAGCCATGTGCATCCCAGCTTCCTTTCCACAATAAGAAAGATTATGCAATGTATAAAGAGAAAGAAATAGAAAACTAACAAAATTAAGTTGTAAGAAAAAGAAAAGGAAACAGCTCGATTTAGTTTACATCAACACTTCCCCATACCTTTCTAGCCTAGCAAACTATGCTTGCTTTCATAAAATCCATGCTTAGCTTCAGGCATTATTGTGCCACTTTATACATTTTCACTGTGTTCCAGGCAAATTCCAAATCTTCCTCTATATCCAACTCTCATTAGTTTTATTGGGAGGTTAATCTATTTTCTAATACTCTTCATGTAGGACTTAAGCTTCCTTTTTGTACAATTATTCTACTGTTTTTAACAGTTTATTCATATATTTTCCTTAACATACATAAGTGCTTTATGAACAGTATAATGTCTGGGTTAATTTGCTTAAATAATAGTATATAATATAACAACATATTAAACATAAAACATACAGAATAGCATTTTTCCAATTTCTAATTTCTACTTCTATGGTCCAAACCATTGATAAAATAAATCCCATGTTTGAAAATATTCTGTATCTTCTTTATCTTTTATCTTTAATGTCAACCTATCCATTTCTGCACAATCTAGTATTTTTTTAATTACATCTTCTTCTATGGGTGGTTCCTCATTTTTCCAGTGTTGTATATATACAAATCTTGCTGTCATCAAGACATGTAATATTAAGTATATATTCCCTTTCTTGTATTTTTCTGGTATTATGCCTAACATAAATATTTCTGCTTATACTCTATGTGTTGCTTTAACATTTTTTATAACAAGGTATGTATTTTTGTCCAATGTTTTTTCCTTTGCACATGTCCACTAGATATAATAATATGTGCCTGGTGTTGTACAATTATTCTACTATTTTTAAGAACATGTTTTATTGATTTTTTTTTTAAAGGACAATAAGATAATACAAACTAAACTCACTAGGGGAAAGAAAAATAAAGGCAGAACAAAAAATGAAAGAAAGAAAGAAAGAAAGAAAGAAAGAAAGAAAGAAAGAAAGAAAGAAAGAAAGAAAGAAAGAAAGAAAGAAAAAGAGAGAGAGAGAGAGAGAGAGAGAGAGAGAGAGAGAAAGAAAGAAAGAAAGAAAAAGAAAGAAAGAAAGAAGAGAAAGAAAGAAAGAAAGAAAGAAAGAAAGAAAGAAAGAAAGAAAGAAAGAAAGAAAGAAAGAAAGAGAAAGAAAGAAAGAAAAAGAAAGAAAGAAAGAAAGAAAGAAAGAAAGAAGAAAGAAAGAAAGAAAGAAAGAAAGAAATTTAAAAAGTGACTTCTGATCTTCATCACAAGTACAACCTTAGTAATTCTTTATCCCCATAATGGTACATACAAGTATCTCTTCTTCCCATAACCATTCCTTATCCATAGGCAAATCATTAACATTTTGGTCCTGATGGCAGCCAAAAGTTTGTAAAGGGTTTCCAGAATTTCATATAACTTATATATAACTTATAACTTATTTTAATTGCTATCAAACAAACCAAAAGGTACTCCTTCCTTTTGCCTATAACAATCTTGATCTTTAATTCATTCAGATGTTATCATAAATTTAATCCCTCTCCATTTTTTTCCCATCCAAAGCTTTTTGAGATTTTAGTAAACCTTTTGGGTAAATCCAGTATAAAGTGTCATTATCCAGGCCTTTCTCTTGGCTTATCACTTATATTTGCACTTTAACTGTCATCTCTATCTTATAGTTCACTTTTTTTTTAATTTTCCAGTATTTCAAAAATTTCTTTATAATATTTTTGCATTTTTAAATTTGTAATCTCATCATTAATTTTCCTTTTATTCTGAATAAATAAAATATTTGACGCGAGTCAGCTTTGACTGAGGCTTCCACATTGTGCTTTCTAGTAAGATAGAGACATTGTGGAACAACTTAGTTGAACCTGTGCCACGTGCAGCATTTCTGCTTACATTAAGAGCTCTTTTGGCCACTATGTCACAAGCCCAACCAAAGTCCAGTTTTACCCCAAGCATGCTCTTGCTATTTCAAGTTAGTGCCTCTAATCAAAAACCTACTTTGCAAACCAACTGCTGTCCATATCCCACCAATTCATATTACAGTGTACTGGAATACACATGGAAGACATTTTGTTTGTTAAATTGGAATAGCTGTAAATTAAAAGTAAATAGCTGTAAATTTACAAACCTGCCACAAAAAAGGTGACAAAATTGTCTACCATATTTTCATCATCCGATCCCTCCTGATCTGTCACAGACAAGAAAGAAACAGAAGAAAGCTATCTAAAGGATATCAATACAAATTCAGCAGCATTTAAAAAATACAGCAACTATTGGAAGCATAATTGGGCTATTCAAAGAAATATCAGATGAACAAAAGGGAAGAGATATTAAAAGAATGCATAAAACCAGTTCTATTTAGTATTCTAACTCCTATTATTCTAATTCCAGATGCAAGACATTCAAGCAGAAAATTATCAAAATATTTTATAAAAATGCAATCTTAATAAATTTCATTTTGACATTTTTACTGATGAAAATTTGAATTAAAGTATACAATATAAATCTTCTTTGCATTGTCATAATGACTTTATCTTTGATTAAGTGAACTTTTGAAAATAAAGGACACTTCCTCTCTTCAACTAGTTCAAAAATTGAAGGTTTTTATTAACTAATTTATAAGATCTTCATAAACATTTATTTGGAAATTACTTTCAAGCTTCTGAAAGTAAACCAAAGCAGAAAAAAAAACAGAAAGAGATATCTGTGGTTTTGACCAGAGGCAAAAACATTGCAAAATGGCAATGACATCTACATTTGATATAAAGTTGGAAAAGTAGTAAGTATGTAAACAATTCCGCACTGAGCAAAACAGTAGATAACTCTATTTCATGAATGTATGAAAAAGTGAGAAAGTATATAATAGTTTCCCCCATAGTGTCTCTTTTATATCAATTGGTTTGTTTCTTTGTGTGATCTCCCCTATCATGCATTTTGAATTTTCTTTATAACTTTCCTTTGGTCTGAACATTGTTGTTTGGCTCACTTAGTGAATTGAGCTGCATTTCATGGATGTCAGGTTTTCTGCTATTGGTTAATTAATTGTCCTTCAAAGAAGAAATTCTCAAATCCATCTATAAAATGGGTTTCTTCCAAAGAGGTATTGTTTGGGAACCTTTGGCACAGCACCTATAAGCTTCTAGAATGTGAGCCCAATGCATTGTGGCTTCTTCTAGAAAATTGAAAAGACTGTAAAATATTAATCTATTCAAAGTGACAAATGCATAGTTATTAAGCTTCTTCCAGTAAACAATTGTCTACCTGCACTCTTCAATATCTGGGTGAGAATATCTAATGGGACAGGTTCTTCATTCTGGATGGCCTTCCGCCTTTGTGAGATACACTCCTTTCCAGTGTGACGCAGCAAACGGAGACTTTCACGAACCTCCTGTATCTCTTTTCTATTCCTTGGCAGATACTAAGCAAATAACAAAAATCATCGTAAGAAGGAGGGCATTCTTTAACATTATTATTAAGAGGCTGTCAGCATGAATTGTGATTGATGAAGTCTAAATACATGGTTCAATTCTATTTAAGGAAAAACAGACCACAATTCCTACAAAACATTATCTAGTCAGAAGTAGTGCCTACATTACAGAACTTTATAAATACATCATTTTAATACAGGTTAGGGATTTGTAGATCAGGACACATAAATGCTTCTGTACACAATTTTCTACATGCTTATTTTCCCATTCTTTGCTTCTTATTAGGTATGTCCAAAACATTCAACGTGCAAACTATTTTGTGCATACATCAGGTATTTCTAGGTAGTCCTGCCTGGACCAATCATACATAGTTAATTCAGATACATTTCCAGTCCAGCCTGATCCTCATTATACAAAAACTTAGGTCTCTCAAGAAGGCTATAAAACTGGGAAAAGAAAAGGGAAATAAAGGAGGATCTGCATCAAAGTAAATACTCAATTGCAGTGCCGAAGAACTGAACACCATTGGAAGAAATAGTTAGTGAATGTATGAAAAAGTTAGAAAGTATATAATAGTTTTATATTATATCAAATGTTTATGAGGATCTTATAAATTAGTTAATAAAGACCTTCAATTTTTAAACTAGTTGAAAGACTAACTTAGGAACATCATCACAGAGAAAATATTTCTATATGATCGTTAAGAATCAGCAAGGACTTGATAGGACATCAATCAGACCCCAGTTCAACCCAAAAAACTGGCCAAATTTTTGAGCTACAATGTGTTTGTTGCTAGAATAAAACTTATTTCTTAGTTTGTGAACTCTCTTCACATTATGCTATAACTGCATCTCTTGAAGTTCTGATATCATATCCTCTCCTACTCCATAAATACAAAAAGACACACTTACAGTAACAGTATAACAGAATTGGAAGGGACCTTTGAGATCTTCTAGTCCAACCCCCTGCTCAAGCAGAAGAGGATATACCGTTCTGGACAAATGGCTGTTCAATTTCTTCTTAAAAATCTCCAGTGATGGAGCAACCACAACTTCTGGAGGCAAGCCGTTCCATTGATTAATAGTTCTCACTGTGAGGAAATTTCTCCTTAGTTCTAGGTTGGATTTCTCTTTGATAAGTCTCCAAACATTACTTCTTGCCTGGCCCTCGGGGACTTTGGAGAATAGGTTAATTCCCTCTGTGGCAGTCCCTGAAATATTGGAAGACTGCTATTTTTAATTATATACCTTCAATCATGAACTTAACAAGTTTTGTTTTCCAGTTTTAGTACAGTGCAGCTAGCCTGATTTCTTCAAGGCAGCATCCTCCCTCTAGCCACAAAGCCAATACTAGGTGTTAACAAGACTGGTAATATAATTGCATAGAGTATCATCTTCACCACTCAGCAAGGAACAGATGAAAACAACCTGCTCTAGCAAACCAGAGAACAATATTTCTTGGCTACCATTGATGGAATTTCTGATTGGAGACTTATGGTGTTTGCATTATGGACAAGTAAAGGCCAAAATATTGAGTGAAGGCCACATCTACATTTGACCAACAACAGGACAGCTTTGAAAAGGAGAAAAGTCTGTACTGACCTGGAAAAATGGATTTCGTTCCTTGCTCAACCCCTTCATGACCATGGTAAACGCATGAGGAAAAGGTGTTTGGTCCGAGTGTAGAGTGTTTAGTTCCAGGCCAAATGCCACCTGATAATATTGAGAAAAATGAGCAGGATAAGACATCTTTATTTATAGTTGCTTGCTTCTAGACAGCAATAGCTCAATATAGTAATATCAAACTCTGCAACTAAACAAAGGATACAGAAAAACAAGCTCTATGTATAATATGGCATGGATTTTTGTAAATAGTGCCTACCTTACCAGATGCTAGCTATCTTTAACCAATTGCAAAGCCACACTCAGATAAAACTACCTAGTGAAGTAAAACATGAATCTTCCCCAGCTCTTTGTTTTTTTGTGAAACATATTATCACAAAGCCCTTTTGATTCTCACCATGTATTGACAATCTGCATTAGAGATTTTTTCTTATTTTACTGGGAAAAAGAAATTCATTTGCCTTTGCAATGATGTCCAGGGTCAACCGTCTGAGCAGGTTCATCATATCCACTTCAATCTCTCCATCTGCTTTTTCATTCAGCACTTTCATGAGGTCTTCTGCTTGGTCATTAAAAATCTCCATCAAACCAATCAAGTAACTGTGCAATGAAAGATACATTGCTTTCAAAACAGCTTTTTCTTGGGTACAAAAAGATAGATTTATAAATCAAGTCAAGAGAGACACTAAAGTACAACCCATTAGAAAAAATGTATACTATAATTACATATATACTCCAAAGGTGTTTTTTTCAAGAGGCAACTGGACTTTTTGGTTTTTCTTTGAAGACGTTTTGAAGAGCTGAAGAAGCTTCTTGGATTAGAAGTGAAACGTTTTCAAAGAAAAACCAGAAAGTCCAGTTGCCTCTTTAAAAAAATCACCTTTGGGACAACCATGACCTGGATGACTGAGAATCTCCACAGACACATATATTCCAATTTTATTTAATGAAGGACACAAGGATGTCCTTGTATCCATTAAATAAATAAACTAATAAAAGAATATCTCCCACCTTATTTACCCTCCTACATCATTTATGTATTCTGAATATTCACATAGATTTAAACATCATACAGGAGCAGAGGAATACAGCATGAGAATAAAAGAAATTTCATTGCATAACAAGATTTATGTACAGTGGTTAATTCTATTTGAAATGACATCTCTTAAAAAATATAAATCTATTCCAAGAATTCCCCCCTTACTTTCGACTGAATGCTGGATCCATAATTCTTCGCTGTTTGTGCCAATGATTATAATCAAGATCGGTTGCCAAGCCATTCCCTAAAAATCTGAAAAAGGAGAGGGAACAAAAATCTTGTACACAGTACTTTTCAGCCAGTTTCAATAACCTATTCTGCCCACAAAAATCAAGTTTGGGGAAAAATGGTATGCCAAGGAGTTTAATTTCCTTCTTACATGCTGTTTCCTTTCACCATAATCTGGCAAACTAATCTTAACATTAACTGGAAACCATAGTAATTAAACATCTCTTAATAATTGCAATTTGCAGTAGTGGATGTCAATGGAAATAATAATTTAATTAACTTGTATGCTGCTCAACTCTTAATGACCAAGGGTAGCTCACAACAATCAATCAAAGAAATTACAATAACATTAATAAACAAAGACAAAATATCTTTATCTCAATTTATTTCATTTCAAGTCAGGAATAGAACAAATCTTGATGAAAAATACATGCTAAAAGTTTCAGTGAAAAATAAGAGGTGCGTTCATTTTACTGAGTCAACAGAAATTATCTCACAACTATGAAAATCTTCTATAGTGCCTTACTGATCTAATATTTAGAGGCCTTAGACTGCCTCCTGAGGGCCTTAGTTTTACCTTATTGTTGGGTGAAATTTGCCAGGTAAACCAGCACTTCAGAGTTTATTTTTCATCAATATACTGTACTACACTAATTCACATTGAGATTGGATAGTAATTCTGATTTAAATAATTTTCATAAAAGACTTTTGCTGTAGATGAAATATACTGTATTTACAGAGCAATTTTGGGAATTAGAAGGTTTTCCTGATCAACCATTAATGCATTTTAATATGTCATATATAATTTTGCTTTAGCTTACCTTACACCAAATATACTGTAAAGTCGGCCATATATCCTTGGATCCTTTGAATACTGTGGTGACATCAGATATTCCTAAAATTAAATTCCTCTGATCAGTCCATTACTGAGTATGTTTAATGTTGTCATATTAATCTTTACAATAAATTTTTGGAGAGTATTTATAAGAGTTTAACTAGAACTTTTGTTGTCTTAGTTTTGGATACAGTATTAATATATTAACAACCCCATAATCCCTTGCGGGGTGGAGTCTAGGCAGCAGAATGGAGCTAACACAGTGTTTACTGGCTGGATGCCCTTCCTGTAGCCAACGTAGAGTTTTGTTCAGCAGATATATTCTCATTGTGCCTAGCGAGAGAAATATTTGCCTCTACCTAGGATTGAACTCACAGTCTTCCTCATGTACCCTCCCCAACCAGTGCCTCTCATGCACCCCTTTGCACTCACCTTGGCCCTCTCCACACTTCCCTCGCACTTTCCCTGACCCAGACTCACAAACCCTGTGCCTCTCGTGCACCCTCACAGACTGCCCTCCATCCTCCTCAACCTTTTTGGTCTCTCCCTTACACCATTGAACAGCCTCCCTCACCAGCACTGCCTTTTGTACATGCCTTACACCCTCACGTACCTCTCTGACCCTCACTACATCTTTCCTGAATCTCATGCCCTTGCTCCACCTCCCAAACTATAGTACATCTCTTGCACACTCTATGGCACTCTCACTTACTGACTTTGATTGTGAGAAGCTGGCAGGAATTTGCCTCACCTAACATGGGATTCAATTAAGAGTGACAACCCTGACTGCAGAGTTCTCATGTCATATCAGTTTTGAAGCAAACAGCAAAAGAATACTCAACTTTTACATACCTTCACTCCTTCAGGACTTAATATTAGTAATGAGACTCTATGAAAAGCATTAAAACGTATAACTGGTCCATATTTCTCAGCCCTATGAATACAAAAAAGGTTAGTGTCAGGATTTTGGCAGTTACCCCAATTAAATCATGAGCCTTGAGCCAAACTTCCAAAACTTCAAAAGGATTTATCAGGAGTTAACATGCCCCCTCCCTTTCTGTTGGCAACTCTAAAAAGCCCATAGAAATATTTTATGAGTTGATAGTTAGCTCAACATCACATCACAGGTGTTGCTTCTTTAAGGATAATTTCTAGTATTCAATTTTTTTATTAGTACAGGAAGTCCTCGACTTACAACTACAACCAAGCCCAAAATGTCTATCGTTAAGCAATACAGTTAAGTGAATTTTGCCACATTTTACAACCTTTCTTGATACAATTGTTAACTGAATCACTACAGTGGTTAATTTAGTAATACGGTTGTTAAGTGAATGTGGCTTCCCCATTGACTTTGCTTGTCAGAAGGTCACAGAGGTAATCACATGACCTTAGGACACTGTCAGGATTCTGGCAGTTACTCCAATTAAATCATAAACCAAGTCTGAGGGGCTTTCGTGAGCATAAGCTTCCATATCCGCAATCAATTTAATTTTGTGTGTGTTGTACAGGTCACCTTCAAGAAGTGAGGGGAGCCACCCTTCTGGGTGTATCATCCAATGAAAAACGTCCATAGTCAAGAGTCATCAATCGTGCTCTCCAATTAGATTTTTGCATGGCAGAAGCTTCAGTCATCTAATCAGTCTTTGAAGAAAATATGAATGGAATGTACTTTCGAGTCCACACTGCTGTCTGCTCTTTGAAACTCCCGCCCCTTTCTTTCTGTTGTCAACTATAACACGTATATACAAAATGTTTTATGAGTTGACAAACACTGCAACTGTCATAAATATAAGTAGCCAAGTGTCTGAATGTTGATCACATGATCATGGGGATGCTGCAATGGTTGTGTGAAAAACGATCATAAATCACTTTTTTTCAGGGCCATTGTAACTTCAAACGGTCACTAAACGAATTGTTGTAAGTTGAGGACTACCTGTATTCCATTTTATGTTATGTTTTTTTCTAAAGTACTATTTTTATAAATTTAGGTTTAAATGTATATTAAATTTATATTATATCAAATTAAATTAGGTGAAAAAATTCAGATGGAGGCTTAGAACTCAAAATAAAGGCAACTGAGATCTATGAAGAAGCAGCATAGATCTCAATTACTATAATTCAAAATAACTACTTTCAAGCTACGTGATTTTTCAAGAAACTTACCACTTCAGAAAGAGATCATGCATCAGTTCCTTGTTTTCCAACGTTCTCCAGAAGATTGGCAAGTGACCAAAGAAAAAACTGTAATATTTGAAAAAAAAAAAGCCAGAGATTTAAATGTGCACATAACAATCCAAAAAGAAAATATCACAAATGAAGGGAGGACAGAATGGAGATTGCCATTGAGTTCCATAAGGCTATTTCACAGTAAAATGCATAACAAGGGAGGTATAGTACAATTTTTTTCCACAGAAAAAGATGGAACTGCAAGCAAGCAGATTTACATGGGGAGGAACCCCAGGAAAAAGAATGAAGAAAAATGCAAACAATAAAGCCCACGTTAGAACAAATGAAGATGCATGCTATCCCCAGAAGTCAAGAAAGAATACAACAAATGGGTTCTGCCACCAGACAATGGTATTTAATAGGTAACCAGATTTGCTAAAGAAACAGATTCAAATCAGTTCCTAAAATATGCTGCTTTTGAATCACTTCATAGTCTCATGATACAAATTGGCTCTTGCTTTATGGATGATCAGTTCCAGCTCCAGCAAATTCCTTGCTGCTTGAATTTAAAAAGAACACTCATCTACTAGATTTGTCTGGAGAAGTCCATGCCATGGTGTTTTAAACTAAGAACCTACCATATGGATTATGGAAACTGTTTCTGACCAGAAGAGTAAAAGGCAAAAGAGAAACTTTTTTATCAGGAAAAAAAAATCCAGTGTGTTACAGTGAAAGCTTCCAAACAAAAAAAGGGATTAAAATAAGTATCGAACTCCAATTATCTTATTTCTCCTTAATGTATTTTCCTAATGCATCAGGAAAAATATAGAAGAATTAGTAGAAAAATACAAGAGACTTTCAAATGGAAAATATTGGTGTAGCATATATGAGCTATGGTATGGATGAAGCATGTTTCTTATAAGTCACAGTTGTTGGATTCAAATATCATACTATGCCACAGGGATTAGTTTACAAATTTCCAAGGACTAGACCAGACAAAAGCAAACAAATGTTTAGTGGATACTTTACTAGCCAAAGAACCTGTCTGATTTTCTCATGGAATGCATTGGGAACTCATGGCTTCATCTAACTGGAGCAGTGGGAGCGGGGAGAGACAATCATCCTTAAATACGAAATATAACCGCCACCAACCATAACGTGCTCCATCTATGCACAGACTCGGACCTGTAGACTTCATGGCTGAAAGATGTCAGAGTGTTTGGCAGCATGACCAGCTTTATGAGACAATCCAGGAGCAATACACAGCACACAGATAACAGATAATCAGAATTGGAAGGGACCTTGTAGGTCATCTAGTCCAACCCCCTGCACAAGTGGGAGACCCATCTGGATCTTGAGCCTATCTTCTTGGGTGTGAGCTATTCCTGCCAGCTTAGTATCATCTACAAATTTGGTAAGTTCCCCTTCTATTCCCTCATCTAAGTCATTAATGAAGATACTGAAGAGTACTGGGCCTAAGACAGAACCTTGTGACACCCCACTACTTACTTCCCTCCATGTAGACTTAGACCCATTAAGGGCTACCCATTGAGCATGGTTTGTCAGCCAGTTGGGAATCAGAGACTTAGACATTAACAGTGGTTTAATGTACAATATACATGTGGTAGCCAAATATCTTTACAAACAAGCTTTCTTCTTCCTAACACAAAGAATTTCTGTACTGAATACTGGCCACAAGGAAAGAGAACCGCACCCTCTAATGGCTGCCTTTTATACACACACCTCTTAAGGGAATCTTTACTCTCCAGTCTTAAAGGGAAATACCCATACTATGCTGAATCACTCGTTACATCAGCCTATATTATATCAGATTCACAGAATCTAGCAGCTATTTGCTGCTGGTCAGTTCTTAAATCTTAATACCTTAACAAAAGATGTGGCTTAAATTTTGCATTTTGTCCTAATCCCCAATCAGAACCCAAGAGTCAGCACAATTTAGTGGCATTGTTGTTGGTCCTGGTAAAAATATTTAAACATTCAGACATGCCGCGTCATACAAAATGAATTCCAGATAGAAAAAAATGACTTTACCTTTTTTCTATGCAGCAATTAAAAACTCAAGGAAGGAGTACTAAAAAAAATCAAAAAACCATTCAGAGGCTTCCAAGATAATTGAAATGGCATTCTATATATTTATTGTTTATTTGTTTTATTTTAGTTTTATTTCTATTTTATTTTTATTTTTTAGCTATTGGAAGGAGAAATGGACAATGTCTATTTCTTTGTTTTGGCGCTTAATTGTAATTTTGTGTATACATCTTCCAGTCAGTTTTTTACTCCTGGCAACTGAACAGTTTTCTTGGCACCAAACTGGCTCTGTTTTATGTCATAATATAAGACTAAAAATGATCATCCACAAAGCAAAAAGCAGAGTGAAGCAATCTGAAAAATATACTCTGATTTTGTACATAAATGAATACTTCTGCACATTTGATGCTGGGCTAAAATCTGCTAGCAGATGAATGTTGCTTATCAAAATGTGCAAAAGGAAAAAAAAGTGGGAGAAATGAGTGGGAGTGTGGAAATAGAGTAACTTTTCTGAATAACCCTGCAAGGGGCACTCATGCAGAGACTATAAAGATGCAGAGAGAAGTGATGCAGATGATCTTTCTTCTGGATTTTCAATAAAGGAGAATATTCCTGGCTCATGGTTGAAATGAGGGATCTTTGATGCTCTCTGAACTTGGTTGTTTTCTTGCAGATGTTTTATTCCCCAAACTAGATAGCATCATCAATGGTAGTGGCTAACATCACACTGCACTAGACTATAATAATAATAAAAAAATAACAGAATAATAGAGTTGGAGTCTGCAGAGATTCTTAATCATTCAGGTCATGGTTGTCCTGAAGGTGCTTTTTAGGAGGCAACTGGACTTCAGTGGGGTGTTTGTTTGTTTGTTTTTTGAAGATGTTTCGCTTCTCATCCAAGCAGCTCTGACTGGATGACTGAATCCTTCCATTCCCCACCATCCAGTCAGAGCTGAAGAAGCTTTTTGGATGAGGAGCGAAACATCTTCAAAGGGGGGGAAAAACAAGAAAGTCCAGTTGCTTCCTGAAAAAGCATCTTTGGGACAACACAGTCGGAAGGGACCTTCGAGGTCTTCTAGTCCAACCCCTTGCTCAGGCAGGAGACCCTCGAGTATACCCTTTCAGACAAGTGGCTGCCCAGACTCTTCTTAAAAGCCTCCAGTGATGGAGCACCCACAACTTCTGAAGGCAATCCGTTCCACTGTTTGGGTAATGAAATGTCTGCCAGAAAACAACCATGCTCAGAGAGCACCAAGGACTCCCTCTGGCTTTTCAGCTATCCACGTGACGGCAGTGCACAGCGCGCAACTCTTGAATTACGGCAGCCAACTGCGGGCTGACAGCCAGCCGATCCACCGGGGGAGGCGAGTCCGCCTTCCCGAACTCGTACACGGAGGAGCAAATTTCAAAGCCTTGAGGGAGGTTCGGGGGAGGTGGGCTGAGCGAGCATCAACCTTGCCGTCCGCAGCTGCTCTTACCTCGCCCTTGGGGCGCCGGGGATGTAATCGTACTTTACATGAACTACTTTAATGTAGCAACAGTAGAGGCCCAACATCAAAAACGGCACAGCCAGCAACAGTTGCCAAAAGCTCCACATCGCTTCCATAATAGACGGCGAAGGCGAATTGAGATAACACAGAGATAAACGCGCGCCGCTAGCTACTGTGCGACAGCTTGCTCCTCTTTCCCCGGTCGAGATCCTTATGTAACCGTCATGTGGTCGTAACGCCTAAAGGGGAGGCGTCAAAGTCAATCTCGTAGTCTGTCCTTTTAAAGTAGTATTACTCGACTTTAAGTTGTGTGGACTTCAATTCCCAGAATTCCGCAGCCGGTTAGGGCTGACTGAGGAATTCTGGAAGTTGAAGTCCACAGTCTTTTAAAGCTACTGAGGTTGCGAAAACACTGCTTTAAAACTCTCCGTGCCTGTTGTCGGCGTAGTCATTGGCCTGGCCCATTGGATGACATCATCGCAGCTGTCAAAATTACCGCTCCCGCATCACGTAGACCCGCTGAGTGCGGTCTAAAATCTTCCTGCGCTTTTTGTTCATTACGCGTCTCGGGGTTTTCGTATTTTACTGCAGCTACATAAACACCGACCACGCGAGCCTGCGCTCCAAAGGCGAGGGGTGGCAGAAGCTGCGGTGCAAATTCTGCACAGCCAGTTGCTGCTGATGCTGCTGATGATTATTAGGTTTGCGTTATTGTTTGTTAAGTTTTAGCATGGCTTGTGGCTCAATACTCTGGATCCACACGAGAAGGCTCGCATGCACTGTAGATATTGGCATGCCGATACATCCTTATTCATCCACTTACTGGAGGTTCTTAACCCCTAAATATCAATGAGAATCTTCAATTTATCTTCATACTTTGAATTAAATATTCAAATTTAGTCAAATATTCAAATGAATTCCGTGAAGGGTTTATTTCTTCTTGAGTATTCTTGCAAATAAATCATCCTTTTATCAACGCTGTGATTAGATGTATTAGAATAAAACAAAAGGAATAGTACCTTTTCAATTTTCAATGAAGCATCCTTGCCTGTTGTATCTTCTGGTAAAGCCCTCTCAAAATTGGGAAGGCACATTCAAGGAGCAAGGCTAATTCTGACTAATAAGATGACCGAAGAAAGTGGCTTAAGGTGATTGTACAATTCCAACAAATATAATTCTTTTCAAATGGGAAACATATACAGTGGATATAAAAAATCTACACACCACTATTAAAGTGCTAGTTTTTTGAGATGTAAAAAAAATCAGACCAAGATAAATCACTTCAGAATGTTTTACGCTTTTAATATAACATATTAGCTGCATAATTCAATTGAAAAACAAACTGAAATATTTGGGGGAGGGAAATAAAAACAAACAAACTAAAATCTTTGGAGGAGGGAAATTAAAAAAAAACATAATTCAAAAGTATCTCTACCTATTTAGCAAAGGGGAAACGAAGTAAGGCAGCATATACCTGGATATTGTTTACACAACAGATGTTGGGTTCATGAGATGCACTCATACTGTAAACTATAATGTAATCTTTTTGTTAGTACATATCTATATCTATATCTATGAGGAGAATGGATGTTCTATAATTGCACCAGTTGTGTCTTCCCTGTAATTTGCCTAGAAGAGGCCTTCCCAGGTAACATGGGATGGCATAGCTGAAGATGGGGAGAATTGCCTAAAATCTGAGTTGTTTTAAGACTAATTCATAATTCTCTGCCTTGGTGGCGCAGTGGTTAGAATGCACCAATTACAGGCTAACTCTGCCCTCAGCCCAAAGTTTGATCTTGACAGGCTCAAGGTTGACTCAGCCTTCCATCCTTCTGAGGTCACTAAAATGAGGAGCCAGATTGTTGGGGGCAGTATGCTGACATTGTAAACCACCCACAGAGTGCTGTAAAGCAATATGGGGCAGTATATAAATCTAAGTGCTATTGCTATGGCTAATGCCTTAATCCACTTCATAAAACAGAAGTTACCCATCTCTCTCTTCCCCTAATGTCCACTGTTTATAAGACTGCCAGAAGAAACACTGTAACTATGAAGGGAAGATCCAAATCAACCTTCATTTAATGAATTTTATCTTCTCTTTATAACCAAACCATACTTTTAAAATAAATTATTGATAATTTACTCCCCTTTAAGGTTGATTTGGTTGAGTGCCTGTATGCATGAATCAACATAGAAACAATAGTGTAAACAAAATGGAAATAGCATCCTGCCTGCCAACTCTTTTTACATTGATCAGTATTCTTTCTTAGCCTTGATGATAGGGTCTACAAAGTGCACATAAGTATATGTGGGGGGGGAGGCATTTTACATTTTACAGGGCTGCCAAGTAAGCCATTGTGGTTTAATGGAGCTTCTGGGGGTCAGATGGCAAACTGAAGCTGGCTCTGTGAAAGAAGAGTTAACAACTGAAGCAAAAACCAGGGAACCAGTCAATGAATTGGTTCCTTGGAACTTTCCTGGATAAGAAGAGATCACCCACATATGCTCCTGATAACTGCTGCTTGTTAGACCATAGGACAGCAGTTTTTTATGGGCTTGAGCACTAAGCAATGCCATATTCATCCAGCTTGCTCTTCACTGTGGCTTGATACTTTTAAAGGATCCTTAAGTTTTCAAGTGTCACTTTCTAATTGGTTTTGGAAATTGCTCATTAACTACATCTAAGCTATTAAAGCCTTTTGGAATGAAAAATTTGAAAATGATGGGTGTGCCTTCCTTTAATCCTGAACGAATGAAAAAAAAGTAATAATTATATACTTAAAAATATAAAGAATCTGAAATAAACAGCAAAAAAGTAAACAAGATTTTGATTTTAGAAAGTTATAATACACCATGAGTCCAGAAAAAAAATGGAATATTAAACCTTTTACAACAATAACAATTTGGAATTAATTATAAAGTACAAAAAGCTTCTTGTGGGAAATAGTTTCTGTTTTGGATTTGATAGGATACAACATAGATAAACAATTTCATGCTTTCAAAAAGTGGACACTAGAGGGAACTATAGATTTTAGGTAGAGAAACATGTACCGGCCTGCAAGATGGTTAATACTGTACAATAAAAATATTGAAGATTTGAGCAATGGAATCAGAAAATAACCACAATATCAACGTCATGTGTGATTTATTTTTTTTATGGATAGACTGTGTCCAAAATACATTATTGAAGAAATGTGAAATGTAGAACAAATTTTATCTGACAAGATAGAGATGGTATTGAAAATGGATTTACAACTGTCAGGCTAAGAGAATGATTTAGAAAAGCATTAATTCATTTGTTCATTCATTCATTGTTTTAGGCAAGCACGAGACTATTTATTCCATAACTGCTACTGGATTCTTGCTTGTAGTTCCTTAAGTACAAATTATTTTATCCCACCAGATTGCAGAGATAATTGAAATTTAGGCTAAATAGTAGCTGTAAAAGATATGTGAGCATCTTAAGATGTTACACCAGACGGTACAATCTGAAAGACATGGAAAAGAATGCAGTACTCACTTCCACTCACTTTTATTTCAATGCAAGTAACCTTGCAAAACAGTTAAGAGAAGGATCAAATCCTTGTTTGGTTTTCTACAAATTTTGGTTGGTCTATAAACTAATTTTTTCTTCTGGTTAGAAAAAAGGAAATCAATTCTCTAAACCTTTGAACTACATTATCATTACTGCCATTGCTTCCAATAAACAAGCTTTTGACATAATTACTTATTCAATATTAGGCTTAATGTGGAAACTATGATGAGGTACAAGATGGCATGGTAGTGCAACAGTTGGCTTTTATTAATTATGATATATAAAATATTTTTAAAAAAATTATCTTGAATCATGAAAGATTCTAAGGAAAATCTTGCTGTAAAATATTCCTGATCACTCCACTGAGAATTTAACCTGTTATTCCACTGATTATTATTCCCTAACCCTAACCCTTTTCAACTTTTACCTAATGGCCTGGCCAGTGACCAGAACCATGATCATTGATAGAAACAGCAGAGAATTCTCAATCTATGTTTTAACCATGCATAAGGAGAACACAGACAATTTCAATATGATATATATTTATGAAGAGGTTCTTTATTAATTAATATAAAAATATTCTAAACATGTTAACTTAAAAATCAGTCTTATACTGTTTAGTTTGCTTTCTTGGCATAATATCAGGTGATCATTTGCTAAGTTTAACCAGTCTTGGGAGTTAGTGGCAGGTGGTTGTAGCAGAGAGACTTAATGGTTAAATTATTGTGGCAGGACTGGTTACCTGGACAACAGTAGGTTCAACACAAAAGGAGAAGTAGTTGTCTCACTAGGAAAATACAAGGATGCAATTCTCAGCAGGAACTGGAGAACAAAGAGAATGTAGAAGCCAACTGGCAGCCATTTGACCTCAGGCAAGGTTGAATGAAAGAGAGTTTTTTTTTAATAGATCTTGATGACAGTCCAGAAGCAAAAGCATCTGGATGGTGCAGTTTAACTCCTTTTCATTTAGATCTTAGGTCTAGTGGACATCCCTAGAGCATCATCTGGAACACACCTTGTTGTATTCAGATCTAGTCCATATATGCAGCTCCCCCTCTGTACTTTGTTGAATGCAGTTCCATAAAAACTTTCTTGTGGTCCAAAATCATTATATATGTAGAATCAGATGGCTTATTGAAGTCAAAAAGTCTTTTCAAGAAAGTTAAGTCTGCAGGCAATTCAGTTATTATTTAAAAATCTTGTGGATTACAATATTGTAACCTGGACTCAAGTATCATTCTATGATGCAACTGAAGAGCTGCTGAGTTTATAACACAAAGTATATATTTATCCTGTTGTGGAGTTCCCCACCCACAGCATCCACTAGTAAAGATGGAAAAGTTCAGAATGTGATGTATGGTGGATTGACATTTGAAATGAGACACAGGGAACTGTCTCTGAGAAAATGCCAACCCTGAGAGAACTCAGGTAGCAGTATTTATTGAGAAAAAACACAAGCAAAAATACAGTCTGCATATTCAGAAAACAATGACCTCAACAGGAGATTACTTCACCAGCATGAGAACACACAATCTTGGAAAGTCCCAGATGTTACCTTGCTAGGATGAGATCATACAGCCACGGAAAGTCTCATGGGAAAGTTTGGAAAGTCCCATGAGAAAGCACAACTGTGTACCTTGAACTTTCACCCATTTTCCTGTTCCTTCTAAACTTGCAGAATCAAAACAGGATGAGGCACTCTGAGCAAAGATACTCCTACCCCCACCAAGAATGCCCACATCTCCCTAGACTTACTGCTAGTTATACAAAGGCCTTACAGAAAATGATAAAATGATTAATAAAATATATTACCACATTCCCTCCTTTTTTATTTATTCAAAGATAGGGGGTGTTTTAGTGGCATAGTACACAGTTCCCTCATGACCTGATCCCACACGCCGGAAGACTGAGGTACACATTTGTAATAGATTAGGAATACATTGAATAAAACAACATAATAAGATACATATAGCAATAATAATAACAACCCCTTTCAATAAGGAGCGAAACCATGATCCATCAGGAAGCCAGGACCACAGACTGTCCCAGAATGATGCATTAAACCCATCGGCTCCAGATTGATGCTGAGCAATACGATCTTCCATGTCCTGAACAGTTTTTGTAATGTTTGGCTCATAATTATGTATAAAAACACAACAATGTGAATGAATTAAAGCACAAACTCCTCCTTGGGCAGCTAACATAATATCTAAAGCATATCGATTTTGCAAAGTAACTGTACGAATTTCAGACATTTCTACATTAATCATCTTAATATTCTTTATAGTATCATTAAACATAGCAACAGTAAAATTATTTAAAATATGAATATCCCTATAGTTCATAGCAATTCCCAAAGGCGGGATAAGACCTCGGGAAATTTGTGTCCATAGATTACCTCCCCTGGTTAGACCTGATTCCAGCTCACGCTTGTTGCGGATTCTGCCTTCCGGCAACTGATCCAGTTTATAAATTACAGGTATTACATACCCCAATGTGCATATCCCAGACCAATCCCGGGAACCTCCCGATACCCATACTCCCACATAGGAACCACACATCATTCCCCATAGCCCAAGGCTCCCCCGGGCTACCTCAGAACCATTCTTCATCTTCTCAAAATATTGACACATATAGCACTGAGGAGAATTGAACTGAGGGAGACAGGTATAGTTCTGCACACTGCTATTATAACAGATGGTTGGCATTTGAAAAGTGACATTACACCTGGACCAATTCCCTAAGAAAGTTCCTCCAGAGTCATTTCGGTGAAGCATACATACGCCCTTCCTTTAAAGACACCTTGACCTTAGCCGTCACATTCCGATTATAATGTGTGCATTTTTTCTTTTTGAACATCTGGAATTGCTCTGTTGTAGCACAAGACAACTGTTTTCTCCAGGTTGCATTCTTTATTAAATCTTTTTCCTCAAAAGGCACTCCATGCAATGTTAGTCCTTCTCCCACTCTCCCAGGAAGGTGCATACACAACCAACAATTGGTGATGTTCAAGTTTTTGGCAGTTGTGCGCAAATCTTTAATGTAATTATTATCTGTCCACAAATCATTGCCCAAATCTCCGGCACGCTGAACATGCTGTCGCTGCTCTCTCCGCACCCGAGCAGCCCAGGACAGATTAGGCAGAATCAGCAAGATCAGGAACCACAGATGCACCATCCTGCTCCTCCGAAACTTCCTTCACAGGTGCCTGCGAATGATCAGGTCAACGCACCGACCAGGAACCCAACGAATTTGACCAAGATGTTCAACTGCTGCATAACCACGTCCCCACGTTATCAGCTCAGCAGGAACCCATGCTGGATCCGGAAGGAACCGCACCAACACCCGAGGTCTCACCGCATCTGTAGAAGGAGAAGAAAAATGCCTGCTGGCTTCTTGTGGGAAATAGCTGCTTTGGATTTGATAGGAGGGGGTTACTAGAGGGAACTATAGATTTTAGGTAGAGAAACAGACAAATTTACAATAAAAATTTAAAGTATATAAAGCTAGACTGTGATTTAATTGATCTGACAAGATAGAGATGGTAGTTGAATACAACTGTCAGGCTAAGAGAATGATTTAGAAAAGCATTAATTCATTTGTTCATTCATTCATTGTTTTAGGCAAGCACGAGACTATTTATTTTATCCCACCAGATTGCAGAGATAATTGAAATTTAGGCTAAATAGTAGCTGTAAAAGATATGTGAGCATCTTAAGATGTTACACCAGACGGTACAGTCTGAAAGACATGGAAAAGAATGCAGTACTCACTTCCACTCACTTTTATTTCAATGCAAGTAACCTTGCAAAACAGTTAAGAGAAGGATCAAATCCTTGTTTGGTTTTCTACAAATTTTGGTTGGTCTATAAACTAATTTTTTCTTCTGGTTAGAAAAAAGGAAATCAATTCTCTAAACCTTTGAACTACATTATCATTACTGCCATTGCTTCCAATAAACAAGCTTTTGACATAATTACTTATTCAACATTAGGCTTAATGTGGAAACTATGATGAGGTACAAGATGGCATGGTAGTGCAACAGTTGGCTTTTATTAATTATGATATATAAAATATTTTTTTAAAAATTATCTTGAATCATGAAAGATTCTAAGGAAAATCTTGCTGTAAAATATTCCTGATCACCCCACTGAGAATTTAACCTGTTATTCCACTGATTATTATTCCCTAACCCTAACCCTTTTCAACTTTTACCTAATGGCCTGGCCAGTGACCAGAACCATGATCATTGATAGAAACAGCAGAGAATTCTCAATCTATGTTTTAACCATGCATAAGGAGAACACAGACAATTTCAATATGATATATATTTATGAAGAGGTTCTTTATTAATTAATATAAAAAATATTCTAAACATGTTAACTTAAAAATCAGTCTTATACTGTTTAGTTTGCTTTCTTGGCATA
Source organism: Notechis scutatus (assembly GCF_049901735.1). NCBI lineage: Eukaryota > Metazoa > Chordata > Lepidosauria > Squamata > Elapidae > Notechis > Notechis scutatus. The sequence goes on from NC_142009.1 coordinate 305,608,378, forward strand.
ATATCAGGTGATCATTTGCTAAGTTTAACCAGTCTTGGGAGTTAGTGGCAGGTGGTTGTAGCAGAGAGACTTAATGGTTAAATTATTGTGGCAGGACTGGTTACCTGGACAACAGTAGGTTCAACACAAAAGGAGAAGTAGTTGAGGACAGTTTCCGGTTTGTCGGCTTCGCGAGCGGTAGGGATTCGCGAAGCTGCGCGATCCCTGCCGCTAGCGTTTTGGGGCTCCGACCGGACGGGTGCGGAGCAAGGCTGCCCTGCAGGGGTAGCTGAAGGTAAGGGGGATCCGGAGGAAGGGTTTGGGGTGTTGCAGACCCCCTCCCTGGCCGGCAGAACCCCTGTTACCAGGACGGTGCAGCGGCGGTCCGTAATGGCCGCCACAAAGAAGTTGACAGCCGGGCAAGTATGCGCAGGAGGAAGAAGAGAAAGTTATTGAAAGTAAAAGTTCTTCTTGGTCGACCCAGGGCTTTGAGATTTATCTAATTTAATTCCTGGAAAAGATGGTTTTCTGATGATTTCTTCCACAAGAGAAAAAAAGCGGCTATTTTGAGGTGCTGAAGGAAAGTTTACTCTCCCTCCCGCGGAATTAAGCCGGAAGGGAGAGGATAAAGAAAATATATTAATTTGGATCTTGTTGGAGGAGATGCCTTGAAGACTTGAGGACAGAAATACAATCTTAATAAGGCTTTAAAATATAGACTTGGATTCTTTTTTTTTTATTTGTTTGATACCACCCCTGGAAGAGGAAGGGGGAATTTTGGCTTGCTTGGATTTATTGAGGATTGTGGATTTTGGGATTGTTTTGCCTTTCTCTCGGAATATTTGGTTGGTGTAAGAAGAAAGAGGAATAAAGAAAAGAAAAGATTTATTTATAATGGCTTTCCTTTTTGAAGACCTGAGGGATGAATATGAGCAAACAAAAGCAGCCTGCAAAGATGGCATGGAAAAAGCTTTTCTATTTCTAGAAATGGCGCTGGTCAATTACCAACAGACAATGGAACAGATGGAAACGGAAGAAGAACAACAAGGAAGAGACGAAGACGCCATCTTCATTGAATCCCAAAACTTATCTAAGGAAGAAGGAAGGAAGAGAGCAAGGAAAATGAAGGACTTAAGATCTAAAAAACATTTGAGAAAGAGAAAAATATGATGCAAAATAAATATAATGATAACAAACAAGAGAAAAAGGGAACACAACAGAGAAGGGATCCCAGCAAGGTAGAGGTTAGAAGAAGAAGGGGGTAGGAAGATTTGGTGGGGGAAGAAAGAAAGGGGAAAGGCGGAGAAAAGCCTCAAAGCTTTAAAATTGGATGGGAGAAGAGGGATTTTTTTAGAGACAAAGGATGAAATATAATTTTCTGTAAGAAAGATTCTGCTAAGGTACAGAAGATGGTATTGTAACATTTATATTTGAAATAGTAAATTAGAATGGTTTAAGATTTAATAAGAAATTAAAATGTTGAAGTTTTTAATAATGATTGATTTTTAAAATGTAATAAAATATCGAAGGAAAGGAGGATACAATGTATTTAAACATTTTTGGTGGATAGAATGTACCAAGCAGAACCAAATTGGGTATTTGTTATGCTGAATGTTAATTTTACTAACTTAGGGGAGGATAGAAAGGCATCATACTCTGATTAGTGATTTCAGGAGAAATTTTTTTTATTATAAGAAGAGATAGAGGGATAATTGAATGGGCAAAAGATACAAATTTAATGATTTAATTAAGATGGATTAAATAAGATAGAAATGTGAAGAGTGATATGTGCTATTATTTTAGCCCATGCAAAGAGAGGTAACTGGGGCCAAGGTACTTTACTAAAAGATTTTTTTTATGTTTGTTTGTGTTTGTTTGTGTTTTATGAGAATATTGGGGAAATTATTGTAGAAAGACAGGAAAGATTCAATATGTAATGATTTGTTTGTTGTTGAAACTTTTAATAAAACTTGTTTTAAAAAAAAAAAAAAGGAGAAGTAGTTGTCTCACTAGGAAAATACAAGGATGCAATTCTCAGCAGGAACTGGAGAACAAAGAGAATGTAGAAGCCAACTGGCAGCCATTTGACCTCAGGCAAGGTTGAATGAGAGTTTTTTTTTAATAGATCTTGATGACAGTCCAGAAGCAAAAGCATCTGGATGGTGCAGTTTAACTCCTTTTCATTTAGATCTTAGGTCTAGTGGACATCCCTAGAGCATCATCTGGAACACACCTTGTTGTATTCAGATCTAGTCCATATATGCAGCTCCCCCTCTGTACTTTGTTGAATGCAGTTCCATAAAAACTTTCTTGTGGTCCAAAATCATTATATATGTAGAATCAGATGGCTTATTGAAGTCAAAAAGTCTTTTCAAGAAAGTTAAGTCTGCAGGCAATTTAGTTATTATTTAAAAATCTTGTGGATTACAATATTGTAACCTGGACTCAAGTATCATTCTATGATGCAACTGAAGAGCTGCTGAGTTTATAACACAAAGTATATATTTATCCTGTTGTGGAGTTCCCCACCCACAGCATCCACTAGTAAAGATGGAAAAGTTCAGAGTGTGATGATTCCATATTATCTACCAAAAGTCCATGCTGTGGCCAACGGGCAAGGCAAGTACAATGGATAACACAATTTGTAGGAAGGTCTCATCTGAAACCAACCAAACGTTGTCAAGATTTAAATAGGTGGGCAGATAGAGAGGACACCTCATGGCTCTTGCCCTTTAAAAATAATTATTCTGGTTTACCTTCTATTTGCATCTCATTTCTGAACTGTAGAAAATTAGCACCCACCCCTCTCCTAGAAGAATGAAATATTTTGAGGAATTTAAAAAAAGTCAGGATAAAATATTTCTCCTAAAAAAGAAATAAAAAATCTTAAGGGAGACAGAAACTCAGAGCCCCCAGCTCCCTTCCCCCAGACTGGGCCATCCTATTTACAAAACAAAAGACCTTCAGCTGCAGGATGATGGGATTAAGACTTGACCATTTAGGACATAATAGAATTAACCCACTACCATTTGGCAGGAGACCTCACTACATGCACATCCTCCTAAGGACTTTGCATCACACTCCAAACTTCAACCAAACTTAGCTCAGACAAACATGACCCCTACATGGCCCCATGGGAGTCCGACAACAGCCAATAAAATACATGTTCTTGGACAGGAACTGTGATGACCTGGGACATGGCACAAAGGCAACACAGTCAGATAATAAGATTCCCTTTATTAGCTCCAACTTTGCCCCAATATCCAGGTTACCTTCTGGCTGGAGAAGAACTCTCCCAGGAAGTCTTTGACTGCAGAGAATTAAGTCCAAAACATGGTCAACACAAACTGTAACTTTAAGTTCAATCAAGCCAAACTGAGATAATTAGTTTGGTACGGCAGGAGCAAGAATTCCAGACATGAAGGCACAGCAAAACTCACATGGTTGGGAAGATGCCAGGAACACAGATAAGCAACAGCAACACAGGATAAAATCACGTTTGCTCCCAGCAGCTGCTGCAGTCAGCATTCAGTTCTTATAAACTTTCATTCCCAGGTGTGGCTAATGAAGGGAATCAGGGCCTTTCCTCCCCCATAAGCCACACAACCCACGTTGCTCTTCTCCATTCCTCCCTGCGTGCCCTAAGATGAAGAGGAGGTGGGCCTGGGTCTTCCTCTGAACTCCTTCTCCTTTGTTCTATCTCTCCTCTGCTCTACCCAGCCGAACATTGCCCTTCCCTAGCCTCCTCCACAGCCAACTCAGCCACACTCCCATTCCCTGTCAGCTGTTCGTCTTCCTCCTCAGATTCAGACTCTGACAGGGGTATGACAGGAACATGAAGCTCAAGTGCAAAGCCCAAAAGAAGGTATACCCCACTCAACTCCATGTGGTCAGCTGCCCAGAATCACACCTGCTTGGTAGTTCTGTTTCATCAAAAAATGGACCCTCTTTCCAATCAGCCTCTAGCCTCCATTTTGTCTCCAGTGCCTTTCTCCCAGCTTGGATCTGGACCTGGATATTTCTTCCAAGAGAACTAAGTTAATCTTTGAAGACAAACCTAGAAAGATTATAAAGGAAGATATGGATATCTACTGGTGGTTAAACCTAATCTATGCAAAAGATGCCTAGAGTTCTGTTGCCAAACATATGTGAGTTTGAATTGGGCTTTCCATATTCATTTGATATCTTTAAAATATAAAAAAACATATTTAATAAATAATAGATTTTTAAGTAGCAGTATTTGCAAATAAAAATACTTAACATTCCACAGCAGCAACCAGAATTTAAAATCAGTTTGGAATGAAAAGGGGTTGTAGGAAGTTAGCACTCACTCCTCTCCTAGAAAATTGAAATAGCCTAGGAAATATTAAAAAGGCAGAATATTTCCTCTAAAAAGAGTAGAAACTCAGAAGCAGAAACTCACCCCCACCTTTGTTAATGGGTGGGCCATTAAGGCCTGGGCCAGAATACTTTACATAAGAAAGATCTCCAGGTAAAACTATAGCAATTGCCAAGAGCCCTTTTAAGGGCATAAATCATCCAGCAAGGCTCAACCAAGCCTGGAACTCAGGACAGCCTACAGCAGGGGTTCCCAACCTGGGGTGCTTGCACCCCCTGGGGGTGCGAGACGATATTCCAGGGGGTGCAAGAAAAGTCCAGGTAAATAATAGGATATTGGCTATATGTTGCCATTTTTATTTTCTTTTTCAATGGATTAATTTAACTGAGCAAAACATAAATTTCAGGGGGTGCAAGGTTCGAGTGAAATTTCTTTATGGGTGCGGGGTAAAAAAAAAAGGTTGGGAACCACTGGCCTACAGAGTTGCCCCTGCATGGCCCCATGGGAGTCTCACAACCAATTAAAATACAAGCTCCAATTCAAATCCCAACAGAGGGTATAAAACCCAAGTACTCTCAGCACCTCAGCCTTTTTTATTGATCTCTTTCTTCCTTTTCATTCTGGAGCCCCAAGCCATGTGGTCCTGATATTAAACCTTCCAAACAGCCTCCATGTTCCCAGTGTCTTTTTCCCCACTTGGAATTGAACCCAGAAGGATATTTCTTTCAACAGGTGTTTTAAAACCTGTTACAGGCAGTGGAAGAATAACTCTTAGATCAGGCTTGTCCAACCCGCGGCCCACGGGCCGCATGCGGCCCAGGTCGCCTCGTAATGCGGCCCAACGCCCACCCCAACCTTCATGAAAGATCCAGCGAGGAGGAGGAGGAGAGGCAGGCGCGAGGCGGGGCGAGGCGAGCAACAGAAAAGGCGGGTAGCCGCAGCCCAAAAGTCCCGCCCCGCCCCGCCACCTCCTGCTGTTGCCCGCCGCCGCCACCGCTGCTGCATTTGCAGGAGGAGAGGTAGGCGCGAGGCGGGGCGAGGCGAGCAACAGAAAAGGCGGGCAGCCGCAGCCCAAAAGTCCCGCCCCGCCACCTCCTGCTGTTGCCGCCGCCGCCGCCACCGCTGCTGCATTTGCAGGAGGAGAGGTAGGCGCGAGGCGGGGCGAGGCGAGCAACAGAAAAGGCGGGCAGCCGCAGCCCAAAAGTCCCGCCCGCCACCTGCTGTTGCTGCCGCCACCGCCGCTGCTGCATTTGCAGGAGGAGAGGTAGGCGCGAGGCGGGCGAGGCGAGCAACAGAAAAGGCGGGCAGCCGCAGCCCAAAAGTCCCGCCCGCCACCTCCTGCTGTTGCCGCCGCCGCTGCCACCGCTGCTGCATTTGCAGGAGGAGAGGTAGGCGTGAGGCGGGCGAGCTTTCTCCCCCGCAAAATTTGGCTGGAAAATTAATAAAAAATAAATAATTTGCAGGAGGAGAGGTAGGCGTGAGGCGGGCAAGCTTTCTTCCCCCTCCCCCCACCCCGCAAAATTTGGCCGAAAAATTATAAAATAAAAATAAATAATTTTTAATAAATAATAAATAATTATTTTATTATTTTATTATATTTAATTTAATTTAATTATTTAATTTAATTTAATTTAATTTAATTTAATTTAATTTAATTTAATTTAATTTAATTTAATAATTTAATTTAATTTAATTTAATTTAATTTAATTTAATTTAATTTATTATTTAATTTAATTATGTGCGGCCCAAACCAAATTTTCATCTTCTAATGTGGCCCAGGGAAGGTGAAAGGTTGGACACCCCTGTCTTAGATTATAATTCCAGAACAATATATTCAATGCTGAAAAGACTTATTTCTTATTGCCAATATTATGCCAGCTCATAACAGTCCATTTAAGGCCCAGGTGCACAGATGTAGATAGTCCTTATAATAGTTCCCTAATAATATTTTCCAATATTTATGAAGGAATACTTTTCTCCATATGTTTGAATAGCAGTAATAATTGTAATAATAGGAACTGAACTTAGTTACATGTTCAGATAAAATGTCCAGTTGTAAGAGCAGATTGCATTCAAATGCATAAGAGTAAATGCAGTATCTTTTCTAGGAAGAGTACAAGAAAAGTCTGAATAAAAATGTAGCAGAAATACTATAGACATCTTAATATATCAGCAAATCATACTGATAGATCTCAGTGCCTTTAAATTCATATGTTCTTATACTGTATTTCTTCCACTTATCTATCTTCATACTTCATATATTCAGAAAATAGCAAGAAATAGCATTTTGAGAATCCCAATTCTTTTTGAAATAAAAACAAAAGCATTTCCTAGTTGTAAAGGCTTGAAACTCATTGTAAGAAAAAGTGAAAGCTTCACAGAAGTAATTTTCATTTGTACAATTGTAACTAATTCTGACAAAAAGTTAATAAGAATGCATCCCCATTTAAAGCATTCTGAGCAGTGCAATTGGAAATTGATCAGGTATTTATAAGTATATACAAATAAAAATGGGCATAACATTATTAATAAAACTAAAGGATCTTCATACAAATTAGACTTTAAAATAATCCCCAAAATACTGTAACAATACAATGGTTGAATATTCTGGAAAATCCATAAAACAAATTCTAAAGTGCTTTAACTAAAACATGTTATCTTAAATAAAACCAGTTTAAGAGTGCATTCAGTATGGGATAAAACACAGCCCAAAGATTGTCCTGTATTGTCTCAAAAACATGAGTGCAATTACATCCATAGATACTGCTAAAAACACCCTAAAATGTTTTGTTTCCAAAATCCTAGCATCAAAGAATGACAATGGAATGGAAGAGATTTACCCTGTTACTTTTTAAAGTGTGATGAAACCTGAAGGATGCCAAACTGCCATAACAATGGGGTACAAATCTTCTCCCACAGACAAAAATTGTAGGCTCTCAGAATGCTTGGAAACCTTCTCCACAGCTATAGGATAGGACAGATTACAAGTTTCTTCATATTCTGCACTTGCACTCTATTTTACTAGTTATTTTATTTGCATGCTGTCCTTAATCTAGGGCCATAGCTTGTTCTCCCAGGCAGACTGAGTTTTTAAAGTGTAATTTGCTGGAGGTTGAGTTTATACACACTCCCTTCAACAGGTCTATACCTTTAATAACAAGTCAGGGCTCTAATAACCTTGAAGTGTTTGTGGCAAACATTTCAAAGTAAGTAGCATGTTTTTTTCTGCAACACTTTGAAGTTTTTTTTCCCCTCCCTGGATGAAGTTTTTCCTATATTCTTATCCCTCCAGCAACAACTGTAGAATAAAATAAAAAAAAAAGAGGGGGAAGAGCACTATTTTCCACTCCCAAATACCCTTTACACTTATAACCCAAGTTTTTCAAAACAAGCATATGTGAACTGCTCGACTGCTCGATCAAAATGCATTACTGTCTGAGCTGGAGCAGAATTTGGAGGCTTTTATTCCGGCGGTTGACAAGATCGGCGGTGAGCCGCCAAGTGATAATTGCATCTGAACCTCGTAGCCAAGCCAAATCCGCTCTTGGAACAGTCGTCGTACCATGACATCTTGCCACTGGAGAAAAGAAAAAAAAAATGGTTTGGGTTCGTCCCCCCCGAGAAGAAAGAGAGTCCTTCAAATCGCGAACGTGCATAATTTGAGAGTTCTTCCTTTTGCAATCTTGTTTCCTACCCGATCGTTTGCAAGGCCAGTCTGAGAGGTGGGCAGTTCCTTGCTGGAAACCCGCCTCCTTGTCTGAAGCCTCACCTTTCTCCTTTCACCAAACCCAGCCTTAGACTCGGGCCGGCTGCTCGCCAGTGCGTTCCCTCTTCGCCATGCCGGGTTCTGAGGCGCTCCTTGCGCTCTTGATCTCGCCCCTTCTGCTTGCTTTGGCCCTTGTTCTCTCGAGCCCTTGGAGGCTCCTAGATTCCCAGCCGCCTCTAGATTTGTTGAGGGAGCTGAAGCAGCGGCAGCAAGACCTGAGTCGCCTGGCAGCCTCTGCCCAAGCGCGCGCTTCTCTATCCGCCGCAAGGCGCGCAGAGGTCGCAGAGCCTTTGGGTTGCGCGCAACTGAACGGCCTGAGCGATGTGGGCGTGGTAGGTGCTGGCATCACGAAGCTGGTGCTGAGGGCAGTTCTGTCGCCCGGTGGCGAGGAAATCGCCCTGAAATCCGTGCACTGGACAGGCGTCGACGTGAGTCGCTGTGTTCAACGCTACGGCCACGCGGAAGGTTGTTTCCAGCTCGCTGCTTACAAGCTGTTGAAGGAGACGATTCTGCTGCAGACTCTGGATCACGAAGGGATCATTAAGGCACGTAGTACCCGCCAGCGCGCTCGGGAAGGAGGGCAGGAGACCCATCCTAAGAGCCTAACTGGATGTTTTGCATAGTTGTAAATGCTGTACCTTTCTTAAGATATCTTACTAATTACGTTTCTTCCCACTTTATTTATTTATTTTGTTTATTTAATTTGTCAATCGCTTACAAGATAATAGGTGTAAGTATATACATAGTTATGAATACATGAAATGGGTACATATAAGAAAAATAAAAGGAACAGTAGGACAGGGACGGTAGGCACATTGGTGTGCTTATGCACGCCCCCTACTGAGGAAAGGGGTGAGGTCAATTGTAGACAGTCTAAGGTTAAAGTTTTTGGGGTTTGGGGAAGAAACCACAGAGTCAGGTAGAGTATTCCAGACATTGACCACTCTGTTGCTGAAGTCGTATTTCCTGCAATCAAGTTTGGTGTGGTTAACCTTGAGTTTATATCTGTTGTGTGCTCTTGTGTTGTTATGGTTGAAGCTGAAGTATTCATGGACAGGTAAATCATTGCAATGTATGATTTTATATACCATACGTAGGTCAGACCGAAGACGGCGTAATTCAAGGCTTTCTAGGTCTAGAATTTCAAGTCTGGTGGCATAAGGTATTCTGCGATGAGTAGAGAACTCTTCTTGTGAAATATTTCTGGACTTTCTCAACTGTGCTAATATCAGATACGTAATGTGGATTCCAGACTGATGAGCTGTATTCGAGTATTGGTCTAGCAAATGTTTTGTATGCTCTAGTTAGTAGTGTGATATTATCAGAGAAAAAGCTACGTAGGATTAGGTTAACAACTCTTAATGCCTTTTTGGCTATGTAGTTACAGTGGGCTCTAGCACTTAGATCACTAGAGATGAGTATTCCAAGGTCCTTTACAGAGCTTGGATTATCAACAAGGTCTTGACTATTCAGCTTGTATTTTATTTTCTGATTTTTTTTTGCCAATATGTAAGACAGAGCATTTATTTGTTGAGATTTGAAGTTGCCATTTGTTTGACCATTCTGATACATAGTCAAGATCTTTTTTTTTTTTTTTAAAACAAGTTTTATTAATTTTTAAAACACACAAATTATCATTATTCATTACATGTTTAAACCTTTTTCCCTTGTAAATTTAACAAGTCAGATAAATTATGATTCTGTTTTAAACCATTTCCATATAATATACCAAAACCTCTTATTCAATTTCTCTTTACTTCTCTTTACTCTTATTCAATATCATTATTATTATTTCATCTGTTTCTTTCTGACTTAGTTACCATTATTCTCATTCTATATTTCTACAAGTTTTTACCAATTCTCTCCCCAAAAAGACATATACACACAACACACAAAACATAAAAAAATATCTTTTGGAAAGTAACTTGGACCCAGGTGTCTCTCTCTTCATGGACTTCAATTATATTCATGCTCATCTTACATATCATTACTTATTTTATTTACCATTCTAAGCCTTCTATATTAACTTCTCCACATATTTCACACTTCTTAATTCTACCTTAATTAATCATCTTAGTTTAAATCATTATATTTGTATCTTTTGTCCATTTTTATCATCCCTTTGTCTCATCCCTTATGAAAAAAAGAAAATCAGTTTCTCCTGAAATCATTAATCAGAGTATGATGCCTTTCTATCTCCCCCTAAGTTAATCAAATTAATCTTTAAAATAATATCTAATACCCAATCAGATTTTGCTTGGTACATTCTATCTAACTAATACATCCAACACAATTAAGTGCATAATTAGAGAATAAATCCAAATATTAAAAAGAAATACTATAATAAAAATTTTATAATAACATCAATACCATAATTTTATTAAACTCTTTAATTAAAACAATATTCTAAACCTCTCCTATTATTAAGTTTTAAAACCAATCATTTTTAAACATTTTAACATTTTAATCTCTTATCAACTCTTAAACCATTGCAATACTACCATCTCATCTTATGTACCTTGCAAAATCTTTTTTTTTTTAAAAAAAATTATACTTTATCCATTATCCATAAAAATTCCTTTTTCCATTTAATTTCAAAACGTTGTAGCTTTTCTCCACCTTTTCCCTTTCTTTCTTTTCCCAACAAACCTTTCTACCCCCTTCTTCTAGCCTCTGCCTTACCGGCTTCCCTTCTCTGTCGTATTTCTTTTCCCCTTTGTTTACAATCATCATATTGGTTTTGCACTTTATTTTTCCCTTTCTTAAATGTTTTTTAGATCTTAAGTCCTTAAATCCTTTAGTTTTCTTCTTTTCTCTTCTTTTCTTTTCTTTCTCTCTTCCTTTTTTTCTGGATCAAATTCTGAGATTCATTAAAGATGGCTCCTTCCTTTCTTTCTTGTTCCTCTGCTGTCTTCATCTGTTGTAATTTTTGTTGATAATTAGTAAGCGCCATTTCTAAGAAAAGGAAAGCTTCTTCCACACCATTTCTTAGTTCCTCAACAGAAAGAGCCATTATAAATCTTCTTTTCTTTTCTCCTTCTTTCTTCTTACAACAACCAGAATATTCAAAAGAAAATAAAAAAGATAGAACAGTCCCAAAGTTATCAATCAGTCCAAACCAAGGCAGAGTTCTCACTTTCTCCTTCTGGGGTGATATCAATCAAAGAGAAAGAAAGTCCATAATCTGTTTAAAGTCTTGTTTCAATATATTCTAGTCTTCAAATCCTTAAGGCATCTGCTCCAACAAATCTTAGCATACAAATATTTTCTTTTAATCCTCTCTCTTCCCACTCATCGCTTAAAACCAATTTCCACCTAAAAATAGGTTTCTTAATATCCAGTTATTTATTCCGTAGGAAAAGAGGGAAAGCTATCCTTTCAGCACCTTCAAGCAGCCGCTTTTTTCCTCTTCTGGCAGGTATTATTCAGAAAGTCATACTTTTCAGGAATTTTATTAAATATGTCTTAGAGTCCTAGGAGCCAAGAAAAACTTTCTCCTCTCAATCACTTTCTCCACTTCCTCCTGCGCATTCTTACCCGGCTGCCAGCTTCTTTGTGGCGGCCATTACGGACGCCGCTGCGTCCTGGGAAAGGGGTTCTGCCGGCCAGGGAGGGTCTGCAACACCCCAGTCCCTTCTCCGGATCCCCTACCTTCAGCTGCCCCTGCAGGTGCAGCCTAGCTCCTCGCACCCGGCTGGGTCGGAGCCCCAAAAACGCTAGCGCGGCAGGGATCGCGCAGCCGCAAATCCCTGCCGCGCTGGCCGACAAACCGGAAGCTCGTCAAGATCTTTTTGAAGGGTAGCAGTATTGTCTGTGTTATTGAACAGCTTTCAACCACGTGATGGTTGAACATGCTTAATCCAAGATTATTGATCTTTACACAATGTAAGGTAATAGCCCGATCCTACTTTCCTGTCCTCGATTAGTAGTTTCAAAGTTGTAGCTCATGACAGTTCACTGGGAATGGATATCAATATCTATAAGCTGATTCATGGCAGAATAGTGTATAAATTTTTAAAAATGAATCCACTGGTTTTGTCATACGACCAGATTTAAGCACTCAAATATTCTTTTTTTAAATCTAACCTCAGATTAATAGCTTTTAGAAGGAAATGTTACAGATATATTTTCTTTTGTAAATTATTTTATATGCAATGCAACAAGTATGCCTGTTCTTCCAACATTCCTTTGATTAGTTTAAAGGGGTCCTATTCTAGGTTTACATACAACACACATAAAATCAGTCACATGATGACTGATCAATTAAAAAAAATTCCTAGCTGGATTTGTTGGAGGGGACAGTGCATATTTGGAGTAAAATGCAGGATTGCTGCTATATTACTCAAATATTTAAACATGCACCTTGTAAATTCCAGAAATTTGCTACTACAAAATATGAAGGCAGCTTAGTTTAATGGCTTTAAAGAGGATTAGTCAAATTAATGGTGAGTTAGGCTTTTCGTGGCCATGTTTCATAAATATCTTACTAACCTCTTGAGTATCACAGTGGTGATTAATCTTGAGGTCTTGAGGTCTTAGTCTTGAGGTGTTGATAATGTGCAAGTGTGCTGCAATCCTTTCCACTAAATGTGCTGGTTGATGCTGTTGGCAGTATTAGTCTTGTGATACCTGAACATTCCCTGCAGATGAAAGTGTGTGCTGACTCTTGGCAGGTCTTGGAAATTGAGTGTGGTTGACCTTATTCAGTTCTTGGATTTGTGACCATGTGGGAATTTTAGGACTATTAACTAGGCTGAGAAGTAGACTAAGAATATGTCAGAGAAAGGCAGAGACAAACTATTGCATTGTCAAGAAAATGCACAATAGTGAAAAATACTATATTTAAACACCTGAAGGGCCATAGGGTTCCATTTTGGAATAGCATATGTTAGGAAACAATAATAGGAGAAATTTCATGCTTATATGCCTTGCTTGTAAGCTTTCTTTGGGCAGCCCAATTTGGCTCCAGGGGCTCTGATGCATGCAGCCCTCAAGATGTTTTCTCTCCCATGGTTTACTGATACTTTCTGTAAGAAAGCCATAATATTTATTTAGCGGGGGGAAAGGTAAAAGTGGGGAGTATCATAAAAAATATGCCAGTTGAGCTTGCAGTATTAAATAAAATAAAAAAAAATGATCTCAAACATAAAGTACAGTGGATAACATCTAATCTGAATTCACTTTCTTGGTCTGATTATTGTTTATGACCCGACAGAGCTTATAACTGGAGGAAACCCACAAAAAACAATTTTCTAAACCTCTTTGAAAGAAAATTACTCTTGGATGATTTAGTGGTAAATAAACACAAGTAAGAATAAAGAGTTATCTGGGAGGTATAAACCCTTAACTTCAAGATGAAGATGAATTAACTTGATTAACTTCTACCAACAGGCTTGGGTTCAACTATGTAAGGCAACATTTACTGTAGTAAGAGCAGTTGGGTTTTTAAATAAATCTTCATTTGACCTTTCTTACCATTAGCAAAATATATTTGGGGTTTTGTTTTTTTTGCAAAGAATTAATTTCTGTATTTTGCATCTGTATTAATACCTCATTCTGCTTTTCTCCTGACAGCTGCATGGTCAATGCTATAATAATAGCCTATATCCTGAAATGAAAGTGGTTTCCATGCTGGAGCTTGGAACCCCTTTGGAGATGATTCAGCTTCTGCAGATCCCCTGGGAAGAGCGATTTAAAGTAAGGAGACAAAAGGCAAAATGGGTTTTATCAGTAGTGCTAGACCCAATCCTGAATCATTCCGTGATAGAAGGAAGGGTCTGGGGAAGATCTTTGCTATTAAAAATATGATATTAAACTTCTGTGTAAATCTGTGGACATGCCATTCCTGGAGACATTCTAGCTCATATAAATCTTTGGGCCTGGAAGCTATTAGAAGTATTGTAACACATCAGTGTCAATATATCTGTAAACATATATAGGCAGGAGCAAATTCTCTGCACTGACATTTCTGGACTGTTTCAAAGGCAACTTATCTACACTATACTACTAATAGTTGAACTTAGAATGTATATTCAAGGTGCAGTTAAACAATATAGAAAAATAGGCTGTAATCCCATTACATTTTTACATTAGATCAACATATACACTAAGACCTTAAGTTTTTTCCATAAGAGATATGTTGTAATTCCAGTGAATTGTGCATTAAGCTGCAAAATAGTAGGAAGAAAGAAAGGTAGACTGCTGATGTTATAATGTAAGAAAACCTCTTATTTGTTTACCATCTCTCTTTCAGATTTGTCTGGATCTGGTAGAACTGCTCTATTACTTGGCAAATTCTCCTCTGGGTTCCATTGCTCTTCTAGACTTCCAACCAAGGCAATTTGTTATGGTGAATGGGCTCCTGAAAGTTACAGACCTGGATGATGTGAGCACTGAGGAGCTGTCTTGCAAAAGAGATCAAGATTGCATTCTCAAATTCCCCACAAAAACCTTCTTTCTCAAATGTGCCAGCCATAGGAATTGTAAAGGAATAAATGAGAAACGGAATCTTTTCAATGCATACAGGTAAGTGGGATACATTTAAAAGAAGAACTGGAGAAGAACACCACACTTTAGCAGTTTCCTTCATTTAGTATTTCCTTTTTTGTCAGACTTCTCCAACTACTGTCTTCTGGTGCAATCCTCAGAATTCTAGCTGTGAAGACCAGCGTGTCTGGAACTCTGGGTCTTTTACACAATACATCTGGAATGCTAATTTATAGGAAGTTGTTCTACATTGCTATAATTCTTTAAATATTAGTGCATGGTACTTAGTAGTATTTAGACTACAATTAGCATGGTTATCATTCATAAATGCTTTTTCCAGAAACCATATATTAAGCTACTTTTGGCTTGCTTTTGAAAATTCCTCAGGCTTGGGGAATAACATACTGAACAAACTTAGAGTAATGTTTAGATCCAGGCAAACAGGTGGTACTAATAAGTATGTACTAACTTTACTAGGAAGCAACAAAAAATGTAAGTATATATTTTATAGCAGACACAGAACCAAAAAAAGTGTTCTTTACATTAATTAGTATGGATATAACATTATTAAAATTTTTGCTGAGATAAAACTAGTAGCGCTTATGTGCAAGAAGCTCTTGAGTCTTCTTCCTGCATGACTCACCTTATTAGAAAATGAAAGGTAGCTCATTCTCAGAGCAACTAATATATGGAGAGCACCTTATTAGAAAATGAAAGGTAGCTCATTCTCAGAGCAACTAATATATGGAGAGCACCAGGTTGGAGAAAGTTGATTATCATCTGGGAAACTAAGGTTGAGAGACACTTGCAAATAATGTATGTCTGTTTAAAACATGATTTCTTGGCTGGATTTGTATGCTATACAATGATATACTGCTTGTCTTTTATAAAGATTTTATAAAGCCTTAAAAATCCAAAGGCCTCCCCTGGCATTGGGCCAGGATGTTGGACAAAGTTGGTTTAGTAATGGTTGTTTCTTATTTAATATCTTTATTTCTCTTTTAACTCCAGAGTGGCAATTAGTGAGTTGGGTGGCAATTAGTGGGTTCATATAAATTGAATAAATAAATAAGCTAAGATGTATTATGGCTTAACATGATCTTTAAATCCTGCAGGTGACTTTGCCATAATTAGCTCATGAGAGTGGGATCAAAGATTCAGACAGTTCTTTAAAATTAGTATATTGCTGAATTTGCATACTTTAAACAAGAAATTGTGAGTTTCTTTGAATTAGTTAATGAATTTTCTCTTGCCAAGTCACATGGACTGATGCCTCTCTTATCTCATTATATCTTCTTCTTCTCAGGCACAAAAACTGGGCAAATGTTGTTTACAAATGGGATATTTCAAATATGTTCCAATTCATTTCTGGGAGGCTTATGGACAAAACTGGAAACATCATTTCAATAACAAAGATATTTGAGAAACAATGATAATTTGTGAGATTCATTGTGGGGTGAACCAAACACATCAATAAAAATAAATAAAAAGCCATTTTTGGTATAACGTAGGATAAGACATATTTTTCTGTTCTGAATTTAGCTCTAACCAAGAAGCTTCAATTTCAATTTGTTAGAAGATATAAGATTTAGGATTTTTGTTATCAATCTTTACTAAAATTTAGAAGATTTCTGTTTTAATAAGTAAGGCTTCATATATGTTTTTAGGTATTTCTTCACGTATCTCTTACCTCATACTGCACCTATTGCTTTGCAACCAATTCTGAAGGACATCTTAAATGCCACCGGTAAGTGCTAGTTCAAAATATTAAAGATATGTATAAAATGTTTATATAAAGCACTGCTTTACAGTATTTTTTGCCTTAAAACATTCATCTCCCCTCTGCATGTAGGTGATTTACGATATGGAGCCAATGAAACTTTACGAGCTTTCCAAAAAGTTTTGCATTTGTACAAGTCAGGACTTTATCTGCAGAAAAAGCCTTCTCACCTAAAAGGTATGGATCTCATAACTAGTGAGGAAGATCATACTAAATGCATAAGGACCTGACTCAGTTAAAATGTGCTTAATTAAAGCCCGTTGTAATCAATGGGAGATGTAGCTTGGTGAACCTAAATCCCTCTCAGACTTGACTCATTAGATTTTGATAAAATTAGCTTTCCCTAAAAAGGGACCTCTGAATACATTTACTTCATTTTGGGAGCTTTTCTTTTGAACAACTCTCAAGCATTAGTAAACCTAGGATGGGAAATGAGGGCATACCTTCTAGTGCTGATACTAATGAGTCTTATCAGCCATACTCCTCTGCTATTATTTATACAACATACATCTGAAAAGTCAATCAACTTCAAAGCAGCCAAGCTTCACATGCTTGATTATCTTTTAAGATAATATTGTGCATATAACTATGGGAGTTGAGATTGGTCTACATGAACACCTTAGGCTCCCCTCTTAATGCGTACTGAGCCCTACCTGATATTTTAAAATGTTTAATAAAACCAATATATAAGGAAATGACATTTATAAAGCAAAACTTTGTAACTATTTGTGGTAATGCTTTTAGACTCCATTAGTGTTTTCCTGGGATATTAGAGAACTTTAGTGGAGAGGAAGCTAATTTACTTGTAGAAGATTTTCCTGACCATAGTGGACATTTTGTGAATAGGCAGATTTCCCATGGCAACCATTTTGTAGGTGCATCTATTATAAACTTCAACTTTCCAAATGCACCTTAGGCTCCAAAGATGGCCTACTACAACACTAGAGTATGGTGTTTGGGGTCATAGCCCCATTTCTAATTCATATATCATGGGTTGAGTAATGGCTTATCTTCTAAACATTCTAGTTTTTAGATGGTATGCTAAGGTCAGTTTCATTATGAATAAGTTTATTGATTTCTTTTGCAATGCTTTTTAAATTGGGGAGATATTGCTAGAGCTTGAAAATTCCGGCAGGAATGCTTGAAGAATGGAACTCCTGCTTTTTCATGTAATAAATTCTACATCCTTCTAAATGAAAAAATAGAGTCAATGATTACAATGAAGGCTGTCAAAAGAGATAAGAGTTAAATGTTATGGCTTTCCACACTGCTAATAAAGAGTACCTCTGGTATGTGTAAGAAACAAGATTTATGACTGTTTTGCTAGACATGCCTGGGAAGATAAATTCTGGTTGGGATGCAAAATCTTAAAATATCCTTTCCATTTTTCTCATTTCTTGAATACTTCTGAGTTTCCAACAGGTACATAGTAGTAATCCTTTATCTTTTCTTCCTACCACCAGAATATTTTGTTGTAAAGGGATTCTACAGTATGGATACAGAGGACTATAAGTGTTGGCCTTCCTATAGCCCTTTGAGATGCATGTTGTCGGTTCATAATGTAGAGGAAGCTGCCTCCATTTGCAATTACCATCCACAGTGCCAACATTTTATCATCACTTCACAGAGAACATGGACAGGTGAGAATGGATGGCATTATGAACACCATTTAGGCATTTTCCTAAAAGATCCATAAAAGATTCACAGAAGAATGTAGGCATGCTTTTACTTGGATTTGAGTCAGTTTAAACTCTGGAGGAAAGAGATTCATGTCAGTTTAACACTACCAACTGCTTGCAAAGATCTTCACATATTTTGTGCAATGTTTGACAGGGCATTCATCTGTATATGCATACAGCTCTGACCATAAGCAGGAATCCTGAAAAGGGAAATTTTCTGATTCAAAATAGGTTATCAGCATTTTTAGAGAAAAGCACGTACAAAAAAAAATTGCAGAACCATGAACAGCTTTGTAAACACCCAACATAAGAAATGCAGGGGATATCTCCACATCCTCTTATTTTAGTTCTACTTTGGGGCAGGTGACCATTCAAAACATTCAAGGTAAGTAGCTTTTTTACGAGTTGGCTTCATCTGTTTTATCAGCTTCACAGATTTTGCTCTAAGTTAAACTGAATTTTGTTAATTTTAAAGAATACATTTTTAATCTATTTTTTTCCTGTACCATCAGGCACAGATTTGAGATATGCTATATCAAGATGCATATTTTTGCCGATGACATAAAATTATTCAGTACTATAGATAATTCTGTTGTTTTCCAAAGTGATCTCGACTATGTGTCTGAATGGTATCTATTTTGGCAACTTCAAATTTCGATCAATAAATGCTCTGCCTTACATATTGGTAAACGTAATCAGTATGTCAAGTATAAGCTAGGTGGCACTGAACTAGCTGATGACCCTCACTTTGTCAAGAACTATGTGTATTTATCTCTGATAATCTGTGCTCCAAAGTTCACTGTAACAGTGTTGCTAAAAGAAGCATTAAGAGTTGTAAATTTAATTTTGTGCAGGTTTTTTTCTGGAAACATTGTATTGCTAATTAGAGCTTATAAAACCTATGCTAGACCAATTCAACTATTTGGAATCCCCACCATATATCTGTACAATCAGTACAATTGAATGGGTTCAGAAGTATTCCACAAGAAAAGTCTTGCACTCTTCTGTACACAATATAATCCCCTAGTAGGCTCGAAATTCTCAGTTTGGATAACTTAGAACTGCGTCGCTTGCAGTCAGACCTAGGTATTACGTACAAAATTATAGGTAGTAATATTTTACCTGTAAATAACTTTTTTTGTTTTAATCGCATGCTAACAACCACTTTAAACTCAATGTAAATTGTTCTAAACTTGACTGTAAAAAATATGATTTCTGTAATAGAATTGTCAAAGTCTGGAATGCTCTACCTGATTCAGTTGTTTCATCTATAAATGTTCACAGTTTCAGTCACAAATTGACTTCCGTGGACCTTAAGTGGTTAGTAGAGGAGGTTTGCATAAGTGCACTAACATGGCTATCGTCCCTGTCATTGTATTTTTATTCTTTTATTCTAGTTCTCATTTTTGTTTGACAAATTCTAATAAATAAATAAATAAATATTTTGATTCATGAATCTACATCAGATTCCCTCCCTTCCCGATTGAAACTGGTTTACTCTCTGATTACATTTTTACATTCTACTATCAAAGACAGAATAAGTAATTCATGTTGTATACAACTTTTGTATAAAATACCTTGGGTATCCAAGTTAAAAGTTCTAAAAATTAGAACTTCTCTTATAATATTTATGATAATAATTTTTATATCTCCAAAGCAACATGCTTCATGAATGTCCTTTAATTAACATTGCTTACAACCTTCCATTGAATGCTGATGTTACCTAATTTGGGTAATGAAACATCCGCAAGAAAACAACCAAGCTCAGAGAGCACCAAGGGGCCCTCATCTCAACCCTGAGCTATAAATATTCTTCTTTATTGATACTGCAGTATATCTCTCTATAGGACAAAATAAAGGCTTGAATGGTTAAGCTCCTGATGCATTTAGGATTGGGTACAGAGGTGGTTTTTCAGTGTTTCCTCTTGAGATATAATCTGATCCAATAGACTAGCTTGAAGGTCAAGTCCGCCCTGGTGTTTTCCTATCCAAGTGCTAATTAGAACTGGCCTTTTTTAATTTCCAAGCCCAGACAACCAGACGTTACCCCCAGATTATTTTTATTTAATAAATTTCTGTAGACAAATTAGCAAGGAAAAGGAAATGAGTAAGTCTGAAGATTTTCCCAACCTGGAGCCTGTCAGATATGCTGGATTCCATATTCTACCATTTACATATAGTACACCTCTAGCTGAGGATAAAAGGAGTTCTAGGTCAAATTAAGCTGGGCAAGGTTGTTTTAAAGCATAAGGAAGCTTTTCCCAATGTTTCCAGATGTCTTGGATGACAACACCCGCTAAGCTTGAGTATGTGTTAAGTATGCCCTGCAGGTGTTGATTGATTCTGCTCAAGTCTGTGACATACTTTATACAGTCTAGACCCCTTGAGAATCATTGCACTATGTTGTTGAATTACTTTATCAATTTCTGCCCATCTTTCCTCTCTCTACCTTTATGGCCAGAAGAGGAATTTGCATTATAGGACTTCAGAGTATGGTATGGAACATGGTTTGGCCCTTATTGTGGAATGCTATGGTATGGAACATGGTTTGGCCCTTATCTGTAGAAATGCAGGAATCCTATGGTGACCAGGATCTAAAGCAGGGGTGTCCAACCTTGGCAACTTTAAGACTTGTGGACTTCAACTCCCAGAATTCCTCAGCCAGCAGCTGGCTGAGGAATTCTGGGAGTTGAAGTCCACAAGTCTTAAAGTTGCCAAGGTTGGACACCCCTGATCTAAAGCATTTCTGAAGTACAATAACATTTCCATTTAATCTTAACCTGTGTACGATTATCTTATTTACTGTTGTCAATATTCTTAGTCCTCTTTCACAGCATTTCAATTCTTCTTTTCCCTTTTCCCCTTCAGGGCGTCCTCTTGCTATTTTTCAAAGCAATTTGACCTACTTAATTCCAGGTAGTACCATGGAGGTTTATGTTAAACGATCTGCATCTACAAGAGGAAGTCTTTGATTGAGATGCTAGAGAAAACTTGGCATTGTTACTGGGACTGATGCTATCAACACCAATGGATTACATTATTTCTGCTGTGAAGCAATTATCTACACTAGTTTTATGTGAACAAATATTTCAATAATCAAATCTCTTTATTTAAGAACTTATCCAACCCAGAAGCATTTTGTAAACTGTTTCATAATTATAACTATGCAAGTCTCAATTTCAGCCACCACTGGGATTGGACAAATCGGCTTCATATATATATTCAAATCTGTGTTCTAATTTTTGTATATGTTTTAAAAAAGAAAAAGCATGTAAATGCATTTATTTTTCTATGGAATCGTCCTTCAGGGATACATTAATATAGGCTTTCTTTAATATATACATTTATATAGACACAATTTTCCTTAATTTAGATACTGTACACTATTTTATAACAAGGCAATGTGCAATTGGGGAAAAACCCAATTAATTTGTGTATTCTAATTTATTAAATGTATGCCGCCCACCTCCCAATGACTCTGGGCAGCTGTTAGTCCAGGAAGTACAAATTAATGTCGATATACACTTGACATTCTTTACAGTTTGGGGTAGATATTTCTTTCTGGATATGTTTATGTAACATATATTTTTAATATTTATTTTTTCTTCCATTCAATTGTGTCCAACTCTCAGAGACTCGCTGGACAAGTCCCTGGAGTTTTCCTGGCAAGGTTGTTCAGAAGTGATCTGTCATTGCTTCCTTCCTAGGGCTGAGAGAATAACTGGCCCAAGGTAATGCAGCTGGTTGTGTGCCTTAGGCGGGAATAGAAGTCAGTCTCCTCATTCCTAGCCTGATGCCTTAACCATTCTATCAAACTGGTTGTTTCTGTAATATTTAACTTTATCTAGATATGGTTGAGCCAAGTGCAAATGCACGCAGAAAGGTTTACCAGTAGCTAAGTAACAATTTATCATTTTCAGCAACATTATTCTAGTACTACTATTCTAGTTCAGGTTTTAATATGTCCTTTTAATTTCCACCCATTTCCTTGGGTATAAGGAAACTGTCCTGACAACTTTCAAGACAGATTTTTAAAACACATCTGTAAACTAGAAATCTTTACATTTTAACAACACTGGCAGCAAATTCCTGTGCCTCCCCATCCTTACATCTTGCCAGAAGCCAAATTAAAGTTTGAATTGTGCTCAGCCTCTTTTATTTTCTTTCTGTCTCACAGGCATGTTTATCTAATTTAAACTGCCCTTGAGGAGAGAGAGTTAAACCTTTTGTTAAAACTGCTAATGACACCTTTGAAGGATAAATATTTCCAAATCACTGTTTTCATTTACCCTGTTTTCCCTAACAAAAGATATTTTAAGGGACTTTGCATCTGATTAGTTAAATTTCCAGCATTTATTCTGGCTAAATTAACTTTTTCCAGTTTCAAACTTTAAAATAATAGCTTGAACCTATTGTTATTGAATAATGTAGCCCACAAAAAGAAAAAATGGAGACATCATTTTATATAATATTGTTTTGATTATTTTAATTAAGTGTGATATGTTTAAAGTTTTGTACTAATCTTGAAGGTTGTTCAGTATTACTTTCAGTGAAAGAAATCCTGCTGAGCAAAATGTTCAATAACTTGTATGCATATCTGTCAGATTTTTTAAAAATATATTTTTCATTCTGATCATGGATTGTTGTCCCTTTAAAAATGTTTCATCTTTTTCTATTTAATAACTAAAAATTTTAAGATACAATTGAACACTACTTTCAATTGTTAACACGACAATTCTAGCTTCAAGGAAAAATTAGCTGTTTCATTTATCGTCCTCTCAATTCATAATTTTATATAATAATTCATTAAACTTGTATACCACCTGATTTTCAATGATTCTGGGCAGGTCATAATAACCATGGAAGTTAGAATAAAACATAAAAAATAAAAAAGATAGGAAGCACAATGAAACAAGAGGTCTCCCACTCCTTTACCAAAGGCCTTGATGGAAAGTCAAGTCTTCACAGCTCTTCTAAACAACACCAGAGTGGGGGCCATCCAGATCTTGGTGGGGAACCTCATTTCAGAGTGTAGGATCTATTACAGAGAAGGTGTGCATCTAGAGTCCTCACAGATAATATTGTTTAATCAAAGGAAAGTGGAGCACACCAACTATAAATTATGGTTCTTGGAAAAAACTGCTACTGAACTTAAAGCTATTAACCATTCAGGAGATACAGATGTACAAGAATGTACCTTGTAACTAAGGTGACAGGTTTATATGTGATTGACAGGAGCATCAATGCGAATACAGATGTGTAGAGCAGCCAGGGAAGATCTTATGCTAAACTACAACCCCAGTTAGTAAACCATCATGACAAGCTGTACATTACAGACATAGTATGGTCTATGCATGGGTTCAAGTGTACTATGGAACATGCAAGTGCCCAAGAATGCTGAGACTATCTGGGCATCATGGAAGAAAGCTTAGCCTCATAGCAACATTTCCTAAATCACAAAATATTATGATGAGGCAACATGAGTTTAAGATGTAGGCATTTTTGAAAGTTTTCGTTTAACTGTAGCACAGGAGCACTTGTATGTACACGCACACATGCTGAATATAAGAAACTTCTGTTGCACAGCTGGATCCCAAATTATATCCATTCTAGAATAATGTTTTTAGAAGGTCAAAATTCTTACGTGGTCAACATATTTTCCAGTAATTCTCATATCCTACTATAATATGAAAAAATATGTTTTTCCAGTTGATGATTAAGGGTGAGGCACTGACTGATTGGAGGGGCAAATTACTACAGGGCAGGAATTCTAAATCTCTGCTCCTGCTTTTTCATGGGTGTGGGATAAACAAAAATCTCTCTTCCAGGCATGGGAAAAGTATCCTGAAGAAAACATACTGAAGGAGAAAAAATGTTCAGAAGCAAAAGGAACAAGTCCTCACAGTTCCTATAATAATGTTGCTTGTTCTTACACAAACTGCTGGTAAAATTTAAATAACTGCAGTGTCCTTCAGCTGCATTTTACTGGGAGGGGTGTGTATATGCTGTTACACACACTTGCTATTGCATTATAATAATTTTGGCTCAAAGGCAATTTAAACAAGGATGTTCCCAACATACTTTAAGCTTGCCTATACCATCCACGTTGACGACTTATGATTCTAAAATACATATTTTGATCCTTTGGAGGCAGAAGTTGACATTCTGTGGTGGCTCTCTGTAAGGAACCAGAGGTTTGCACCAATACAGAATTTGGATAGTGTTAATGTGTGTTGTTAAGGCCTCATTAACCACAATTGCATACCCCTTCTTTGCCATTCTGATACAATTCTGCTGTGCCAAAGTGTTCAAAAAGCAATTCTTTTTAGAAAAGAAGCCATGAGCACTAATAATACTAAGCAGGAGAATAAAGCTATCCTACTGACAAAGATGTGGTTTTAATGGTGACCTCTCTAAAGTGGGGTTTGCAATAGAAACACAAACAGAGAAACAAAAGATTTCTGACGCCAGCTGCTTTGGATGAGTAAGAGATAATGGCTTATCTTTCCTACCTTTGGACCTTGGAAGATAAAATCAGCAATATACTCTCAATACAGGAGGTCAGCCAAATGCTACATGGTTGAACACTATCACCTATTATCTTGAATGCTTTCATTAACTTAGTTCCCATGAAAATTGGCTGCAATTTTAAAAGCACCAGGCATTCTGTAATCTTTTCAGAGAGCAAACATTTCTAAATTTCTCTTTGTCATGTGCATTTCAAAATATAAAATGATACAGGTAGTCCTCAACTTATGAGATACAACCTCAATGGAGTCCAACATTTCTGTGGCTAAGTGAATCAGTTGTTAAGTGAGTTTTGCCCCATTCTACAACCTTTTTTGCCACAGCTGTTAAGTGAATCACTGCAGTTGTTAAGTCAGTAACATAGTTGTGAATCTGGCTTCCCCATTGACTGCTTGTCAGACACACACTGCTTCTTTGTCTTGATATTTGGTTTGAATTCATAATCTTGAAGAGAATTTGGACATTCCCTTCAAATATCTGCTTAGTCATGAACTCTTCAAGGATTCAGATAGCAGCCAAAGAAAGTCCCTCAGTGGTGTCTGACTGCATTTTCAGGGTGTAAGAAGATTGAATTATTGAATTTGGAGCAGCTATAAAATTTATGCTAACAGCCATTCGTTCCAAGAAGCTAATTGAATTATTTATGTCATACTGGAAATATCTGATGGGTTTGCAAAAAACTTCATGATCTCCAGATTGCAACAAGAGACACCACCCCACCACCCCCGAGTTACATATATGGGCTGGTGGCTACACAAATTGAATAAATACATAAATCTTTCTATACGCTATATAGAATCACAGTACATTCCCAAGTAGAGTCTCCCATTTAAAGAAGGAAATAAAATGCTTCATGTTAAAGGTAGGTGCTTGTTTGATCCATGTTGCATTCAGAGATATTGTTCAGAGATACTTTCCTACGTATTCACTGTTATTAGAGTGCTATGTTGAGGATACCTCTAAAGAAACTCAGAGCATCGTGTTTATTTTTCAGGTATTGATGCCCATAAACTGAGCATGGGAATAATAGCTACTGTATATCTAGAAATTAATATTCAGAATATAATGCCTTTGCTCCTGAAAACAGTACAGAGTGACTAGAGTCTTCATGGATTTGAATTTGTCATAAGAAATTATTTCTTTTTTAAAGATGTTAGGATAGAGGCCATCACCCATCTGCTGTATTTGACTTCAGAAAATGCCCTAGTAGGAAAGAGAAAACATTTCCACACCCGCTCTTTCCCTACCATACATAATCTACACATTCAAGTCCTCTGCTCTCAAGTTGTCTTTTTCCCCCTAAACTAAACAAGTCTCAGATATAACTTTTTCTTATAGTAGAATTGCTCCTTTTTATGTCTGTTTATCATTGTAGTAACTCTTCTGCAGCTGTATAAGGTCATGCTGGGGTGTCATTATGGTAAAAATATTCCAGATAAAAGACATCATTTGTTTCTATGTTGGGGCTCATTCTGAGATGAGGAATGGCATATCAATAAAATGAATGATAAAAATGACAGGTGGTAATTTTATTTAAATTTTCTTTTCTAATCCCAGGATGAAATTTGCTTTTAACAAAGGGCCCCCCATACTGAGTTAGTATTTACATTCAACTATCTGTCACAGCCCTTAAATTGTCTTGTCTTTTCAGTTCCCAGTGGCTCAGATGTCATCAACATATATATATGAAGGCAGTTTTTGTCTCCATGTCCATTACTTTACTTTACTTCTATTGCTTATACTGAATTTGCTATTTTAATGCCCATTCCCCTATTTTTAAGAATTCCTTTTAGAGTTCCTGGTTTTCACATTTCCTTTTAACCATTTAAATAGTGTCGACAACCACCTCACTATACATCCCAGATACACAGAAATTTCACTTTATTTCTGCAGTTATATGTTGCTTAAAGTCATAATATCCAGGGTATCTGAGGAATCGTCTCATCCAGGAGTAACCTGTCCCAGCTATGTGACCAGCCCCTTTCCATTTCAATTCTTTTAGTCTGTTGATGATATCATATACTTTTGTTTCTTCTCTAATCTAATGTGCAGGTCTTTCTATCTTGTCTTGTAATGCTGAGCATGTATCTTTCCACCCCTTGTAGCTTTTGTATCGATTGTGAGGCTAGTATCCATGTTTCACTGCCATATGTGAGAACAGGTAGCACACACTGATTGAAAACTTTTCTCTTCAGGCATGGTGTTGGGGAGGTTGTTCTTGAAAAGTATGCATTGCTTGCTGAATGCTTGCCAACCACATTTAACAAATTGTTCAATTTCTTTTATTGTATCTCCTTTCATTGAGATCCATGGGCCAAAGCATATGGAATAGTCTACTACATCTAGTTCTTCTCCATATATAGACACACATACACACACACACACACACATCTATCTATCTATCTATCTATCTATCTATCTATCTATCTATCTATCTATCTATCTATCTATCAATCAATCAATCTATCTATCTATTTATTTATCTATCTATCTATCTATCTATCTATCTATCTATCTATCTATCTATCTATCTATCTATCTATCTATCTATCAATCTATCATCTATCTATCTATCTTTGGTGAAATTTTTAAACACTACCTAGCTCTTTTTCAGGTTTCTTATTAAGCCGAATGGTTCTCCTAGTTTTGTGCAGTTTTGTATATAATTTATTTATTTATTTTAGACTAAATGTCATGCAAGAATGATGGATTGTGTTTGTTGTCTTATTTGAATCCAGTTTTGCTTACTCAACAAATTTTTCAGTTATGTTTTCTGTGCAAAATAAACTATCAATATTCCTGCCCTCCTGTCTTTTCTTTTATACTTTCCTCCTATAAATTGGTGGAGATGTTAAATGATATGATTTATATGATGCAAAGGCATGAAGCATCTGGTAGTATAGGTAATGCAACTATTTTCTGTATCGCAAGAACTAAGGAGTGATTTTGCCTTTGCATAATCTTCAAATTACTTCAGATTGCTGTTAACAATCAATTCTCCCTATAGTCATCTTTAGGCTTGAGTTAGCAATAAGTATGGAAACTATAGGACATCAGCTGCAATGACAATTCTATGTGTCTGAAGAAAAATATTTTAACAGCAATTTTGTTACATCCTTGGAAAAAATATGAGTAGAAAAATGTGGACAAAATGTTTAGATAAAAATTAAAATATGTTTTAGAAGAATATCTTTTCTACTATTAATTGCAGGAATAGGGATGAAGCAACACCAAACAACATGCTTTAAAATTATTTTTAAGAAATAGAAGTGAAATAATCATAGCCCTGAAAAAGGGATAAAGTCAAGATGTTTAGGGAGTAAGTATTTTTTAGGAAGATAGCTCAGTTGCAACCTTGGTCAGCAGTTAATTTTACTAGAGGAGCTGAGTGATCAAGTTCCTTTGGTAATATACCAAAACATATCTTTCGGTGTATGTTTTGGTGTACCAAAACGTTTCCCCAGCTCATACATTCATGGTAGGATCAGATGCATGAAAGATAATTATTTAATTGTCACAAACCAGCAGCAAGCACCAGAGCAACTATCTTAACTGACCATCTTGATATACAGTAAGATCCAACCAGGGACAACTGGAATTTGAAATGCAATGTATTTGGACTGGAAAAGTCTGCATATATAAAGTCTCACATTTTCAAGGTTAACTCCTTGGGGAGAAATAAAAAGCTAAAATTATAGTGGATTTAAATGTGACTACATAATATTAAACAAATAGCATCTATTACATAACACTCCCTGCTCTTTAAATGAATGCCAAGCCTGTTTACCTTTGATGTTGCTGTTGGCTTGCATCTATCCATCCTAAGTGTTTTAACTGCATTCTTAAAATATGTTGTTCTGGAATGCAGCCAAGGTTTTTTTTAAAAATCCACCCAACCAACCAAGCAACCTAGATTTCTTAACTTCGTAATTCCTTGTGATTTTTTCCCCCTTTGACTCCAATGAAAATTCTCATCAGGAGAACATTTTAACTTGATGTTGATCTCAAAACAGTGCTTGGGAACTTGGCTAATTCTAGAACCTCACCAAGACATTAGATAGTTAATGGAAAAAAAAAAACTTGGGGAAAGAAAGAAAGAAAGAAAGAAAGAAAGAAAGAAAGAAAGAAAGAAAGAAAGAAAGAAAGAAAGAAAGAAAGAAAGAAAGAAAGAAAGAGGAGGGAGAGAGGGAGAGGGAAAAGGGAGGGAGGGAGGAGCTTTGCTTTGTCAGTATTTGATTAATTATTTTTACCATAGTGACAAGACAAATGTTACTGATTTCTCAAAATGAAATTATTTAGTAGACTGAAAACTAAATTGAAATCAGTTATGTTGAATAGGATATGTCCCTAATTCATTACAGTTCAAATCTAAAATTATATGGAAATTATGATGCTTGTGCCTTTTTTTGCTATCTGAAAATCATTCTCTCTCTCTCTCTCTCTCTCTCTCCTGTTATAGTAGTCTTCCTTTTTTTCTCCAATAAGTCCATTTGATGGTATTTTTTGTTATTTCTCCCTTTCATACGTACTTTGCATAATACCCTCCCTGAAGAAAGAAGGAAAACTTGAATTCTTTACTCATGACTGGGATGGGATATTTTAATTGCTGAAAGGTATTACATTTTTGATGGATCAAAATAAAGGTATTACATTTTTGTAGGGTTTGTATTTTACTTCCACTGTTGAATTAAATATTTCCTGCTTTCTATACATACTATGCAATTACAACTGAGTTAATTATGGCTAATTTGCATTTTTTCAATGTGCACTAAAACATCACAATTGCAGTCTCTCTAGCACAGGGGTCTCCAACCTTGGCAACTTGAAGACTTGTGGACTTCAACTCCCAGAGTTGAAGTCCACAAGTCTTCAAGTTGCCAAGGTTGGAGACCTCTGCTCTAGCACACACCAAGAATTACACTGAAATTGTAGTGTACTGGCTAAAAATGCTAGTGGACATTTTCATTTGCAGATCTATTGTTTGTTTATTGTGTTTATATGCCCATACATCTCACAAGAAGTAACCCAGGCCAGCATACAATAATCAATAAAACAACAAATATATTAAAATAACTATTATAAATATACAAATCTCATTATACAAATTTTAAAATACACAAACCACCAGAGAGAGAGAGAGAGAGAGTTAAAGATCAATCACAAAGAGCCAATAAAAATGTCTCTGGTTCCCTGGGGCTTCCAGGACTGGTGACATAACCAGGTCTTGAGGGAATTCTGTAATGAAAACAGGGATGGAGCTAACCTAACTTGGGGAAATGTTCCATAGAGTAGGTGCCATAGCAGAGAAGACTCATCTCCTGGACCCACGAAATATTGGTCCTCGGTGGATGGTAACCGCATCATGCCTTCTCTGCCATATTTAATGGGATAGATTGATGAAATCAAGGGAAAGTGCTCCTTCAGTCCACGCTATGAACAGCTTTAAAGGTTATAACCAGCACCTTGAACTGGACCTGAAAGCAAAATGGCAGCCAATGCAGATTGTGGAACAAAGATGCAATATGTGTTCTTTTGGGAGCACAGATAACTGCTTATGCATCTGCATTCTGAACTAGTTGAATTGCCAGATGCTTTTCAAGGATATCTCCATGTAGACCACATTGCAATAATCCAATCTGGAGTTGGTAGGGCATGAGTGACTGTGAGATCCTGCCGGTACAGGACAGGGAGCAATTGGTGTACAACATGAAGCTGTGTAAAGACCCTCCTAGCATAATTGCCATCTGCTTTTCAAGCAGGGTGTTTTGAGTCAAGGAGGATCCTCCTCCACCCGCCTCCCCAGATTGCACATTGGAGTAGTGCCACCCCATCCTGCACTAAGAATTTCAGAGTCCTAGAACTAATATGCCCCATAATACTAAACCGCTCAGTCTTGCCAAGGTTAAATTGAAGCCTTTTGCCCCCATTCAAACCTTGTGGCATCCCACAACCCACTCACTTAGAGAAGAATTAACCACTGTTAAAATCCACTCACATGACACACATATCCTCAGGCTACTTTCATAGGCCAGGAGAGGCAGTCCTAAGAACTCACAACACCAAGAACCATGTTCACTGCCTTGGGTCCAACAAGTTCACACCTTCTCAAATAACCAGGCAGGATTCCATCCTAGGAATCTCCTCCAGGACCTACAGCAAGACCAGAATCCAATTGCAAGCAAATCCTAGAGATTTTGTCTGAAAGATGCTGACAAATTCCTCCACACATTCCTGCAAGATTCCTTAGGCCCTCTTTACCCAAGAGGGTTCAAGTTACTGCAACAGGGCTGCAGAGTGGTAATATGTGGATATAGTAAGGATACTGCCTCTTCATTGCCCTTACTGCCATAAGGTTGACTTTAATAGCAGCTCTAACTCGTGTTGGTTAAGTTTGTCCTTGGGACCCAATCTTCAAATATTTTTTACAAGTTATTCTCTTCAATACACTCTCATATCTTATACAGGTAGTCCTCATCTTATGACTACAATTGACCCTGACATTTCTGTTGCTAAGTGAGACATTTGTTAAGTGAGTTTTGCCCCATTTTACACCCTTCCTTGCTACAATTATTAAGTGAATCACTGTACTTGTTCAGTTAGTAACATGGTTTGTTAAGTAAATCTGACTTCCACATTGACCTTGCTTGTCAGAAGACCCCAAAAGGGGATTGCATAATCTTTGGGACACTGCAACCTTCAAAAATATGAATCAGCTGTCTGAATTTTGATCTCATGAGGGATGCTGCAATGGTTGTAGGTGTGAAAAACCACAATAAGTAGCTTTTTACAGTGCTGTTGTAACATCAAAGGGTCACTAAACAAACTTCTAAAGGTAACATTAACAGAATTTTGCAAGTTTGAAAGTACACTTCGCCCTCCCCCACTTCCCTGACTGTCATATTTCAGTCCAATGAACTGGGGAGTGTCATTAATCATTAATGATTAATGGATTAATCTATTAATCAGTGGAACAACTTGCCTCCGGAAGTTGTAAATACTCCAACACTGGAAGTTTTAAAGAAGAGATTGGACAACCATTTGTCTGAAATGGTGTAGGGTTTCCTGCCTAAACAGGGGGTTGGACTAGAAGACCTCCAAGGACCCTTCTGTTATTCTGACATGTCTCAGCTTGCAATGTTTGTACTAAAGGAGTTTCAAGGGTGGAGAGATGGATTTTCTGAAGTTGAGGAGAAACATGTATCTTGGCATAAAAGTATTGGAATAATTGTCTTCTGATACAGCAGCAAGAAGTTAATAGATGCACACCTCACCTTATTCTGTCTCTTCTAAAACATTTGCCATTCCCACATTCCTTCTGCAGGTTAAACTACCTCTTATTCCCACCCATCATCACCTGTTCTCCTAGGCAGGGCTCTTCCCTGTTCCCCAAGGTCATCAAGTTCCTCCTTCACCTATGACTATAATTGGAACCAGATTCTTTCTGTGGCTAAGCAAAGCAGTTGTTAACTGAGTCATGCCAATTTCATGACCTTTTTGCCATAGTTGAATCACAGTCATTAAGCGAATTCAGGTTCCTCCATTGACTTTGCTTGTTGGAAGCTAGCTAGGAAGATCCCAGGACACTGCAACTATCATAAATATCAGTTGCCAAGTGTCTGAATTTTGATCACATGAGCTTGGAGATTTGGCAACAGTTTTAAGTGTAAGGACCACTTGCAAATCACTTTTCCTAGTGCTGTTGCAACTTCAAATGGTTGCCAAATGAATAATTGTAAATTGAGGACTACCTCTACTGACTTGCTACCAAGCCTACCAAGTAATAATACTTCCAAGGTAAAGTAAGATTCTCAGGAATCAAAACAAACAGATCTTGTTGGACGAAATGGGCTGACAATTTTTTGAATTAGAAACTGCAGCAGAAATCCTCCTGCATATCTGACTGTAGTGGTGTTTCTTTAATCACTTAATTAGTGGCAAATTTGCCTATCCTTTATTTAGTTTTTTTGGGGGGGGAAACACTAGAAAGGAGAACAATCTTCCCTGCATGGTTGGATTTGATGATTTATGTGCCCATTACTTTTGCTTCTTATATTTTTGCAGGTAGTTTTATCTCTTTTCAAATTGTCTTCTGTTCCCTGTTTTGTAAAAGAGTATTATTTTTACTTCTCAGGGGCAATGTCAAGTATATTAAGATTTATATCTCCATTATCAATTGTAATTATTTTATAGATTAGAAGAGTATTGCAGAGTAAATAGTGAGGGCTTACCAATCTTAGGAAAATGAATTAATCATGAAAACTAGACAGTTTCCTCTGAATGAGAATTGTAAATTGGGCATTTGCTGAGATAACATCAAGTTAGATGAATGGCCTTTCTCTTCAGTGTCATTCTTGACATTTATTTTGTAAGCTGTTGTCAAATGCTGATATTAATTTTTCACAACTGATTATTTTTAAGCCATTTTACATTTCCAGGCAGCAGCCAATCATTGCCATGTTCAATTAATATAAACTAGAACACAGTGAATTGTGTTTTGTTATCTAAAACTGAAAAATGCTGATAGTGCTCTCTCTATTACCTTAAAAGCTGAGGGGAAAGCAATATAGACATTTGAGTGTTCTGCAAGAGATACAACAGTGTGTTTTAAAAAGGGCAATGAACTCTATGGAGACATGGCAGCCATGCAGGCTTAGAATAATGTTAATTTTTTTAAAACTTTCATAATATGTGTGAGGCTACTATCACCTCCAGCAGGCACCCATCACCTCCAGCAGGAAAGCACAGGAAAAGGTAAATGCTTCAGAAACTTAACACAGCATACAAAATTCTTCTTCATACTTGGAGGCAGAGAAAGGATAATTTCAATAGATTTCTTCAGGAGCAGAATTCTTCAGCCACTTTTAACAAATATCAGCAGCAAAAATTCTGCCAGCAGACTAACTGCCGTGTGATGTCCTTTCTATCAGTGTTTTTCAAATTTGGCAATGTTAAGATAGGTGGACTTCAGCTCCCAGAATTCACCAGACAGCATGCTGCACTGCCCTACAGTATATTGTCTCAAAGTGGACATAGTGCTGACCATTGCAGGGATAAACATCTCTCACAAATAACCTCTCACAAATAAAAGCCAAATAAATTTACTTATTCTCAGCCTGCATGACCCCCCCCCCCCCAAGACTTGTATATCAACCTCCTTCATAGTGGAATCCATAGAAGGTATGGATGGATATGGAGTGATGGAGAACATGTAAAGTGATAAATGGATTTTATTTTCTTATGCTTATCCAGCAGTATGAATTAACACAATGCAATTTATTAGACATTATGGAATAAATTGAATGAAAAAGGAGCATAGCTGCTTCTTTTCTCTCCTTGAAAATAACATAGATTAATTCTGTTTGATTCTGGCCTTTTTCCAAATTTCTTAACTAAGAATAGTCTTCAGAACATGACATGTATATTACTAAACAAACAAAAATCCATCACCTGGGCTCTATGTGAGAATCCAGTGCAATCTTCATTAATCCAAACTATTTGGGACTGATCAGCTTATTAGTGCCTTATCAAAGGAGACTTCATTTTTAAAAATAATTAATAAAAAAACCCAACAAAAATAGTTTTAGCAGGAAAGTTAATGGCTACAGGTAGTCCTCAACCTACAACAGTTTGTTTAATGACCATTTGAAGTTATAACGGCACTGAAAAAGTGACTTAATGAGCATTTTTCACACTGATGACCATTGCAGCATCCCCACGGCCACATGATCTTGAGGTTCCAGGTTATTAATATGTAGTCTTCCTGAATGACCTGTCAATTTTCCATGTCCTATATATGACATTTCTTTTCAGATCAGTACTACATTATTTTGCTGTCACATTTGCTCCTTCTATTCTTTGTTTGTTTGTGTGTTTGTTTAAAATGGAATTGTTTGTAACTGATTTAACTAAGTTCTTCTTTAGGAATTCTTACCTATTTTAAAGCAACTTTCCCACTAACTATTGCTGCCACAGAATCTGACCATTGTTTTGAGTTTATTAAACTCTGCTTTCTTGAAGTAAAATGTGCAAATATAACTGTGTTCAGCCTAATTTTACATTAAAATCAAGAACTCTGGTATTACACCATAATTTCCCACTATTGTTTCTGCTACTTCCAGTTTCTTGACTTTGTCTTCCTTATTGGTTAGGATCAAGTCACAGTTAATTGTTATCTTCCACCCTCTGCAAAAACAATGTCAATGAGACTGGTCAGGAATTTCTCAAAAGAACCACTCTGGCAGAGCTTGTTTTTCCAGAGATCATGAGGTAAAGTCCTCATCAAGCTGATAAGATTCAAACATGACAGCTGTCATTATTTCTTCCACTTTTACACATTCGTAGATATGAAAAGTGGAAGAAACTTCTTTATTGCAAAATGGTGAACATTTGTTGAAAGTTGTAAAGAATGTATAATGTACAGGAGCTCAAGAAATATAAATCTAATAAATACATAAATTAACATGTACAGACAAGACTCCCTGGATATTTCCTGGTGCTGAGAAAAGATCAAACCTTTTCATATTTATTGACCACTTTGTTATTTATGCCTCTTTTTTTGACATATTGGGCTTCCTTGATAATCTCTTAGTTGTCAGCTCTTTGCAGTGTAAATATTTCTGCTGATGTTGCAGGTGGCTTGGCCTCTTCCCAAAGAGAAATGTAGTTGTGCTGTGCCAGCTGTATGCGAAAAAAAATGCTAGCAGCATGAAAAAAGAAAATAGTCCAATCCTAAGGCATTCTTTGAATCCTACTGTCAATGTGTTTGAGAAAGAATCCCTCTGATTTGCTCAGGGTTGTGGAACAAACTGCCACTTCTATATATAACTGGTCCTTCAAGGAGGAAAGGGGTTATCCAGAACCCTACTTGCTTACCATGCATATTTATTTATAGGATTTATATGGCTGCCTATCTCATGACTCTAGGCCAGGGGTCTTCAAACTTGATAGCTTTTAAGACTTGTGGACTTCAACTCCCAGAATTCCTCCTCCAGTAATGTTAGCTCGGGAATTCTGGGAGTTGAAGTCCACAAATCTTAAACTTGCCAAGTTTGAAGACCCTTGCTCTAGGCAGTTACAACAATCCATTAAAAAAAATACCCCATTATTAAAAACAAAAGCATCCTCCCCCATCCCAAGTGCCAGACCAATTATCCTTGCTGCTCAATTCCTATCCTAGCCCAATGTTTGGGGAAAAGGCAGATTTTCACAGTCCTCTAGAATAGGGGTCTCCAACCTTGGCAACTTTAAGACTTGTGGATTTCAATTCCCAGAATTCCCGAGCTAACATTACTGGAGGAGGAATTCTAGGAGTTGAAGTCCACAAGACTTAAAGTTGCCAAGGTTGGAGACCCCTGGTAGGGATCTCTTGGCTCTCAGGTGGAAGACTGTTCCAAAGAGCTCCTTGCTGATGTCTGTGTGTGCTTTCCCCACATTTTAGTTAAAAAGAAAACTCAAGTTAATATGCATAGTGTCATTAATAGCCTTACTACATTAATAGTCATGAAAATGTAATAATGTAAGTACTAGCAAATTAGTGGATTCCAAGACCTAAAAGGATATATCGGTGGCCCCGCTTTTAAAGGAGCAGCTGCCTTCTGCTGGAGAAGATGGCTTTCCATAGGATTTCCTAAGAGGAATCTCTCCAGCTCTTTTGCAATTCACTTCATGCAAAGCCTGGAGAGAGATTCTTCTTGTGAGGAATGCTGTGAGTGGTGGGGAAGCACTTATTCCTCTTCTGTCTTGGAAGTCCAATAAAAAAATCAAACCTCTAAAAAAAAAATCAAACCTCTAGTTGTGAACAAGCAAGAACAATTTTCTTACATGCATTAAAGAAAGAGTGACAACATGTAGACCATAGAATAGCAGAGGAAAAATTGTTGTGAAAGGGAGAATTCCTTTTTGGGGTTATACAACAACTCTAAGTGTGCTAGTAGTTCATCAACTCAGGATTTCATTTTCTCTCATCTTTGGGCTGAGATCCTTGGCACCTTGGATCTTAAAAGCACAATGTATATTTAAACAAGTCAGGAATTACTCCTATGTTTCAAAATCCTCAGCAATATTCACGCTCTGCTTCACCTGATCGTCACTTTGGTTCCTTCTGCTGTTTACCTGACCCTGTTTATGATTTATTTATCTCTTGCCCTTGAAATTTCCTGCAAGTCTTGATCCTTCCCCATTTGCTATACTAGGCACTTTCCTCCTGGATAAAAACCTGCTGACCTGTGTCTTTCTCCCTTTTCTCTCTGTCTCTGTCTCTGTCTCTCTGTCTCTCTGTCTCTCTCTCTCTCTGCTGGGTGTTGCTGACAGAGTCTTTTTATTCTTCGGTAACCCCAAACTGCCCCCTTTCCAGTTCATGGAAAACTAGCTCGGCAAAGCACTGCTGGAAAATCTCTTGTGCTTTCTCTCTTTCCTTTTCATGGGTGGTCTTTCTTTCCCTCTTGTTTTAGACAGAAAAAAAGGCTTCTCAGTTGTGTTTGTTCTTTCTTTATCTCTGTAGGCTATCTGTCTTAGGCTGCTTTTCGTCTTGTCTCCCCCCCGCCAAATTTCTGTTGCATTCCTTCCTGTTCCTGTATATATATATTGTAGATGCTTTTATATACTGCATCTGTACTTACACTTATCTCTTCTGAGTTTTTTTCCCTTCCTTCCTGTATGTATTTATATGATCACCCAGCTCAAACCATGTCGCACTGGGAGAGGTATAAAAGTAAAACACACATATAAATAATTCTTACAGAATAACAGCACATTTACAGCATGCTAAGCAATGGCGATCAGGATTGAAAAACGTCTACATTTCACCCATTGACCCCAAAGCCCAGCTGAGTATCTATTTACCTTAGTATCTCTGGGGATCCTGTTTCCCCTGACTTTTTAAACTGCAATGAGTAACCAACAACATTTGCAATAAGGGTTTAACTTCTTGGGTTCTTCTGGCAAACTGATCAGTCTTCATCAGACTAATTCCTTTAATTATTTATCAGCCCCAGCAGAACTTTCTGTGACATACTTCAATAAAATGGAAGGAATTATGTATCTTGGGGGGTGGGGGGCTTGAAGCCACAGTATATCCCTATTAATGCTTAATAAAAAGTAATCTACCTTACTTTTCTCATAAATAACTTCTCCCCACAGCCCTCCAGTCACGCTCAATTTGTTCCACATACTTTCATAATATTCTGGATCTCTTATTCCTATATTTGGGGAGGAGACTCCTGTAACCTGAAGCGTGATTTTCAATTATTCATCACATTATGCCATCTTTCATTGACATAAATGCTACTATACATGAGGAAAAGAAGCCAAGGCACAACTCTAGAAATATTCATTCCATTGTAGGGCTAGGGTGATTATTCTTTCTATCAAAGAAGAGAAAGGCTAATAAAGAGCTTGAGGGTGTCTCATCTATCTTCCATTCTACGGCTTCAAAGCCAGTTTAAAAATGCATAATTAAGGAGCTTGAGTTCTATAATAGCCTTTACATTTGGTGGAGAGAATTTTTTGGTATTTTTTTTTCTTCTAATTAGGAAGACATAAAAGGAACAATAATCTCCCAGTAGCTATACATATTCTTCTGTAATGAGCAAATACAGCGCAAATTCTATTTCCTTTTAAAACACCATCATGATTAGTATTTTCCTTTTAGCAAAGCAGTGATAAATTACTTTGTGGTTAACAATGTTCTACCTTTAATTGCAGTAATAAGTTGGCCTGTTGCCTTACATTGGTTAGGTAGATTATGGCCAATAGAAAGGTTCAAGGCCAGTTTCTATTTTAGAGAAAGTCATAAACTGGACATAGAACATATTATGAAACCGTTGCTTCCGTAAAGGTATGACATAGTATTTAGATGAATGTCAGAAGCTTTGCCATTTATTTGAATCTATAATTCAACTAAAACGATGCTAGAACCTGGTAGCTTTACAAAAGAAAACCTCATTGGAAATAAACAATGAAATAAACTAAATTTAAAACCATATTTTTATGGGAAAGGAGGAACTTGTTTAGTTTTGCTTAATTCTTGAAAGTTGGGCTTTACATCTGAAATATCCACCCTCATTTCTTATTCTGCATTTATTTGAATCAATATTTGCTCTTTATGGCAGCAGATGTGGAAAATCCTGATTTAGTTGCCAGGTTATTCAGGCAGAATAGAAGTAACTTCTGATAGTGATTCAGCTTTGTTTGTGTAAGCCCTCAGGCTTATGTACACAAAACTGGAGTCCCATCAGGCCACACTCTGGGTTTTTCTCTCCACTTTGGTAGGGCAAGTTAACAAATGGTTTGTCCAGGGAGACCAGGGATGGATCTTCATGGCAATCCTGCTTTGTAGGTAAACCTCCTCAAATGGACTTGCGCCTCCCAGGGATCACAAGTCAGTTTGAGAATTCTTGCCTTAACCAGTAAACCAGAATAGCTCTCTTCCACGTTTAATGCAAGCTACATTTTATTCTTGATGCTTATAGTTCTCTTTTTAAAAGTGCTGCTTGTCATCAATTGCTGAGAAATGGTTATACTTGTGTTTTTATTAACAGGATTTATTTGTACCATACACAAGACATATGTGTCTAGTGGAAATTATGATTAAACTTGTTTATTGATTAAAAATGAGATGGGTGGCAAATAAAGTTCATAATACACAAATAAATAAAATAAAAATAAGGGTACTATTCAAATCTACCTCATAGCCCTTTCTAGCTATGGTTTAATTTTCAAGGCAGCTTTCAAGGCAGTTTTAGTTTTCAAGGCAGTTTGTATATACAATAACAAAGCACAACAATAATTACCATATTAAAGAAATAGTGAAAGAACAGCATTATCATAAGAGTACCAATTAAACACTAATTACAACAGATAAAATATGTACTGTAATGCCATAAAGATCATCATAATCACTATGAGCCAGGCACTTTGTTCTGTTTAATGGTAGAACTGACCAAACTGTTAATCAGTTGCCCCAAGGAAGCAACTGGAATAGAATGGGGCAATGTTTGCAGATCTGTGACATTTTTTTATTCCATTCCTTAGCCATTCACCCCTCATGGAATAGACTTGTGTATGTCCCAGAGCCTATCTCATGTACATTAAATCATGAATCATCAATGTAGGATCTGAGGACATCAACTTGGTTATAACATCGCAATGTATCTGCCTAATTGTCAAATATGTTATGTTTGCGTGTGTGTGTGTGTTTCCCAAGATTCATGACCACATAAGTTCTCTTGGAAACATTTGAAAGATTTTGACATTTTTTTGCGCAATTGTTCCATGAGATTTGTCTCTAGATTTCTTTTATTTTTGAAAAAAAAGTAGTTCCCATGCGATTATATAATGTTATGTAATGATATTTAGGATCTGGAAAGGTTGCAGATTCTTCTTCCTAATTAGTGGTGCAGTTATCCTCTCTTCACTACTGAAATTCAATTGAACTTATTTCTTCACTTGGAGTTGAGAGACAGGTATTTTTTTATTTATTTTTTTATTTATTTATTTGATTTGATTTGATTTGTCAATCGCTTACAAGATAATAGGTATAAGTATAAACATAGTTATGAATACATGAAATGGATACATATAAGAAAAATAAAAAAGAAACAATAGGACAGGGACGGTAGGCACGTTGGTGTGCTTATGCACGCCCCCTACAGACCTCTTAGGAAAGGGGTGAGGTCAATAGTAGACAGTCTAAGGTTAAAGTTTTTGGGGTTTGGTGAAGAAACCACAGAGTCAGGTAGAGTATTCCAGACACTAACTACTGTTGCTGAAGTATTTCCTGCAATCAAATCAAATCATTTGGTGCGGTTAACCTTGAGTTTGTATGTATTGCGTGCTCTTGTATTGTTATGGTTGAAGATGAAGTATTCATTGACAGGTAGGACATTGCAATGTATCATCTTATCTTTCCCCTTAGGTAGCAATCTGATAAAACTATAGTATAATAGTTTAAAAGATAAAAACAACAAATACATTAAAATTAACAAGAAATAACTAAGATAGTGTGTGTGTGGGGGGGCATAAAACAGACAGGAGGCGAGATCTTTTATTTAATCCATTAACCACCTTCAGGGTGACACACCATTATAGACTAATGTCTACTACATATCTGCATATAGTTCTTACATATCTGGCTAACATTTATCTGTCATGCTGGCTATGAGCTATGTATATCCATATCAAATGCCTTTTCATTTTTTAAGCATGGTGTCATTCTGGCTTGATCTATGTTATGAGGTTGGACTGTAAATGCTACAGAAAAGCATTGCAAGAAGCAAAACTCATGTATATATTTATACATTTAAGCATTTATACATTCCATCATTTCTCAAAGTTATTGAGGTTGGCATGTGTAGGATTCTCAGTCAAAACTTAGATTCAGATATGGAACTCCCCCAAAGGCTTCTGTTCATTTCTGTGTCTGAGCAGCTGTATACTAATTCTGCATGTTTCCCATCCTGTGCTGCTTCTTGTCAGCAAGTATAATTAGCACCACTATTGCAATAAAAGACTTTCTAATCTTTCTACAGTTTTGTCTACACAAAGACAGGAATTGTCAAAGGAATAGCACAAGGAGTAAGAAGTAGTAAGCAAAGAAAAATTGAAGACAGACATTTAAATAAATTTCATTTATGCCACATAACAATTTTCCGTAAGCTACTCTGTGTCACTTGCTTGTGAGAGGAGTAGCTTTAGTTATTAGACAAATAACTAAATAGCAATTAGCGCACTATTATTATTTTATTGATTCCTAATATTGCTGTTTTGTGGTGTTTTTAAATCTATTGTATACCATTTTGAGTTGCTTGTGCTTAGGCAGCCTTATAAATCAAAATAAATAATTTGTCCATTTTTTTTCTATCCTTACAAACCACCCTTGTTTCCCCCAAATCAATTCACTTTGTTTTTTAAATCTCCCAGGACCGAATCAACTGCATCAAATCACAACTTTTCTGTTCTTCCTTTTCCTATGAACTCATTTTAACCAGGGCTTCCTGTGGGTTCTTGGGATTTAATAAATGGCACAATAAACCAACATCTTTTAATAATTTTTTTATTCCATTTCTTTAAGAAAATACATCAAAGCAGGCAAGCATTCAAATTCATCACATTCTTTAATAAGAGCTAGTAAAGATGATTTACTGTTGGAGAAGGCAAAGTCATATCTACTTTTCTTTTCTTATACCCTTTTAATCAACAACTTGAAATAAAAAAGGTATTAAAAGACATTATAGCAGAACATATGTTTCTGTACTCCTCAACATCAGAGCCTGCATATTTGCAAGCTGCAATGTTTCCCTAACATATAGGTGCATGTTACTCTCTATTTATGTCCTATTTTCAGACGTGAGCCAGTTAGGAGGAAAAGCCTTCAGCGCATAACTGATTAAGGTTTTGACTATTTCAGACAGTGCAAGTGGGGACTAATTAACTAATTAAGGTCAGAGTGGAGCTTGCTAACTTGCAGTTAGCAGGTGTTAGGGAAACACTGCACAGCAGAGAAAAGCTGCTGCATCAGATGTTAGATACTCAAAAAAACTGGACAATATTTGATTTTAAGGCTATGCCTGTCAGATGATGACAAAAAGGAAGACATCACCTCCTTTTTTGCTAAACATTTGATAACCCTACTCTGTCTGATAAAATAAAAAACGAAGGTGTATGCATAAGGAAGAGAGGACAAATGGGCTTGGCAGATATACTGTAAGAGAAGCCAACTAACTACATGGAAAAAGCTCCAATATCAATCGCAGAAGAAGGCAATGGCCAACAACTTCTGCATTGCTCCTGAGGAGGTAGAACGACCTGAGTCAAACATTAAGACACGTATTGGTGCTGCATTATGAGATACTCAAATCCACCCACCCTCACTACTCCCTCATCAACTGTGAAAGAATGCTGATGTTGGTGTGTAGATCTGGAGGAGACAATGTGGCTTTTCAGCCTTGATGGGTGGGTGGCTTGCATGATCCTGACTTTTGTATGTATACAGACATCACAACATCTGAATATGGACTGGAATAGATTAGAATAAGCCCTGATATAATGAATGAGTGATGGAGAAAAAGGAAGGAAGGAATTTCTTCATTAAAAATAATTGTAATGGTCTGAACTTCTGAAATGGCAGGGAGGGAAGTTCATGGTCAATGCTTCTCTCCTCATCTTCTGAACTGCATGTCCTGCATCCACATCACAAATTCCACACAGAACAAAGGGAAAAGGACATGATAAAAAGATTAATAATCCAACAAGCACGCATATTCACAGCTTAGCGCTGCAAAGAGATTGAATATGTGAGGGGTACGCAACTGAGTTTATATTTTAGTACATGTTTTTATCCCCAAACACAAATGAGTCATTGTCCTGGTTAGACATTTTTGCACTATAATAAGAACTAGGCCAGCTATTTTTGACTATGCGGTTATAGCTTGTCTTTGAACATCGCAAATTACTCTAGGGACTTTTTGTTATTGTGCTGAAGAAACAGAAAATATATCAAGCATATAAAAGATAGATCTAAATAATTAAAATAACCTGAAAAGCAAAGAGAGTCTTTGCAGCTGCGGGCTGTTGGGCTTCTTCAGGTACAGGTTTTGCAAATGTCACTGAAATACAGGTAGTACTCATTTGGTGGCTGCCTCATTTTAGCAACCGCTCACAGTTAAAAAGTGATATTACCATAACTTTATGAACAATCCTTGCATTTGCGACCTTAGCAAGGAAAGCTAAAGTAAGAGCATAAGCACAGTTGTGGTTTCACTTAATTATAACTTTGCTTAATGACCACGTTGTGGGTCCCAATTGTGGTCTATAAATAAGGTTTACCTGTATTAGGTCTGGGTTCATGCACCTTATTCAGTGATGGTTTGAGCATGGTTTTTGAATAAATCACAACAACCAAAGTCACATATAATTCTCCATAAACTACAGTTTACAAACTACATTAGATAGCTTCATATAACCTACTAACTTAAAACCGAACAAGCAATAGTATAACTTAAGCCATATCTCAGCTTAACATTTCAACCATTCTGTTCCTGTGCTCATAGCTGATTTAACTTCAAAATGGCTACCCAAATCAACACTCCCTTAACAGTTTTTTGAGATATTCAATCTGGTGCACTGCTGCATTTAAATAAAGGCCTAAGGGGGTGGGGGTAGCGGGGTGGAAGGAGAAAGAAAATAGTAAATAAAATAAAGCATTTCTGCCAGGTTAAATCAGCAAACTTCCATTTAACTCAAATGTTTTTACCGCTATGCAATTACATAATTATAGGAAAAGGTAGCTCTAAACATGAAGGAGATTATGTAAGTATTGATTCAGTTGAAGAGGTGTTCCTTCCTCTATAAAGCAGTCGATGAGTTGCTGGAGATAGCCTGCAACACACTAAAGGATGCTATTTGAAATGTAAAGCAGACTTGAAATGACATGATCTAGAAACAAGTATTTCAGAAATGGAGCAGAAAAATAAGGTTTGGGATTATTTTGACAGTTAATGGGGGGATTAATAGGGGGCAGTGACATCCATTTCTGTCCTCGAGGAATATTTATTGATCAATAGTTTTTTAAAAAATACCCTGAACCTGGCCATTTGATTTCAGTTCCACCATCTTTTTAATGATCCTCTCTCCATTGTATCTGAGTGTATATTAATCCTGACAAAACTTTCTTTCCCAAATCCCTCCATGAGAAGAAAAAGAAATCCTTGCTAATAGTGCCACCTGCAGCATATATTTATCTACTGTAAACACAACAGAAGCTTTTTTTGAACCCAAGCAGCTTCTTCTGCAAACAGTAAGCAGATGGTATCCTGCACATTGGGTTCTACATTCTACACTCAGAATGTAGAAAGT
Organism: Notechis scutatus; assembly: GCF_049901735.1. Classification (NCBI taxonomy): domain Eukaryota; kingdom Metazoa; phylum Chordata; class Lepidosauria; order Squamata; family Elapidae; genus Notechis; species Notechis scutatus. The sequence goes on from NC_142009.1 coordinate 305,652,787, forward strand.
TGAAGGGAAGGGATTAATGTGTAAATATACCTCTTTGGAGAACATCAGAAGAGAAGAGATACAGGTTGTGAGTGCTCTAACACTGGAGGTTTTGAAGAAGAGATTGGACAACTATTAGTATGATATGGGATAGAATTTCCTGCTTGAGCAGGGGGTTGGAGTAGAAGATCTCCAAGGTCCCTTTTTGTAGGTTTGGTTGGTCATGTGTGTTTGATCTTTCTGAGAGAGGCAGATGGACATATAAATGCACTTAATTTTATTGGCAGATCATTGCACTACAAATTAATTTTAGGAAAAGGCTATGAATAGTCCTAATATTTATGTCATTTGTAATTTTCTTGTTTACTTTTCGTTTGTACATTTCTGGTTGTGTATGTATGTATGTATGTATGTATATATGTATGCATGTATACACGTAAATAATCTTTTGCAACTGATTGATGATGATTTTGGGTTCAAGTGTGCTCCAATGTTTTGGGAGTGCTTCCAAGGTGCTTCTTACTATTGGAACTACCTTTACTTTCTTTGGTTGCAGTCATTCTATTTCTATTTGCAGGCCTTTGCATTTAGTTACATTCTTCAGTTCTTTCACTTCTGCTGTCTCCAGGTACTGCCACATCCACTATCCAAACATTTTTTGTCTTTTTTATTAACAGTGGTTAAGTCTGAGCATTATATGGCAGGTGTTATATGGCAAGTGCTGTTTGAATCCTAAAATCCCAGATCAAGACAGCTTCTCATTTTCTATTACTTTGTCTATTTTCTATTATTATTGTTATTGCTATTATTATTATTATTATTTAGCAGAGTCTTAAAACAGCAACTGGTTAGTCTACTCAATGCATTGCTTAATGTGCAATCTTCCTGCTAACAGGACTTGCCCTAATTTGACCCTATATCCAGTTACTCAGATCAGCAGTTTTCCCTGCCAGGGATTCTGTTTGATGTTAATCCCTAATGGAGGTGCGCTGTTTCAATATTAGTTCCAATTTCTTCAGTGTGGCTCTATATTTCAGGGCTGTTGCACGTTACTTTATATCGCTGGGGGGGAATCCTTCTACGGTCACACATCATTACCTCTGAAGCAGTTACACCCTATAAACCAATGCTGCGGTCTACAACTGCTGAGAACCTAATGTTGCTGTTCTTAATTCGTCCAGGGATTCTTTGCTTTGGAACCTCATCAGTTAATCAGGGCCACATAGACATTATTCTTTTCTACCTTTGTGCCTGCTTTATGGAAGTTATGGCAAAGTTTAGCCAAAAAGTTGGCAAATTATTCTGTTCCAAATTTGACAAATTGCACTAAGTATCTGTCAATTGCACAGGGTTTGCTAGTATTAGGCAGGAAGATATTAAGATTGCTTTCTTCAGAATGTCCGTCTAAATTCTAAAAATAACTTTTGACCTTATATACGGTATATGCAAAACCTACAAATTCATGAATAGAATTGCTCCATTCTTCTTCCAAACCACGAGGACAGGGATTAGACATCAATCTAAGCAGTTCAAGATGTTCAGATAACAGAATAACAGAGTTGGAATGGACCTTGGAGGTCTTCTAGTCCAAGCCCTTGCTCAAGTAGGAGAATCTATATCATTTCAGTCAAATGGCTATATAGTCTCTTCTTAAAAATATCCAGTGATAAGAGTACCCACAACTTCTGGAGGCAACCTGTTCCACTGGTTAATTGTTCCCACCGGAATGGGACATTTAAGCACTGACTCTTGGCCATTCCCTATTTACCCTCAGCCACTTGCCTCAATCGATTTACAGCCAGCTTTCCTCCTCCTCTGGCCCTCTCTCAGCCATTTTCCATGCCCAATGCCCCCCTCTGCCCAGGGGTAGGATTCAACCGGTGTAACAACCAGTTCAGTGAGCACACGCACAGCATTTACAACTAACCTTCTGCTGCAAGCCCTGTGTGTAAAACAGCTGATGCGCAGCAATCTGCTGTGCCGTGTGAATCAGCTGAGCTGGAAAACCCAGCTCAGACTAGAGCTGGGGCGGGTGGGTGAGCTCAACAGCTGATCGTCGGAGTGAACCACTTCGCTCACATCTGATCTTCGGAGCTACTGGTTTGCCTGAATTGGGCCAAACTGGTAGAATCCCACCCCTGCCTGCACCCCTAGCCCTTCATCCCTACCCATTCTCCCTGACATCTTTTGACTCAGGTCTTTGGCTGCACAGGACAAATAGCCCCCAACCAATCGAGTGGTGTGCATCAGTGATGGCACTGGGTAGGTGACTGAGAGGGCTGTGGGGTGGCAGCGTGCAATACGATTGGTGACAGGCTGGGAGAGAGAGCAAGAGCTGGCATGGCGAGCAGCTGCTGGCATTGCAGGGAGGGGGGCAAACAGTGAAGGCACATGGCTGATGGCATTGTTGGGGGAGAACAGTAATAGTACATGGTGGGAGGCAGCCAAACTGCCCATTTGGTGTCAGACCAGAATCCAGGTGCAGAGGCAATTGCAGGGGTGGATGGCTCAACATGAGAAGCCCCCACCAACTGCTGCCTGCTTATGGAGAATGGCCATGGGAGGGCTAGCTATAAAACAGCTGTCAGGTGGTAAGGGGAGCACAGCCAAGGGTCATTGCCTAAACATCCCAGATCTGTTCTCACTGCCAGGAAATTTCTTCTTAGTTCTAGATTGCTTCTCTCCTTGATTTGTTTCCATCCATTGCTTCTTGTTCTGCCTTAAGATGCTATGGAGAATAAGTAGATCCTCTCTTCTTTGGCTAGTCCCTCAAATATTGGAACACTGCAATCATGGCATCCCCAGTCCTTCTTTTCACTAGACTAGACATACCAATTCCTGCTATTCTTCTTCCTATGTTTTAGCCTCCGGCCCCCTAATCATCTTTGCTGGTCTTCTCTGCACTCTTTCTAGAATCTTAACATTTCTTTCTTTCCTTTAATCATCTGGCACTTTACTAATGTTCCAGAATTTTTAAAAGATAATTGTATTCAATCAGATCATCAGCTAGTTCCCTCAGCACTTTTGGATGCAGTCTATCTGGCTGTGAAAATTTAAACTCATTCAAAGAAAAGTATTCCCAGAATATAGAAATATATAGAAAATGTGTCAATCTAGTTCAGTCTTGTTCTTTTATCCTCCCTTTCATTCTTTCTTGGAAGAACACATAATTTCTTATTGAAGACTGAACTGAAATAGGAATTGTACTGCCATTTCTTTGTATCTCTTATCTAGATCCAGTCACAATGATGGAGAAAATATACTCAAGAGGACAAAGGAAAAGAGCCAGCCAGCAGAAACTATGTAAATTGTTGGATTATTTCTATAATGTCAGTGCAATGTATTATACACAGTTCAAGAGGGCAGATGCTCTTCTGTGAATTGAATTTTTTTCAGAGAAATATGGCTTGCTAATTTGATGAGCCATTTATCTAAGTGGTTCCTTCAGGTCCATTTTCCTTGTGAAAGTCAAAGAGGCAGCTGTCTTGTTCATCACACAAATTAATCCTTCTAAATTTAAATGTATATATAGCAGCTGTAAGTGCAGCATAAAATCATAAGGGGAAAACCAGAACTCTGAGTATTGCTTTATTTCATGGACAATGTAATAATATTGTACCTTGGACTAAGCAATGATTTTTTTATATAAAAATGTTGTTACATCTCATAGATGATTAATTTATTTTTTTTAAAAAAAAACAAATAAATTTTTATTCTATGGACCTCATTTTACTTGCTGCAAATTGACCCATTTAGTTTCCATTAAATATTTTGTAATCTAATCAAGTGACTTGCAAGACAGATGTCTTCATTTTGTTCCTATTTTCTCTATTTGAATGGCGAAGCTAAATCCTTCTACTAAATAGTTTGATCTGAGAAAAGATAAGTTTTCTTTAAGCATGGCTACTGTTCTTCTTAAATAACCAGGTCTTGCAAAGCAAAGCAGAAATCTATTCCTCTTTTCGTACACACCCCTATCCCATTTCCTTTCATCCCATACCCCATGCACTTATTTAGCACTAAGAAAGCTCTCTTTTCTACATCTGGTGGAATATCTATTATTCCTTAAAACACTTAAACAAATTATTCAAAACATGAAGTATGAGCATAACCTCTGGGAAATTGCCTTTTTATTTCATAGTATGAGAGCGATGTTTAGCTGAGATTCTATATAGTATCTTTATAGCAGAAAAAAAAGAAGGGTTATAAACATTTAAAACTTTAATCCTCTATTTATTTGGAAATAAGTTTTACTGATATCAACAGAGTTTCTTTTTGAACAGGCATGTATAAGATTGCTTCTCTAATAAAACTATTTTCAGGATATTTTTACCCTGTTTAAACTATTGTTCTTGTGGAGTATTTTGGCTTTTATTTCAAGGACTGAAACTACCCTTTCTCTTTTCTTCTTCTTTATAGCAGACAATGTGGTCCACCCTATTCATTATCCTCTAGATAATGCAGGGTTATCAGTCTCATATTTCTCAGCCAGCATGACTAGCAACCATGCTGATTGGGAACTTCAGGCCAGGGGTTTAATTATGACTACTCTGGTTAATGAACCATTTCTGGACACCATTTCATTCCAATGCAGCTCACTTGCTTCTGTTCTGAAGACAGAAAAAGAATACAATGATTTGCCAGTAGCCCCTGGAAATAGTCTAGTGGCAGCCCTAGATAAACCATAATAAATAAATATGCAAGCTGTTACGAATTAAAATTTGGACTAAGTTTTATCTGCATATGGTATTGTTTTGTTCCTCTCATACATCATTCATTTAATTCTAGGATATCATGGCCCCATCTGAGATTACCGTTCAAGTAATCTCTCCAAGCATTCTGTGCCTGATGAATCAGGCCTTAGTTCAGGACCTAGGCCAGAATCTGGTGGTCCCACCAGCTGGCGATTCTCTGTCCAGGACTCTAATTTAAACTCACCAGTGGAATATGAAGGCTATCTGGCTACCACTTCTGTCACCCTATTGATCACCAGGGTTATTCAGCTGATTTGGCTGGCTAAGTGGATATCTCCTTTCTCCTTACCACTCCATGTGCATGACTCCTGAAGCTGTGTGCTTAGTGGAAGAGGACAAACCATCCCAGATTAAAAGGAGTGTACTGATCTTCCATCAAGAGTATACAATAGCTTTACTCCCCTGCTGGAATCTTCAAACAAGCTCACCAGTATAACTCATAAGAATTATGGTGCTGCCAAATTGAAGGTGGATAGAGGTTAAAGCATTTGGTTACAAAAGAGAACACATTAGGAATAAAGAAATGTTCTTAATTGACGGTTATTAGCTATGAAGTCCTTTATGACATAGCATCTAGTTATCTGTGAGACCACCTGCGTCTGACAGTTTGTCCCCACCCTGTACAATTGGGTAAGATGGGCATGCTCTGGTTCCTTTGATTAAACAATGCCATCTGTTGGGATCTAGGAAATGTGTGGTTTTTTTTGTTTGTTTGTTTCAGCACCTATTTTGGGGGACAACATCTTCCCAGGATCTGTATGACTCCCATTCTGATGATGTTCAACAAAAGTCTTTGAAAATCTGGCAGGGAGGATAGGATGGGTTCTGACAACCTTATGGAATCTTGCCTACATGATTAATGTTTTTTTCGGATATGTATGGTTTGCAACTTTACTGTTTTCATTATGTCACCTAAAATCTTTTGTGTGCAGCTTTCTGAGCCCTGCCAAAATTTGTGTCTGAACTGAAATGTTGAATTATTGAACACATGTATTCATTCACCTTCTAGTTTAGTTTTTATGCTACTTTAATTTGTGCACGAATCAATTTAATTTTTCTAGATTTTGCCAGACTACTTAAAGGGTATATGTGGCTCTTACCCACCATCCATACTGATGAACAGCATTAAGTTTGTATCTGTTACTTTATCACAATATAGAAATCACTCAACTATGAAACTGGGACATACACGAATTCAAAATGCTAATCTCTAAAAAAGTGACTTGCATGACATTTTATTCCATTGGATTGTATTATATTCTCTAAAATGTAAGTTTGCATTGAGATATATGTTTTGCGCATAGTGAGTACATATATTTGAAAAGGGACTTATATTATCAATTTGGAATTTTGCACAAGTGGTTACATATATTTGAAAAGGGACTTATGTTATCAATTTGGAATTTTCCTGGAAATTTAAATACATTAGAAAAATAAATAAAGATCTGCTCCTTAATTTGCTTCTTTTCCCACATGCTTATTATTTACTCTTTGGTCCCTGTGAGAAAAGTAAATATTTTCCACTCCCTTAACTTGGAAAAAAGAAGGGTGGGGAAGAAAGCAAATATGTTTGTATAGATAAAAAATGAATACACACAGAGTTCTATGATACATAATTTTATGTACACCATTTCTGTTTGGCAAAAGAGTGACGTATAGAACTGGATTGGAATGGGTTCACCTCACTGAAATAAACAAGTATATACTTAATAAGCAGGCCCAGTTGATTAGCAAAAGCAATCACTCTGTCTGACCTTTGTTGTAGGTGATAAATGAAGATTGAAGGGGATCTATTAATCTAATCTGCTATATCAAGGAGGCACTTATCCCAGGCCTAACATGCTGCCAACATTCTAATCAGAGATAAGAACATGGAAGCTTCTGACAGGAGAAATCATGTATGTATCTATCTTATATTAGCATAATTCATTTGTACAATTCTATGTAACCTTTTACAGGTTGAGTGGATGGAACATGTATTGCTTCTCTAAACAAGACAGTATTATTGTTTATTTACACTGCATTTCACTTTTCTCCATCCTATTTCAACAGCAGTAGTATTTTAAATTTTGCAATGTTCATTCATTTGCATATAGCAAATTAAATAAGATAAATTAGAACCCCAGTCATATCTAGTTACAAGGCTGAATTATGCAATTGGAAATCCCGTTTAAATGTTACCTCTACCAGAAAGTACTTCTTTCACACTATTGGACTCATCACTAGTTGGAAAGCACAGGTTATCAAAACGTTATTTACCTCCCTCTCTCATTATATATCAGTCAGATCCTCCTTCCTACCTCTGCTTTCCTTTTTAGATTTAGATTTAGGTGGTTTCCTTTTTTTCAGAAGGCAATTTAGGATGTGTGTGAGAGAGAGAGAGAAAGAGAGAAAGAGAGAAAGAGAGAAAGAAAGAAAGAAAGAAAGAAAGAAAGAAAGAAAGAAAGAAAGAAAGAAAGAAAGAAAGAAAGAAAGAAAGAAAGAAAGAAAGAAAGAAAGAAAGAAAGCCAAAACCAATGAAAATAATGCTGGAAGTTGGAACACCTGCCTGCATGTCCACATTCTTAAATCTATCAACATGGAGCATAGTAATACTGTTTTACCTTGTACGGTTGTCCTACAGATCAATATTGGCAATGTATACAAAGTGTTTTATATTTGTTTTTATATAATATTTCAAGATCCTAATGATTTAGGCAAGATTGTCTTTAATAAGGTTCCACATGCAAAATAAAGTATAGTTGGGGCCCCTCGCAGCTCCTCTCAAAGAGCAGGTGACAGCTGGCGCCAAGAGGGCCTTTGCACAGCTTCACCAGATATGCCAGTTGTGCCTAAATGCTCCTGTAATTTTGTTGGTCTGAAGCCCCATGTTACTTGATTAATTTTTATTCTAGGCACTAATGTGTGTTCATATTTGGGCATCAATTCAATCACAAAATATATTGCTGTTAATAGTACTGTCTGGAATGTGAATATTCCAGGTGGGAGGTCCTTTAGACCAGGGGTCACCAACCTTTCGGACTTCAGGGACCACTAAATTCATAATTTAAAATCCCACTAATATGATCTGCCTAATGACCGACTGGGTGTGCGTGGCTAGGTGGTCATATGACTGGCTGAGCATGGCCAATTCAATGTCACTCACAACGAGGGGCGTCATGCTGGCCTCTATTTGCCCCTCTCCTCCCAGCCACTCCTTGTCTTCCTGCCTGGGGTCCTTAGGGCCCCAACAGGAAGCAGTTGTTGGAGCTAAGCAGCTACCGCGAGAAAGAGTTGCAAAACAGCTGGCTCAGTTCAAATTGGATCTGACCGAGAAGGAGGCTTAGCTGCCGAGGACTAAGAGCATAGGTTTTCCAAGCAGAGGGAAGACCTGTGGAAGTGCAAGGCCACGTGCCAGCACCTGGAGGCTTAGTGGGCTGAGATGGTCAGCCAGGCCATGATGCAGTCCCACTGGAACAAGGCCTTCCGGCTCTTCGCCGCCTTTGGCCAAAAGAAGGCTAAAGCAGACCCCAAATGGGAATTTCTGGTCCCCTCCAACCCGCACAAAAAGACCCTGAAGGGGGAGACTCTCTGCAGCAACACAAATGTTCATTGCATGTATCTGGCCCAGGGACCGTAGTTTGAAGACCCCTGATTTAGTGCAATATAAAAATGCAAATAATTTTTCTGCAGACCATCAAAATTCTTTTGTGGACCACCAGTGGTTCACCAACCACCAGCTGGTGACTGCTACTTTAGACAATCACTCATGACTTGGTCCCTTAAAATTACCTTAATTGAATCTATAGGGGGAAGCCCCTGAAGACCATTTGGAAGATACAAAGAACTCAAGCAGTGAAGGGTGTGTCATAGTATGCACAAACAACCCAGCTGTTTTGCAAGCTGCACTAGTTGCTAGTTGACTTCTGGGTACAGTTCAAGGGGCTGGTTTCGCCTATATAGCCTTTCCATAAGGTCAGGTTCCTTCCTGTCATTCATTTCTACTTTCAGTTTTATACTGTGATTTTTAAAGTTTGTATTAAACATCCATATAAATATGTATTTCCAAATATGTAAAGGTTTTTTTTTTAACTATGACTTATGAAGGGTTTGTACTGTTATCAATAAAAAGGCATTTTATTTATTTATTTATTTATTTATTTAAAACATTTACATAGCTGCCCATCTATAAACAGCTGGGTCAAAAGTTAAAACAGCCAATCAAAAGTTAAAACAGCAAACAAAGCTATATTTTGCAGCTAACCTGCCTTGCCTTCTCATTGCTATAGTCTAGTCTATAATTAGGTATATAATTAAAATAAATTACTCCTAAGCATGTCTATTTCTGTGCTGTCTTTACATGCACTTATCTTCCCACCCATGCTAGCCTGAGCCTTAGCGACAATAATGCAATAAGAAGAATCCTATGAATTTATTTATAAATACTAAAAAAATACTTTGTTACAGTGATCACATTTTCTCAGAGAAAAACAAATTGAAAGAAGTTTTGTGTCCAGGAAAATACTTCCTACATGAAAACTTGGGTGGAATACAATAACCTGGTCAGTTTCACTTACCAGAGTAAGCCACAGTTATACAAAATGAAGTCCGTCAACTTTCCTGGGAGTCAAATGTCGCCCCCAAAGCTCCCCTCCCCCAGACTCTGTTGCCCACTAGGAAGTTTGATCTGGTCTTGTTTTGTGTATGAGGCCTACATTGTATGTCTGCAACCATGGGAGAACATATTTTATTTTCAACCTGGGAATCAGTTGAGATGTGAGGAGATGATGGAGTCTTTATGCAAATAAATTGTAGAAGTATTAATATTAAATCAATTTAATATTTTCCCCTATCCTTTCAAAATCTTTTTATGTGGCCTTGATTTCTTCCGAAGTGTAACCTTGGTATGCCCTCAAAGACATGGTTGGATCTTAACCTAACAAAAAATGGGCACTGTTGGGTCATTTGTTTAGTTTGGGTTTACCATGATGAATGAATCTAAGTGCTTTAAGAAAGCCATGGCTTGTAATATTCTAAGCTATAATATACATATACATACATACATACATACATACATACATACATACATACATACATACATACTATATCTATGAGGTGCATGAATCAGGATTAAATCATGCTTTGTTTTAATCCAGAAATATAGAATTAGAAGAGAAAATGTCTTCTGGAACTATTAGAATTGTTTTCTTAAAATATATATACTCAAAAAAAGTATCTTGACCCCAGACATTTCCACACACATTGTCAAATTGTTTTAAATCCAGAGCTACTTTCGTGTTTCTCCAGTGCCTGAAAATCAGGGACATGTTCCTGTTACATAACTAGGAATGCCTTGGAAAGAAGCCCTGCCTATAAGCTTTTTGCCTCATGATTATTTCAGTGGGCATTTGAGTTCGGATTCCCAGCATAAGCTGAAAAGCTTTTTCATAAATATTCCATGGCATTTTCTAGCCTTTAATGTGCCAGTTACAGGAAGCTGTTTGAAGGGGAGGGATGTCAACAAATTTATCCACCAATAGCGTGCTCTTTTGGCACAAAAGCACATTCTTATCTTTACATCGCATAATGAGAAGGCAGAGCCAGAATATGTTGCACTAAACTTTTCGGGTGGGTAAATACACTGTTGGGAAGAAGAAAGAGAAGAAGGAGGAGAGGGAGAGAGAGCTTACGTTTTCTTAACTCCTGATCGGCTTGCCCCGATGACAGAACGAGTTCTCTGTTTATCCTCCTGCGGCTTCTCTAAGCAGAATTAAAGGAAACTTCTTTTCGCATGATGTCAGACTGCGAGGGAATGGCTGTGGGTATGTGCTTGATTTCTATTTACCACATTGTCCTAGTTCACATTCTCAGCTTGCAAAAGCAATACATAGGAAACTGGCCTGGTTCTTAGGTAGACATCTAATCCTGTCACTGTGGGAGAACAAGAAGGTGTGAGAGTTTGGGGAGGATTTTCCGTTTCAAAGCCAGTTTACACCCTGCAGAACTTTTGCATAGCCATAACAGGAAAAATATTGTGGACATGACATGTTCTATTTTTGTTAGTTTAAAGTTTTGGATAATAAATGTTTTGTGTTTATTTGGCTTGCAAAAATAATTTATATGCTGAGGGATTAGGCAAGGAGCATTAATAGTGTGTGGAAAAATGGTGACAGCATACATTGTGACTAATTCCTTAGCCATGGTAATATCCAGATTTGTGTTTGGGATCACCTTGGCAGGCACTGTCTGGAACAGGGACCAGAAATAGCAGCCTGCTGTAATATATTCCTGTCATTTCCTAACCGCCAAAGATTGCAGAAAGGGGAATGAAAACAAAACAGGGATTTTTGCTGAAAGATAGAAGCACTTTAGTATGAAGTTGAGTTCTTATCTCAGTATATCTAAGCACATTCTTTTACTGTTAGGAGGCTATGCCAATCTTAGCAACGCACCATAGAAATTGTCTGAAATAAATGTTCACAAACTTCTGAACCCTCGCTGTAAACACTGCCCCGTACTGTTTCTATTCCAAAAAGGAAATTGCATTAAGGGAATCCAGTCCAACTAAATGCTGAGCCATTTTGTGAAAAGATGATACAAAACAGTTAATTTGAAAATAACTATAGATGCAGAAGAGCAAAACTTCTATCTCTTTCAGTACTGCATAAAATAATTCTGAGCAATCATGGAGTCACTTTATTTCCTGGGCATGCGATGATGTCCATTATGGCATTTTAGAATGCAGATTGGTTTTCACTAGTGATTTGCAGCAGCTTCTACTGTCACCCTTCATTGTTGTGGCAATATAATGGCAGTCTTTATTACTCTAATTGTGTCACAGCACAATTAATGATTGGTCAATGCTATAAATCAGTAGAAGAAATAGCTAGAGACTATTGAGTTGATGCTATGTCACCAAGTATCTTCCATTGTAAAGAATTAAGAGAATGAAGACCTGGAAATCCATTTATTCATAATATTAAATGCTTTCTCATTTCTGTTATCTTCCATTACTCAAGTCCTTGTTAAAGATTTACTTATTCTATAGCAAGGTATAGCCAGAGAGAGAATAAACCTTACATAATGATAAGAAAAAAATGGAAGACTGAAATAACAGATAACAGATAAATGAACAGATTCAGTGGCTGTTTTTAAAAGTGAAATAAATAAATGGCCGAATGGAATATTTCAGTCGAGTGAACTCAGAAGTTTTGCATCCATTGGTTTGTTTATATCTAGTGTTTTGAGACTGGAAACTGAGGAATTACTAGAAGAATTACTTAACTTGCAAATCTTTGTTCTATGCTTCAATTATATCTTATTTATCATCCTCAAAGTATAATAAGTGTGCCCTAAAGGTTTTTACCAAGAGCTGAGTGATTGTGCCAATAGATACATGCAGAAATAAGCTTTGTTTGAGTACTTTTTGTATTCAAAATATGTATTTCTACATCTCAAAACATGTCCAGTTCTAACCTGTATTAAATGAAAAGAGCATTGCATACATTAGAGGAGTAAGGTGGAAAAGAGAGATTCTTGTTTGCCATATCAAATGGCCTGTTGCCTAGTTTATACCAGAGCTAGTTGATAGAAGCTGGAAGCATATTTGCTTGTTAAGCAGAGATGAGTCATATCAGGAAAGTGGGAGAAGGCAGGAAGGTGGGAGTTACAGTAAATGACTGAAACAATATTTACAATGAATGTAATTCAAATAAATGCCATAATGACTACACTCATGATGCTTTTAAAAAAGAAAGCTTAAGATACAGATTTTTGCAACTATTGATAAGGAAAATAAAGTTTTTGCCTTACTGTGGCAATAACTGTATTAGAAATATTGAATCATTCGTAGTTCTATTGATGCCTGTGAATATTTGCCTGTTGCAGTGATTTTATGCTGGGGAAAGCATAAGGGATTAAAAACAATAACAACAACCTTCCTCACATTCATCATAGTCTGATTCTGCTATGGTCTCCTCACTTCATGTCCTCATACTGCATGCCTGAAAAGTATTTAAATGAATATATGAATTGCTTTAATGCAATTTTTATGCACAGTTTGACTCGGAGCATTACCATACATGGCTTCAGATCTGTACAGGAAGTGAATTAAGCTCCTCGCCAGTTAGTTGAGTCTCATTGGCTGCTTTTATTTACATCAGGTCTTGTCTTTCTCCTCCTAGAGTATGGAATACTTTTGTGCAAAGGTAATTTGTTTGCACAAAATCTTTCTTTGCAAAATCCAGATCCTGGTCCAGTAAAGAGTACCCAGAAACACTGCTGATGAGTTGGCTTTAGATCCATGCAGTATCAGGTATAAGCTATAATATTCATAGTGTAGTATTTTGATACTGAATAGTTATTGAAGCGTAATACACAGTTATTGAAGCTTAATACTGCATGGATCTAAAGCCAACTCATCAGCAGTGTTTCTGGGTACTCTTTACTGGACCAGGATCTAGCTTTTGCAAAGAAAGATTTGTTTTGTGATAGTCAAGATGTCTCCCTCAGGCTTAATTCCTTCATTCAGACCATGGCTAGATCCACTCAGTATGTGGCTGGTTATTTGCGGCTCAGATTATTGTGTAAAATCAATTGGGTTAATTTTGTAAACCATGGTTCAATTAGTCATACATTATCATTTTATGTAAACACAGTTAATAAGATTTTTGTAAGTTGAGTTCTCAGTTATAATACAGTAAAATCTAACAAAAGGCTGTTAGTAAACAATATCACTTTCTCCAACATGTGAGTAAAAGTATAGATGATGGCTGGATATTATTCACTTTTTCTATTATTCAAAAGGAAAGAGAGAATGAGAACTCATGTGGAACAGGAAATCCATCTGTGTTGGAAACTGAGATTATGAAAAGAAGCAGAGAGATAATGTTGTTCTCTGTAGGAAATCCCAGGTCATTATGGATGCCTCTGGAAATCTAATGGAACAGGAATCTTTCATCATGCTAATTCTGTAAATCCTCATTTCCCCCCCTCAGACTAGTAGGGTTGTGTAAATACCAGAATACTCATTTTAGTGAGTGTATGTGTGTATATTAAAATAATCATAAATCTTAATTATCTTCCTAAACTTACTTAACTTCATCTATCCAACTATCCATCCATCCATCCATCCATCCATCAAAGTATGAGGTGGCAGCTGACACTCACATAATTCCTAAGGTTTTACAGCAAAATGAGACTCAGCAACAAAAAAAACCAGAAATAAAACTAAACAAATAGCATTATCACTTAGACTTATATACCACTTCGCAGTGCTTTACAGCACTCTCTTAGTTGCTTACAGAGTCAGCATATTGCTCCCAACAATCTAGGTCTCATTTTACCAACCCCAGAAGGATGGAAGGCTGAGTCAACCTTGAGCCGGTAAGAATCAAACTGTTGAATTGCTGGCAGTCAGCAGAATTAGCCTGCAATACTGCATTCTAATCACTGCGCCACCACAGCTCAAAACTAATGCTGATTGGAGAATTCTGGAATTTGAAAGAAAGTCTTAAAGTTGCTGAAGTTGAAAAATACTGGACTAGACCATATATACCAGGCCCGTAGGCCAGATGCGTCACGTGCTGGCCATGCTGATGCCCAGTTTAGCGAAGAGGAAAAAGTCCCAATATGTCACGTGATGCCACTGTGACGACGTGAACTTGACACCCCTGATCTATGCAATCCATTCTAAGCAGACTTTACTGGCTTTTATGCTTTTGCCCCTTCTTTAGAGATTCCCCAGCATCCTTAACGTCCTATTTTCAGGGCTGGGAAAGCCTACCTCTGGTCTTAGATCCAGACAACTAGCAATTGAGTTGAGAGCAGTGCAGTCCAACTTATTTCAGTTATACAATGCTCACTTTTTCTACTTCAAGAACAAGCTGCTATCTGTGTAAGTATGATGGGTCGATTGGTTTTCAAAATTGTATAAAATTTGGCTGAGGAGCCCGAAGCATGGACTCACAAGCTGTGCAATGGACTATCTTTCTGTTGTTGAGTCTGAGAGATGCTGCCGCCACATTAATGATAATTGGAAGTCAGAAGTGATGAGGACAAAGCAGGAGAGTAGTGTAATGGTGACAGGGCTTGGGGATATTTAGGCATGAAACAGATAGTATAGGTAGTCCTTGAGTTACGACAACAATTGACCCCAAAATTTTTGTTGCTAAATGAGACATTTGTTAAGTGAGTGTTGCTGCATTCTATGACCTTTCTTTCTTGTTAAGTGAACCATTGCAGTTGCTAAGTTAGTAACATGGTGTTAAATAACTCTGACTTCCCCATTGACTTTGCTTGTTAGAAGGTTACAAAAGGTGATCACATGACCTCAGGATACTGCAACTGACATAAATATGAACTAGTTGCCAAGCAATTGAATTTTGATCATGTGACCATGGGGATGCTACAACAGTTGTAAGTGTGAAAAATGATCAAAAGTCACTTTTTAAAAATGCTGTTTTAACTTTGAATGGTCATTAAATGAACTGTGGTAAGTCAAGTGTAGTGTGGTAGAGAAAGATACTATTTATGATTTTACAGCTCAGTGCCACCACTTTCCTGATAAGGATATGTAAGCAAGAAAGACATGTGCAGAAATGAAAGACTCAGAATTCCCTCCTTATACAGTAAAGAATGCACTATTTAGCTGCAGTGCAACATCAAAACCTACTGTAAAAATATTTCCCCTTCCACTTAGTCAAGTCCAGTTCTTGGAAATTGCCTGAACAATTCCTGCAGTTTTCTTGGCAAGATTTCAGGAGTGGTTTGCCATTGCCTATTTCCTGGGGCTGAGAGAAAGTGACAGGCCCAAGGTCACCCAACTGGCTTTGTGCCTAAGTGGAACTAGATAGACTGACGGTCTCATATTTTGCAGTCTGATCCCTTAACTACTATATCAAACTGGCTCTGTAAAAACGAGACATGTTAATAAATTCATGGAAGTATAGTTTATGCAGTATTAGAATAACCAAATGCCTTAATTTCTCTGCCATTTGTGGTCTATACAAGGATGGTATTTGAACAGCTGCACAATTGTTCTTGTTGGGTGGAGTCAGTGGCAGTAGAATAAAGGCAGAACGATGGGTAGAGACCTACTGTTCACAACCTGTTTGCGAGTCAATAAGTAGACACTGGCTGGTAATATTTCTTTTTCTATAAGAAACTTTAATTATATAGAATTCTTTAGATTTTAGCAGGCAACCTCTCAATAGAAAGCACTAACTTGCTTTCTCTCAGTTGAATGGAAAATTAAATGTGTGGAGATGAGAGGACAAGAGCATAAAAGAATGGGGTGGTAGAAAAACGCATCCTGAGATTTCAAGCAGAAGAAGAAATGCCAAACTATTCTGAGATCAGTATAAAAAAAATAAACAAGTAACTAAGGCAGCAATCCTATAGGGCCTTGGAAAGTAGGGCAATTCTCACACACATAACAATTCTACAAAAAAAAAAAATAAATACACATCAGCAGAGGGGAGAAGGGAGACCTGAGAATAGACTGGGGTGATCACAAGAAGCTCCGGAGCTTCCTAATCCTCCAAATCTCATCAGATAGGGGATTATTGTAAATCAGTCTTTGAACTACTTTGAACCCCTATTACAGCTTGCAGTAGAAGTCTTTACTATCTTGTTTTCTACTGACAGGTAGCAGGAAGACTGTTAACATTGATAATGGCTCCATCAGGACAAGGAGGATTGCTCTATAAGAACAGAAATGCAAGTTAGAAAATTCATCCTGTAAACATAGTAAAGCAGTGTATTTATAGTAAGTTGACATGAATTTTCTAACTTTACAAGAAAACCAAAGTGCCATAATACACATTTAGCTATGCAATATCCTAGTACCATTGTCAGAAACCAGTTTGGGTAATCAGCAAAAATTTCTGACCCGTTTAAGATGGTTTTAAGTCTGGAGCCTTGTTGGCACAGTGATTAGAATGCAGTATTGCAGGCTAACTCTGCCCACTGCCTAGAGTTCGATCCTGACCGCTCAAGGTTGACCTGGCCTCTGAGGTTAATAAAATGAGGAGCCAGATTGTTGGGGGCAATATGCTGATATTTGCAAACTGCTCAGAGAGTGCTATAAAGCAGGGGTCCCCAACCGCCGGTCCGCGGACCGGTACCGGCCGGGAACAAGCCTTACCGGGCCGCTGGTTGCTGGGCGCCGCCATCTTTTTTGGTAAAAAGCAATTTTTCGTCAAAAAGATGGCGGTGCCAGCATTCGTGAGCTTTTTCGGGTAGAAAGCCATTTCTACCCGAAAAAGCTCACGGAGCGCTGCGCCGCCATTTTTTGACAAAATCACTTCGTGATGTCACCGGAAGTGATTTTCGTAAAAAAGATGGTGGCGCCAGCTGACGCCGGAACCGGGCGCGGCGCCAGCTGACGCCGGAACCGGGCGCGCGTCGAAAGGTTGGGGATCCCTGCTATAAAGCACTATGGGGTGATATATAAGTGCTGTTGCTATTGCTAATTCTATGAAGTCAGAAGTACTAAGAACAGTGGAAGCATCTCTAAACGAATAAACATGGACAGTATATTCATACACACAGACACACAAGCACACACGTGTGGCTGCACACACAAACATAGAGAGAGGAAACAAGATAGATGCTTTACTAAAGAAAAAATATATAGCATAATCATTCTTTCTCCTTTCATCTCTTTGCTCTAAGCTGCATTAAAAGAGGGATACAATTGAGATCAAGTGAGGTATTAATACCACTCTATAAAGCAGGGGTGGGCAAACTACGGCCCGCGGGCCACATCCGGCCCGTTGGTGTTTTTAATCCGGCCCGCCGAAGATTGGTACAGAATTAAGGTTTGATGAATGATTGAATGATTGCATTCATTTGATTTTGACTTGTAATGACAGGCATTTCGACACCAGGTGGCGGCCCGTCTGTCAAATTTTAAAAGTCAATGAGGCCCCCGAGCCAAAAAGTTTGCCCACCCCTGCTATAAAGCCTTAGTAAGACCACACCTAGAGTACTGCATCCAGTTTTGGTCACCACACTATAAAAAAGATGTTGAGAGTCTAGAAAAAGTACAGAGAAGAGCAACCAGGATGATTAGGGGACTGGAGACTAAATCATACGAAGAACGGTTACAGGAACTGGGCATGGTTAGTCTAGTGAAGAGAAGGACCAGGGAAGACATGATAGCAGTCTTCCAATATTTGAAGGGCTGCCACAGAGAGGAAAGGGTCAAGCTATTTTCTAAAGCGCCTGTAGGCCAGACAAGGAATAATGAATGGAAACTGAACAAGGGGAGATTCAACCTGGAAATAAGGAGAAACTTTCTGGCAGTGAGAACAATCAACCCATGGAACAGCTTGCCTTTGGAAGTTGTGGGAGCATCATCACTTGAGACTTTCAAGAAGAGATTGGACTGCCATTTGTCAGAAATAGTGTAGGGTCTCCTGCTTGGGCGGGGAGTTGGACTAGATGATCTACAAGGTTCCTTCCAACTCTGATTATCTGTTATCTGTTATGTGACTTTGAAATAAATCTGCGTAGTAGAATAAAAGGTTCAATGCTGTATCCTTTTTTTGTTCTGCTGCCCCAGAGTTGTTTGGGGGATTCAGGTTTTACGAATTTTGATGATTGCATTGTCTGGATTCATAAAGTGGTAAGAATTTAGTGACTCCCCAAATTTCACACATACTGAATATTTTTAGCAGGTCTTGGTTTAAAAAAAATCAGGATGAATTTCTAAAAAGTATATTTTAAAAAAATTATATTTCAAAATATTCATTTTGAAATTTTAGTATTACTTTTAATTGTGTAACAAAAACCAAGTGAATGCATATATAGAATAACTAAGCAAATACAGATCTGGAACATTTGCTAATTCTTAATATGGACATATTTGTATCTGATCAGAAAAATAAATGAGAAATCCTTGTGCCTGGCACATGGTTTAATAATTGTGTTTTTCTTCTGCCGTTTTATTAATTAATGTAGGGACAGATTGCATCATTTGAAATAAAACTACAGTGCCACTCCTAGAAGTCATACTTGTAAGCACTTTCCCATTCAGTGGAATTTTAATTAACACACCTATATTTGTATTGCAAAATGTGCTATATTGCAATGGCAATTTCTAATAAATTGTACAGTGAGCTACTTCATTTGTTGTATTTGAAGAACATCATTTATTAAAAATTGCCATAACAATGTACCATGTTTTACAATAAAATATATGTATATGAAAATAAGGGAAAATTTATTTACAGTTACTTTAATAAATAGAATTTATTTTTGATAGTTTCAATTAAAATATGTCATCAAAAGTGAACTAATGAGGGAGGGGATACCATTATTTGTCACCACTGAATAAAAATAATCATAAGAACACATATATACTGTATATATCAATGTGTTGCGTATATAAATGTGAACTAGAATAGGTTAAAAGTAAATGACCTATTTAAAAAAAGTATACGAGTCTCTAGAACTTTAAACTGCAGTTTATAACACCTCTTATTTATATTTCTATTATTCCAATGTATATTGCTGCCCATCTCACCTATATGCAGTGGGGTTGGCTATGGAGGGCCCTTGGTTCCAACTGTCTATTATCCCAAATAGGAGGATACAAAATAACAGATTTAAGTTACAGGAAAGTGGTTGGAAGTTTGGAAAAAATGTTAGGAAAAAAGTGGAAAGAAACAATAAAAGCATTTCTATAAACTGACACTAATCCAGAGCATCAGGGGTGACTGCAGAGAAAGTATAAAATAATTTAGGATGGGGACACACTGTGGATCCAAGCCCTGCCCCTTTTTATGTGCATGTAAAAAGGGGTGGGACTTTGATTACATGGATGTGGTCATTGTCTAGACTTTTTGATCCCCCTGAAGATCTCACTGCAGAGAATAAGATCCACTGAACTATCTTCTGAGTAATTATGCATAGGATAGCTTAATTTAAACCAACTCCCTTTAACCAGAGAGTTATGGTACAATAACCGTATTTTTGTTAACTCTATCTATACTATGCGGTGGCTCACGTGGTAAGACGCTGGGCCTGTGCACTGCTGAGGTTGGCGGCTTGATTCCCATGAGCGAATAAACCGCATAGGGACAAGAAAGGAGCCTCCCCCAATTGCCTACTGGCATTCAGGCGTCCCATGGGTAAAGACAACACTGCCCCAAAAAATTCCTTTCACAGAGGCAACCAGCCACCTCAGTGATCCCTGGCTAACATGTGCCATACGCTAAATATAATAATAATTTAAAAAATCTAATAGAATTGTCTACACCATCAGACAACTACAGTCCTTTGAATATTTAGAAGAAATATGACAATCAAACTTAATTATTATTCAGATTTGTACTGTAGATGTCTTTGTGATGGAAATAAATACACAGTGCTCATTTCACCATTACACATTAAGATGGACAGAGGAAGAATAGAAATCCTTTTGAAACTCCTGAAATTCCTTTTTAACGCTTTTGTCTTGAAATCGATCCTGTTTCAGCAAATTGTGTAAGCAAAGGACAACCCAAAGCAGCTTTTTAAATGCCCAGGAATTAAATTGACATCGCCTCCTGAGCAGAAGCCTAGAGAGGATGAAAACTAGGTAAAAAGAGTCTCTGGGCAAAGGAATGTGCGTGTAGGACTAATATCCAAATGGGTTACAACAATGCAAATGGGGCCCTGCTGAGACTTATGAATGAGGGCAAGTCAGAAATAGGCTCTTGCTTTGCACAACACATTTTCACAAGCACCCTTACAATCCATGGGTGTTGCATGCAACAAAAGATCACAAAGCCTTTGAATTCACAGCATGCAGCCTACATCTGCTACAGGATAACATTTGAGTAAAAAAAAAACCCAACAGCAACAAAGAAGAAGAAAGAGAATAGCTTTCTTTCTAAGCAAAACCATTCGGTAGTATTGCCTGATTGAAGATTTTTACACTCGGAATTTTTTTTTTTTTAAATGAAGCTTCGGGAGCTCTTTATTTTTTTCTCTGTCTCAGATCTTACAATCAGAAAAAAAGGGAGATTTTAAGTAACTTGGATGTCTGAAAGCTGTTTACTCATCAATGAAATGACCTTGTCTTGACTCAGAAAAGAAAGGAAATATGGAGCTAAAATCTGTTCTGCAAAGCTGTCATTTATTATTACAGAGGACAATATTAGATATGCATTGTACCCACTTCATCAGTAACATCATTAATCAGACTCAAGCAGGGGCGTTCCGTCATTAAAATATTCAATGGGAATGATAAATAAGCACATTTGTTAGGATCATTTGGTGTGATATATACAATATAGAACTTCCTTTTACTCTTTTGTTTATTTTTGCAGTTAGTTCAGAAAGAGTTTTATGTAACTCAGAACCTGGCATACCATATTGTGAGCCCAGTTTTAGTTGTCAAAAATAGAAGAAAAATATCACAAAGGAAAAGGAAGCAAAGCAAGACAGTTTTGAATAAACTTATAAATGCTAACTTACATACTACGATGTACCTTTAGAGAGAAAAGTGGGAGTATTATCACCTAATATCAATGTATTTTTCAGGTAATAAGTATTGATAAGATTTACCTATAGCTCAGACTTCAACAGAACATTGAAAAAAACTGCTTGAAACATCTTGAAGTGGTAATGGAGCCAAATATTTGGAATGCTAGTAGATATTTTCTCATTGGAGTAATTCAAGCCAAATTTGAAGAAAGAGGTGTATGGATCATCTACAATCTGATTTCCATCATCAGTCTGATCATTGGAATGGATTTAGAAAATCAACTACAATTTTTTTTATTATATATTTGGATTGAAGCATCATACAGTACTACTATACAACTGTTTTGATGACTTGTTTTGACATTGAATTATTTACCTTGGTAAGTTATTTGGACTAACTTGAAAGATCACCTCTGACTCAATCATCCTATAAATCTTTGTATGTAGACTTCAGCAAGAGGGAGGATAGCATTTATTATTCCTGTTATTACCATTCACTCTTATCTTTAAATACCTTCTCATAATTCACTTCTTTCTATATGTATTTCTTTTCAAATACACCACCAGGGAAAGCAGCATCTTATGTTAGTTTTCTCCCCCTTCCTCCCCAAAAAATACTTTGCAAGTTGATAAATCAATTAAAGGCAGTAGAAGAAAGAATAACTAAAATAGATTGTATACCAACAGGTTCCAATGTCACCTCCTATGGCAAGATAACCAATATATTTTACTGTCTTACAGTTTTAACAATTCACTCAAGAAATCATCCTTAGAACAGTATAAATTGGCATTATTAATAAATCTGCAGGATATGTATTTTAGCTTAATATTCACCCCTTGCATCAGTTTCACTATCCTGAAGAAAAATAAAATAGAAATCAACACTAAATGTACATTTTAATCACTAAAAACAGAACTAAAGTTAGGGGTTAGAAATAGCTAATACAGATGAGATCATGTTGTATATTCTATGTACGATTTATTTCTGTCCATGTATTTTCTCTGGAATTTATTTGAACTATTTTGTTTCTCATGTTACTCGGGAAACTATTGGGTATGAAGATTATGTTGAATGAGTGAATCTATTATAATTGGCTTAGTCTTTAAATGAATAAAACTAAAAGTATTTATGGAACCTACTATAAACCTGCATAGCATGAAAAATGGGACAGCAGTTTAATTGAATAGGAACACGACCAATGGAGTAGATTTTTTGTGTTCAGAATAACATGAAAATGAGTACACATAAGCAAAATATTGGGCTGTACAATGCTTTGGATCTGGCTAAGAATAAATGTTTCAGGATGCATGAGACCACAAATGCAATACTGTATTTATTAAAGCAATTTTCTCTGTTTTCAGGATCATACAGCTGCAATAAAAACTTCCCTATGGCAGCTGCATAATTCTGAATAGCAGCATGACTGTTTTAATAAAATGCAGATCGGTGTTGCATTCAGGTTCTCTCATGTTTCTAAATAACTCTTCCAAACTGAATCTAAAGCATTGTATACCCCTACAAAGTTCTGGGCATGCAGTTGAAGGCCAACGATTCAGAAGAGTAATAATAGTATAGAGATAACAATTATATGTATTTTATGTACACAATCTTTTTAGACAAATTGAGACAAATGGATAAGTTTTTCCTCCTTTGTGCACATTTTCAATATAACACATGTTGCAACTCCTAAATTCCATTTAAGAGAGAGACTATATACTAAAAACAAAGACTTATCTGCATCAATATGCTCCTAGAAATCTGAAGAGGACCAGTATGCAATATTAGTTCATGTTAAAAAGCAAGTATTCCCTGTTATATTCTGAGCATGGGCGCAAGGAACGGAGACGAGTCAGAGAACTAGTGAACTTCAACTCTTTATTAAGGATTAGGAACAGAGCAAAAACCCTGGGCAGCAGCAGCTCTTTTATAGAGCTGGCTGCTGACCCGTTAACCAATGAATTGTGTCCAATTGCTTAAATTGTGCCCAATGAGAGGTGTTCAACTAATAGCCAATCAGGCTGCTCCGTAAGGAACAATCCCTGCTCGCTATCCATGGGCCAATCAAAGGTGCAGGATTACGATCCTGCTTATTGTGAGGTTGACAAGTTTTATTAGTTCATAACATTCCCAAGCCAAAATGTATAGAAAAAAATGTTGAGACCTTCCATATTTGGAGCTGATCGATCCAAAGGAAGACACTGTAAGGCAAAAACTCTTACCACCACTTTGTCCTCCTCAGATTAGCATCCTAAGTGCATACCTACTACATGAGTGTGCATAAGCAGCCTGGCATTAGTAATAAATTTACCATAAGCAATTTTCTTGCTATGTTAAACAAGATTTTATTATTACTGTGCAACAATAAAAAGTGTCTCTGTTACTTGAAGTTGATCTTAATATCCCTCTTTATTGGTTTTTCCTAATATAGACTTGATCAACCTGCTCTCTTTGGGAGTAAAATGAATTAAATTGTGTCTCCATCTGGTTGTTAATAGCAGATACTTTATTCTCTCCAATGGAAAAGCAAGAACAGCAGAAATACATAGGAATGTGTGCTCCACCTGAAGCAGAGATGTTTTCTGAAGCAAAGAATTTCCTGATGCTTCAGACGAGATAGGATATTTTGCCACTTGCAACACACCAAAGCTTGACATCTCTATTTGCCAAGATGATTATCAAAAAGTGGGTTGTGACTACCACATGGTTAAAGATAACTCTGGCACAATCCTGTATAGTTTTAACATATTTGAAAATGAGTATAGACACTAAATACAACTGAAATTGCTCTAGAACTTGACATTGGAAAAAGGGGAACCGAGGATGAAACAAACCACGCACCTTGTTCTCTAACCATTTGCCTATTTTCATCAAATGTATTATATGGAACAGTAATCAAATCTTAAGAACAATTATGGGGCATTTTAAAAAAGAGATATAAAAGTCCCGAGTTGTAATTTATAGTTTCAGATGAATTTGAATTGAGCCCAGAAATCTGTAGTATATTCAGATTATAGTGAACCAAGATTTCTATAAACTTGGATTTTATGTTTCAACATGCTGTGAGGTTTATGAGATGCAGTTTTCTTGGGATGAATAAATATTGCTATTAGGATTCAAAATACTGATTTAGAGGTCCCACTTTTTTTGTTTTGTGTTGAGGATGTGTTTTACTCTCTCTCCAAAACTATTAACAGCTGCACAGAGTGCTCAGCCACTAGATGTCTCTACATGCTATACCAAACTTCAGAATAAGGGAAGGTGAAGCTTACAATCAACAATAGGGGACAAGTTGTGGGTTAGATTGCTGAATGCTTGTTCTTTTGCAAAGTTGCTTTGTTTTAGTGAGTAATGTCTTCTTTGTCAATTGCAACACAGCTTTAATTTTTTGGTATTTGCTCTTTGTTTATTATCTTGAGATGATTATAATTTACAAAGCTAGCTGGATTATAACAATTACCATAGTAGCACAATGCACATACAATGGGCTGTATTTCCAAGTAAATAAATATTGTACGGCAGCATTTCTGATAATCTTATTGGATAAAAGTTTGTCTATACTCACAAAATATATAAAATATTGAGGTGGTGTGGTGTCTCAGTGGTAAAGATACTGGGCTTGTCGGCTGGAAAGCGGGCAGCCCAGGTTTGAGACCTGAGCGCCATGTGACGGGGTGAATTCCCATCCTCGCCCCAGCTCCTGCCAACCTAGGAGTTCGAAAACATGCAGATGTGAGTGAGTAGATAAATAGGTATCACTTTGGTGGGAAGGTAACAGCTCTCTGTGATGTCATGCTGGCCACATGACCATGGAAATGTCTTTGGACAGCAATGGCTCAATGACCTTGAAAAGATGAGCACCACACCATACAGTTGGCAACAACTAGCGGAGTAAAATCCACAGGGATTCCTTTACCTTTACCTTTTGCTTACAAAATACAGTATATGCATATGTGCTAGTTCAACAAATTCTGCTTCATTCAATATCTCTTATCTGTTCCACCATGACTGCTTACCAAGTCTTTTATGAATCCCCTTCTCTGAAACGTTGCAAAGAGAAAAGGTGGTGGTATCTGTATTAGGCAGGTATTTTGATTGGCATCCTCTTTTATAATTATTCATTCATATATATTTAGTTGCAAGCAAAACAATTTGTGGAAGTACATATTTTTTGTTGGTTTTTGGTGGCCCAGCATACCATGGTGAAGAATATACTGTAACATTTATGAAATGCTATATTTATTTTTTAAGATATTCACTCTGGACATTGTATTCATTATTTCTGTAGACCTTTAAGTTCCAAAGCTTCAAAGAATTAGGGTCAACTAAGACAGTGGTCGCCAACCTGTGGGCCAGGGACCACTGGTGGTCCATGAGAAAATTTTGGTGATCCGCAGAGAAATGTCCCCCCCAAAGCAATCCAGGCTGTGCAAGAACACAATGCCCACATGGCCTGCCCACCCACTGGCCCCCACCCTTCGGCTGAGCACAAACCTTACCTTGAGTAGAGCCACGCAAGCTGGAACTGGAAGGTAAGACCAACTGCGGGGGAGGGAAATCCACCCTGGGGTGGCTTGCTGATATTGGTGAGAAAGTCAGTCCCATATTTCAGAGCTGCAGTAATTACAGGACTGGCCCTTTGATCATCCTGGAGCAGCTCCACCAGTCCATGGCAGGCTGGTGTACCCGGGTGGAGGAGCAGCTGCTCCGGGATGACCAAAGGGCCAGTCCTGTGACTACTGCAGCTCTGGAATGCGGGACCGACTTTCCCACCAACATCAGCAAGCCACCGTCAGTCAAAATTCATATTAGTGGTCTGCGGGATTTAAAATTGTGAGTTTGATGGTCCCTGAGGTCCAGAAGGTTGGCGACCGCTGAACTAAGACATTGTCAAAACCTAGTGATGTCTCTTTGTTGTTTCCCATCCCTTCTCAGGGTTAGGAGTGGGAGGCACTATTTTACTCCTTTCTCTTGGGTTGGTTCCAGTCAGTGATTTTAGGAGGGAAGAGGTCGAGAGGGTCTGGGCTCCATCCTTTTCATCCTATTTAACAAGCGTATGAAATCACTGGATGAGGCCATCCACGGACATATAAGAGTATGGTATAATGATAAATTCCTCAAATGATAGAAGGGGAGGGTAAGATGGTGGCTTGTTCCATTATTCATATTTTCCATTTAGTATACTGAATATACCTATTTTACAGTTAAATTGGCCAGTCCAGTTTTAGGAAAAAAGGACATATCTGAATGAAATCCCTAAAATAAAGTTATTTGGGATCATTGCCATTCCTCTAATGTTTCTACTCCCCAGGTCCTTTCTGAATTGATGCTTAGGTTACCTAAAGCAGTTAGAAACACAGGCAGTCCTCGATTTACAACCGCAACGGAGCCCAAAAGCCCTGTTGTTAAATAAGATGTTTGTTAAGTGAATTTTGCCCCATTTTACAACCTTTGTTGCCACCGTTGTCAAGTGGATCACTGCAGCAGATAAGTTAGTAACTTGGTTGTTAAGTGAATCTGGCCTCCCCAATGACTTTGTTTGTCGGAAGGTTGCAAAAGGGGATGGCATGACCCCCGGGACACTGCTTCCATCATAAATAGGAGCCAATTGCCAAGTTTCTGAATTCTGATCACATGACCGTGGGGAGGCTGCAAAGGTCGTAACTTTGAAAAATGGTCATAAGTCACTTTTTTCAGTACCGTTGTAACTTTGAACGGTCACTAAACAAACCATTGTAAGACGAGGACTACCTGTAAAGACAGCTTTAAAAAATCCCTTTCTGGGCTTCAGCCCCTTCCTTTATGAGAGCCGAGGTGTTCACCTGCCTGTTTACTCAGGTCCCTGATTGTTAAACTCTTCTGCTTCTTTATCCATCCCATGGAAAGTTGCTTTCTATTCTCCGAGCGGATCTTGACACCATGAGGCTTCCATTAATAGAACTTTTGTATGAGCTTCTCTATTTTTCTCCCCCTTGTTTTTAACACCTCCCCATCTGATGCCTCAATGGATAGACAAGTTACAAAAAAGAAAGAAAGAGAGGATTACAGTTATACTGTCACAAGATGATGAAAAAAAAATCTGGTGGAATTTTTGTCAGTTTTGTTTACCAATTTCACTTTTTAAATCCATGAGCTGATTTAAAAAGTACACAAACCAACCTTTCCCTGGTTTATAGGTGAATGTGTAAAACAAATAAATAGATGAGCTGGGTCTTTCATAATTGTACGAATAAATTTGGGTGCATGTGTTGGTATGCCATTACAATTTACTGCTGTATCTTTTTTTTTTTAAAAAAAGGTCCACAGCCCAGATGAAATAGCAACCAGTGAGCAGAGAGGAGGAAGCATTCCTGCCCACAGTGCATATGGAGTGGGGTGTTTGCCTAGAATGAAACAATGCACAATAGATAAATGGAACAACACTGTTTGAGCAGTTGGAATCTTCTACTTTCAATATGGTACAGGAAAAGACAGGCTGAGAGATTGCCTTCTTTGTGGGCTGGGACAAGTAGGGGACAAGCAACACTGTTTATTCCCACCCTTGAGAAATTATCAGCGTCTTCTGCTTTAGGTGAGTTATCATGCAGATCAGAACCTAATCTTTCAAAAGTGGTCTGAAGCCAACTGATTATTAACTTCACTTTCACCAGCCATGAAACACTAGTATAAGAGAGAACTCTAAGCCACCAAGACCATCATTCTTTTCCTGACATTGAAAGGTCCCATGAAATAGGAACTGGTGGGGCAGGGAGAAAGGAGAGTTCTCTCCCCGCAGTGGGAAAATGGCCTTCTCATAGGAGCTGCAGCAATACAAACAAATAAACAAACAAAATAGCAGAAGTTAACTATCGGCAAATACAGTTGGTCCTTTAAGTAACACATGGTTAAATAAATTTTAGCTAATAACTCAAGTGGCTGCAACCTATATGTTCCCAGATCTAATAAAGTACTCTGCTATAAAAATACCAAGGCCCTAGTTTATGTATTTGATAGTGGCTTCTAATAACGTCTTTAGAACCAACGTAAGTACTGGTCTCATAAAAGCAATTAGATGCATGTCTCGTATAGAATAGAATAGAATAGAATAGAATAGAATAGAATAGAATAGAATAGAATAGAATAGAATAGAATTCTTTATTGGCCAAGTGTGATTGGACACACACGGAATTTGTCTTGGTGCAAATGCTCTCAGTGTACATAAAAGAAAAGATACACTCATCAAGAATCATAAGGTACAACACTTAATGATAGTCATAGGGTACAATAAGCAATCAAATCATACTAGGAAACAGTCAATATAAATCATAAGGATACAAGCAACAAAGGTACAGTCATACAGTAGTCACAAGTGGGAGGGGATGGGTGATGAGGAGTGATGAGAAGATAAACAGTAATAGTAGTGCAGACTTTGTAATAGTTGGATAGTGTTGAGGAAATTATTTGTTTAGCAGAGTGATGGCTTTTGAGAAAAAACTGTTCTTGTGTCTAGTTGTCTGGTGTGCAGTGCTCTATAGTGTCGTTTTGAGGGAAGGAGTTGAAACAGTATATGTCTGGGATGTGAGGGGTCTGTAAATATTTTCACAGCCCTCTTTTTGACTGGTGCAGTATAAAGGTCCTTGATTGAAGGCAGGTTGGTAGTAATTGTTTTTCTGCAGTCCTAATTATCCTCTGAAGTCTGTGTCTGTCCTGTTGGGTTGCAGAACCAAACCAGACAGTTATAGAGGTGCAGATGATAGACTCAATAATTCCTCTGTAGAACTGTATCAGCAGCTCCTTGGGCAGTTTGAGCTTTCTGAGTTGGCACAGAAAGAACATTAAGCTAATAAATCAGCTCTCTTTGCTTGGGTGCATTATTAATGGATATTAAAAAGCATATTGGATTCACAGGTTGTGTTTTGTTACATTACAGGCTGTTCCACCTTTCCAGCTGAAAAGTATTATATGGAAAATGACTACAGAGATTTGGAAAAATTCTTGTGTAAAAATATACAATATCATTTCATGATGGTTTCATAGGCTACTAAAGTAAATCTTGTTGTGTTTCTTACACTGCAACACAGCTGATCATATTTTCATACTGCACCCAAAAAAAATATTCTCACATTTACAGAAAAAATTTATGGACCACCACTAAACACATTTTCATTTTCCATTCACTGTTCTTTACACCTAAGCTTTATGCATTTTAATTCAGCACAATAGATGAACCAATGAATTAAACAATTAAATAAATAAGACTACTAGAACATAGCACTTCCTTGAAATTAGAAGTCAGTTTAATATATGTGAACATTCATGAGTGAGAAAAAAAATCCATCTGTGAATGAATGTGAGGGGGAAATTCTCACGCATTATAGTATTTTTCAGCTATTAACTAGTTTCTTACAAGAAGCTAGTAATGTATTATAAACTCATAATCCCATCAAGAGATCTGGTGACAATAAAAAAAAAACAACCCAAACCCCAGAATTGTGAAATAAAGCCAAGTTCTTTATTACACTACTGTTCCCAGGAGGGTAATATAACACTTTAATTATGGTCATTTCAAGATTATTATTTAGCATTACTACAAAGACAACACTCATTAAGTTCAATTTCCAACCTCTTTCTGATATGTGTTCCAAATCCATCTGTTTTAGAAGATAATTTACAGGAGATAATAAGGGGCAATAAAGTAGGGTGTAATAAAAATATACACTTGTACCATCATATAAATACTGAATCCAATTTCTATATTTGAAATGTTTATAATTTTAAAAACTCACTTAAAATAGTTTATTCATTGTAGAATACTATACAGATATGAGCTTCTTTTCTACATTAATAATGTCATATCCCTAAGTAAAAATAAACACCTTTTGACCATTCCTAGTCAAAATAGAGAAAATAGAGAAAATCATCTCCAGCATCTTTTGGGAGAGGAGGTAAGAGTTAACTTATTTAACTTAAGAGTTAAATTGGTACCAGTCCAATACAGATCAAATTTATTAATGTAAAGGCTAGGATATCCACTCTGAGGGAAATGGGGTGGGTGTGTGTGTCAGAAATGTGAAAAATAAATAAATAATTCCTATATTTTCAAAGGACATGCAGTATGATAGATGAATGGATAGATGCTCCTCAAACACACCTTTTATATACTGAATGCCTGTACTATTGTTAAAGACACAGAGAGCCTGTTTATGCAGTTGATCCCTTTTCCTTTTGTGAAAGTCATGCAAATGAATGAGACCTTTGCACAACTAGGCTATCAAAGTATAGGCTGCAATTCACATAGATCTTTGAACTGTACAAAGGTTTATTGTCCTCAGGCATAACAAGGGAATTTCTAATGCACCATTTTCTCTGTTCTCCAATCCCTCTAAATAATTTTGAAGCTGACTTGCAATCATCTTCTCTCCTGCCAAGCTACAGAGATTATTTCTAAACCATCAAGAGGAGAGCACTAAGAAGGTTGTTCAAATAATGTCTCACTGCAGGTTCTTCAATAATAAAAATATATTTATCCTGAAATATAAATGACCAGAGCCACACTTAACTTACATTGATATAATGGAAGAGTTATTCCTAAAAATTCAGATTGCCTTGCCACCTTTCCCTCATTACATTAATGAATCTGCCACATGTCTGCTCAGTGAATAATCCCACAGGGTTTACAAGCCACCCCAACACAGACCTATCTTGCTTTTCCTCTATAGTGCTTTGTCCTTCTTTGCTTTGCAGTCCATAGGCTGGGAGTCAAAGGCTCCAATATGGAGCCAACCTCTCCATCTGAAAAACTAAACGTCAGAATGATAAATCTGAACACACATGCCACCTGATCCAACAGTGTGTTAGCAAAACTAATGCCCTTTTTTCCTGTTGTTTATTGAGCAGCCGGATTTTATCCCATCTTCATCTCCATGCATTTCTTACATTTACCACCAAATTATAGAAGGTGTCATACGAACTCCAGGTACAGACCCAATGTTTTCCTTACATGTCATGGGGCTAAGTAAAAATCTCCAAATGAGAAATGATGGCAAAGAATCCAAGGGCAGAGAAGAGTTTTCTCAGTGATCAAATGGACCATCCACAAGCTTTGCAGAACCGAAGCACTGGAAAATATATATACACATACATACATGCATGCATGCATACATACATACATACATACATACATACATACATACATACATACATATCTCAAGGTTGCAAGATATGGGTTTGGCTTCAGAAGAAGGAAAAAGAAGTGATCTAAAGAGTGCATGTGCTTGTGGGAGGGGGAATATTAACTGAATCATGGTTAGTGTCAGGCACGAAAGACCAGGTCCACATGTCAAAGTTTAATTAAACTGATTTATTGCTAAAAGCCTATGCATGGGAATCTTCTCAACTAACCATCAGCATCTGATTAGAGTTAGAATCAATGGCATCCAAGGA
Organism: Notechis scutatus; assembly: GCF_049901735.1. NCBI lineage: Eukaryota > Metazoa > Chordata > Lepidosauria > Squamata > Elapidae > Notechis > Notechis scutatus. The sequence continues at coordinate 305,684,395 of NC_142009.1, forward strand.
GGGGTTAGACCAGGGGTCTTCAAACTTGACAGCTTTAAGACTTGTGGACTTCAACTCTCAGAATTCCTCCTCCAGTCATGTTAGTTCAGGAATTCTGGTTAGACTTTGTTCGCTTGTGGCTACAAAGGGATTCTAGCTGATTCCCCTTTTTCACTCCCACCCCCCCCCTCTGCCATTCCTTCTCCTACAATTACAGTATTGTAAATACAGTAAGTAATGACCACCAGATGGAAGCAAAGAATTATAGAAACCTCCAACACTTTTACAGCCCAGATTTGACAGGTTTAACCATGGATTAATGAATTAATCCAATATCTTGAATTCACACAATCTAGTAAACCACAAGCTAGCCAACTTGATTTTAACATTTACATTCATTTATTTATATTTCACATTTCTGAACCACCCATTTCCCTCAAAGAGATGCCTTGCTTCATGTTTAATCACCATTCACTAAATTAAACTAAATTGCCTTGATGAACATAGAACCATATTCTAATGATACGAGCTTAGTCTGCATTATACAAGTAATATGGTAGACTAATATTTGATTTGGTGTGTTATGCATAACCAATCTAAATACAATACTATGCATATAGCAATTCTGTTGCCAATTTTTTAAATTGAATACAAGCAGACATTGGAACAGCAGATTTATAACTTTAGGAGGGAAGAAAAATGTTTTAACCTTTCAATGTTACCGTGATCCTAATCCAGTCTGATTCACATGCTGGCTGTTTGTTTTAGAAGGAAAATCTCCCTCTAACCCAATGGAAATTTGCTTTCAAGTTAAAAACAGCTGGTAAAAAAGAACAGATCTGATTTAAGGCAGAATTACAACAAGAGAAGTATGGTTACAATCCTATTTTCTCGTTAAGGTTGTAATCCAGATTAATAGATTCATGCCTGCTATTTACACAAATATTGCAAACAATGAATTACCTATTTAGGTCACATTTGATTTGTTATCTGCTCAGAATCTGTGGAAAGCAGGAAGCGAAAGGCAGAGATTGAGAGCTAGAATGAATACAAACTGTTCTGTATACATTGTACATACTGAAAATTTTCTAAAGTGATTTGGCAGAAATAACTGTTAAAAAACAGTGGGGCTGAGACTTTTACACAACTGCAGAAAATTCTGTGGTACGGATTCTTAAAATGACAACATCCTGATGGAAACCTTTAAGATTGGTACTGAAAAGACATGCCCTAAAATGGGTGCAACAGAATGGAATAAATTCCTTGACTCATTGCGATATTTGTAAAGTTATGAATTCATTTTTTTAAAAAATGACATATTACACGAATGTTTATAGTGCTTCTTTTCCCTAGTAGGAAATCTCATATTGCAGTTTTATTCTTCACTGAGATATGTTCTCTTACAACCTGATAGTGTTCTCTTAATCTCCTACTTTGTAAACCTGTTACAATCTTCTAAATATTACACAACTGATTACCAATAGCAAATGTTTGTAGATATATCTGTAGTAGCACAGTTTAAAAAACCCTCTCTGTTCTGTTTTATTCCTTTCTTGCCCCTGAAAGGCTATCTAAAGCAGGGGTCTTCAAACTTGACAGCTTTAAGACTTGTGGACTTCAGCTCCCAGAATTCCTCCTCCAGTTATGTTAGTTCAGGAATTCTGGGAGTTGAAGTTCACAAGTCCTAAAGCTGTCAAGTTTGAAGACCCTTGATCTAAAGTATCTCTTTTCACAACTATAGCAATATAGGATTCAACGAAAGAGAGAGGGAGGCAGTGGTAGATTTTGGTGGGCCCATCCCGAAATTCGTGTTTCCCCAGGGCTGCCTGTATATCCCAATATCCGTTGCAACTTTCAGAGCCCTCTCCCCCAATTAAGTTGGCAAGCAAATGTAAACTGTAAGTTGGAGAACAGATGTAAAGCTTTAAAATAGACATACAAATGTTAAAAAAGTTAAATTGTCCCCAAAGCGCTGTCATAAATTTCACTGCCTGCCATACACTGATGTGTTCCCATGCAGTTATTGACTCTCAGTCCCTCTTCCCATGTTACTACAACTCTTGCCAATCAAAACATTGCCTGTCCTTATCCTAACTGGAAGGATCCAAGTCCAGAGTGTGACTCATACTAAGATGCAGTCAGCAACTCCTTTGAGGGCAGATGATGGCAACGTGGCTCCTTTTTTAGACTGAACTATCCATCTCCAATCCATCTGAATGGGCAAAGGAAAGGTCAGTGTAACCGTTGAGAGCATTCTGTTTTCATGGGTGCAGAGATTCATAAGCTCATTTACTTATTTCATGGCACATGATAGGCGGATTTCTGCTTTTGTGGGACTGTAAACAGAAGTAAACAGATTAACGGAGTTGGAAAGGACTTTATAGCTCATCTAGTCCAACTCCCACCCAAGCAGGAGACCCTACACCATTTCTAACAAATGGCAATCCAATCTGTTCTTGAAAGTTTCAAGTGATGAAGCTCCCACAACTTCCAAAGGGAAGCTGCTCCATTGGTTCATTGTTCTCACTGTCAGAAAGTTTCTCCTTATTTCCAGGTTAAATCTCTCCTTGTTCAATTTCCATCCATTATTTCCTGTCTGGCCTTTGGGGCTTTAGAAAATAACTTGACCCCTTCCTCTCTGTGCCAGCGCCTCAAATATTGGAAGACTGCTATCATGTCTCCCCTGGTCCTTCTCTTCACTAGACTAGCCGTGCCCAGTTCCTGTAAACGTTCTTCATATGTTTTAGTATCCAGTACCCTAATCACTCTGGTTGCTCTTCTCTGCACTTTTTCTATACTGAAGATGACTGCACTGTCTTCTTCGGTATAATGCTATGTGTTCTGTCTTTAGATTGCTGGCTGAATATAAAGACAGACAGACAACTCTACAAAGGCTTCCATACAAAGTTTCTTTATTGGGTCACCAGGCATCCTCAAATATAACTCACAGTTATGTCGAGATCCATCTAATGTCCAATTCTTTGCATAGCTGACTTCATAGTGCAAAAGAATAGTGATCTTTCATCCCATAATGAAGGAGCAAGGGGGTGAGGCACCAGCACACTGCTGGGGTCCAGTCAAGAGTGAAGAAACCTCCCCCAACCCAACCAAGGGTCAGTTCAGTGACGAATCAGGATTACAGATGTGACCACATGACATGAACTACATTTCCTAGGATGCATTAACTACATTTACCATGAGGCATTCCCTTAAGAGACAGCTCCCAATTTTAAATTAACTATCTCAATTCCCAATTACCTATGTACTATCTGGACAGCACACTTCCCGCCTGGAATTATAAATTCCACTACTAACTAACTATCAATTAACTATAGTATATAACTAAGATAAACAGTAAACAGTAATATAGGATCAAACAAAGCAAAGCATGCAAAGCTTGAAGTTTAATCTTCAAGTTCAGCCTTTTTCCGCAGCAACACTAGGTCGGTGACCGGTCTGGTGTAGAGCTTCTTGGTGAAAGTCTCCTGGTCACTTCTGGTGGCCTTGTAGGGTGGACAGGTACTCTTGCTTCCAACAGTTCCAAAGGGTGTTGGCAAGCTGTTGGAATGGATGTTGTGAAGACATCTGCCTGGGTTGGGGCCTGCAGCCAATCGCCACAGACTATTCCTGCTGAGATTCCCCATCCTAGGTCTGTTTTGAAGGCATATGGGGAGCCTCTGACAAGCACTACTAAGAGGCCAACCTGTGTACTGCACCAGTGTCTTCCAGACCTGGCAACACACACCTCTAGTGGTCAACCACTGAATTTTACAGAAGTTTCTAAATTCAGCCACATGCCTGCAGCGCCACCTACAGTATTGAATTTTACAGAAGTTTCTAAATTCAGCCCCACGCCTGCAGCGCCACCTAGAGTACTGAATTTTACAGAAGTTTCTAAATTCAGCAACACGCCTGCAGTGTCCCCCTAGTGAAAAAAAGGGGAATTACATGGAAAACTGCTAAATTTTCCAAAATTCACCTTTTGCCAATTTGAAGCATGGCAACGTCTTCAGCCATGACAGATGTCTCTGATGTACTAGAGGACTCAAACCCTCCACCCACCCTTGATGTAAACATGGAGCCTGGTTCCCAAAGCCCAGTTTCAGATGTCCAACATTCTGAAGAAGCTACATTACCTCGGAAAGCCTACGACCTCAGACAGCACAGGAAGCTCACCGAACCCATGGAGTCATGCTTGAAGGAGGATTGGGACAGGCAATATTGCTGCTATGCAGACTCATGGTCAGAGCTGGAGGAAATCTGTGAAGCCCCAAAACGCAAGCTGTCCCTCGAGAGAATCTACACATTGCTAGATGATCTAGATGACCTTCTCGCACGGTGAGAAACAGCGAAAGTAAACTCAAGTCCATCCAGTCGAAGCTGGGTGACCCAAAGCTCCAAGAACACATTCAATGCTTTGAGGAGATGAACAAGGAAGGTGAGGACTTCGTTCAGACAGGCAAAGACTCCCTCCAAGCAGCACTCCACGAAGCGCTACAGCTGGAAGGAATGTCAGGGGAGAGGGCCACAGACATAGCCCCTCGGTCACGCGTGGCCTCCTCCCACTATTCTAAGAAAGCCTCTTCCCTCCATCCCGGGCCAGCTAGATCTCAAGCAGGTTCCAGCGTCTCACAGCAATTCTCTGCTGCTAGCTCTTCCCATCCTTCCAGTAGCTCTCCTCCCCGCCGTACTTCATGGTACGGTGCACGTTGATATTGTAAAATGCACTTCTTCCTTTTGAACAGCGAAGAGGTCGAAGAATGTGGGCTTGACCAGCGAGCAATTGCTCTGATTACCCACAATTACATACATCTTCACTGCTTCTTCTGGGCGTCCATCGGGGTAGACGTTGGCTAAGCAGATCTGATGACATGAGCGAGGAGACAGTGTGTTACCGCACATTGCCATGCAATTGACACTCACCACTGACTCCGGGTGTGCCTCTATAGCAGGCTGAGGCTCCTTGGCCGAGGGAGGGTTATGTGTTGTCTGCTGTCGTGGCTCAGAGTCTGGATGCAGAGCGGCTGGTGCTCATTGCTGTTGCATAGATAATATTGCACCTTGGCTGTGCAGTCTTTGGCTGAGTGTTTAGATTCGCAATACTTATAGCAGAATCTGTATTCCCTTAACAAAGCCTTCCTTAGGTGCAGAGGTTTCTGTGCAAATGCTTGGCACCTGTTCAGTGGGTGTCAAGAGTTGTGTAATGGGCAAAACTGGACCCTCTTTGTTGTAGGAGACTTAAACTGGGTTGTGTCCAATGGGTTCTCACCCACAGTCTTTATGGCTGTTTTATGTGTTGTCACCCTCTTTATGGCTGTTTTATGTATTGGGGTAGGTTTTCTATTTTCAGGAATGGAATCTCGAGTCTTAGGTTTTACAACGTCAGGTTTGTGACTGGCATTTAGAGTCTGTGGTTGAGCTTCTTCCTTTTGATCCTTTGGTAATTGGACAAAAGTATCGGGCTAGATTCATAAATAAACTGACCTGGCATAGTCTTAATTTCCACTTCTTTGCTTAACACAATTCAGGTTTGTTTCCTTTGAGTTCTCCCTTTGTAAATTGGTACTTTTCTTCATATGAGCTAATGATGTGGTGATGATTTTAAAAAAAGAGAAACAGCAATCTGTGTGCCATGTTTGTCACCGCAGTGCACCTCTTCAGTTACATGATCATATGCCATTGTACAATTGTGTAACTCCTTTGAAGTGAGCCAGGCCAAAACCAGTTTAGACAAGAACTGCTAGAACTCTCCATTACTGCTATGGGATATAATAATGGAATTTTGAAAGGCCGACAAAGTTTCTCTTCCCCCCTCTTACACGAAAGAAAATCAAGGAGGAGCAATGTTGAGTTTCTTTCTTACTCCTTCCATTCCTTCAGGGCTAAGATTATGTTTATACAAACAGTCTTGCATTCCTCCCAATCCTCTATAAGTAGAGCCAATTAATTTCAAACTTAACATGCTGTGCAAGACAAATTGGTGTGAATGCAGCCATATATCTAAAATGTGGAGCTAGGAGACTAGTGTTTCCCAGTTGAAAGGCATTCTTACTGCAATCCCATCTCCAGCATCCTCAGCTGTTCCTCCTTCACACTGGATTTGAGGTGCCACAGCCACACCACCTTTTCACTGTCTTTTTAAAAAGAATGCAGGGTATCATTTATGTATTTATTATTATTGACTTATTGAATTGCAATTCAATTAAAATAGACATACACTTAAATCACAATTAAAATAATCATTAAGAGCATAAAATAAAACCCTGACATAAATTCTAACTCATAAGAGTCCCATCTGGGTCTCAAAAGTCTGACAAAAGAGCTCTGCATTTACACCGTTAATGGAGTATAATGGGGTAGGGAGACTATGCCACAGCCTGGGAACTACTGAACCACAGATTGATTCCAATTTCCCACTTCTCTCTCATGGGTGGGGCCCCTAAGCACTCCCAAATGGACAAGGTGGGCAGGGCAATTCTGTCTGAAAGAAATGATTCTAAAGGTACATAGAAGTCAAGCCATGTAGGGCTTTGAAGCTTAAAATCGGCACTTTGAATTGTACTCAGAAACTTACCAGAAACCAATGCGGTACCCACAATACAGGGGTGCGGAGGGGAGAGAGAGACCTCTGGCTTTTTATGTTGGAGATGATATAGGCAGGAAAAGTAGGATATGGTCATTAAGTTGCAAAAGCAGCTCGATGCAAATTAAGTAAAAATGATTTCAAACACTTGCCACATATTATGCATATTGCATCTAAGGCATTACCACAATATTTTAACAAAGTTATCTAATTAATTGGTACTTTTGTTCTTGTTTGTTGTAATAATTTTTCATAAATGTCTATGAAGATTCTCAATCATCCAGATCATGATTGTGCATTTCAAAAGGCAACTGGACTTTGTTTTTCCCCTTGAAAATGTTTCACTTCTCATCCAAGAAGCTTCTTCAATTCAGTTCAAGAAAAAGGAAAGAAAGTCCTTTTGAAAATAGAATAGAATAGAATAGAATAGAATAGAATAGAATAGAATAGAATAGAATAGAATAGAATAGAATAGAATAGAATAGAATAGAATAGAATACTTTATTGGCCAAATGTGATTATACACACAAGGAATTTGCCTTGGTGTAAATATTCTCAGTATACATAAAGAAAAGGTACATTAGTTAAGAATCAAGAATCATAACGTACAACACTTAATGATAGTCATAGGGTACAATCAACAATCAAATCATACTAGGAAACAGTCAGTATAAATTGTAAGGATACAAGCAACAAAGTTACAGTCCTACAATCACCAGTGGGAGGGGATGAGTGATAAGGAGTGGTGAGAAGATTAACAGTAATAGTAGTGTACACTTTGTAAATAGTTGAACAATGTTGAGGGAATTATTTGTTTAGCAGAGTGATGGCTTTCGGGGAAAAAACTGTTCTTGTGTCTAGTTGTTCTGGTATGCAGTGCTCTATAGCGTCGTTTTGAGGGAAGGAGTTGAAACAGTTTATGTCCGGGATGTGAGGGGTCTGTAAATATTTTCACGGCCCTCTTTTTGACTCGTGCAGTATACAGGTCCTCAATTGAAAGTAGGTGGGTAGTAATTGTTTTTTCTGCAGTCCTAATTATCCTCTGAAGTCTGTGTCTGTCTTGTTGGGTTGCAGAACCAAACCAGACAGTTATAGAGGTGCAGATGATAGACTCAATAATTCCTCTGTAGAACTGTATCAGCAGCTCCTTGGGCAGTTTGAGCTTTCTGAGTTGACGCAGAAAGAACATTCTTTGTTGTGCTTTTTTGATGATGTTTTTGATGTTAGGTATCCATTTTAGGTCATGTGATATAGTAGAACCTAGAAATGTGAAGGTCTCTACTGTTGATACTGTGTTGTTTAGTATTGTAAGAGGTGGTAGTATAGGAGGGTTTCTTCTAAAGTCTACCACCATTTCTACGGTTTTGATGTGTTCAGTTCCAGATTGTTCTGGTTACACCATGAAGCAAGTTGTATAATCTCCTGTCTGTATGCAGATTCATCATTGTCTCGAATGAGACCAATCACTGTTGTGTCATCAGCAAACTTCAGTATTTTAACAGATGGATCGTTTGAGATGCAGCCCTTGGTATATAGGGAGAAGAGAAGTGGGGGACCCCTGTGCTGATTGTACAGGTATCGGATGTGATTCCGCCTAGCTTCACCTGCTGCTTCCTGTCTGTTAGGAAGCTTATGATCCACTTACAAGTGTGTTCAGGTACCGCTAGTTGGGATCCTTTGGGATTTTCATAAATGTATTTGCCAAGATTGTAAACCACATTGAGCTTGTAAACTCACTAAAAGGCTTGTTTAGAAAGGTCCATCATGCAAATAAGTAGTGTGACTATCAAGAAGACATTACTGAATCCCAATACATGCCCCATCATGGCCCCTGGCAACAAGAATGGCTGTTTACCATAGACTGGGCACACATGCAGCAAAAGGCACCTTGTGAATCATGGCGGCACAGTGGTTAGAGTGTAGAATTGCAAACTATTCTGCTGACAGCCAGCTGCCTGCAATTTGACAGATCCAATCCCACCAGGCTCAAGGTTGACTCAGCCTTCCATCCTTCTGAGGTGGGTAAAATGAGGACCCAGATTGTCTGGGGACAATATGCTGACTCTGTAAACTGCTTAGAGAGGTCTGTATACAGCGGTATATAAGTCTAAGTGATAGTGCTATCATAATGGAAGAAACCCATCCCTGCTATATGATTTGTCCATTTGGGGATTGCCCACATTTTGATTAGCCACAATAGATATCCATTGGCTTGAGCAATTAGCATTCTAATAATTAATGGAGAACCCTACTTCACTTTTAGGCCTTTAAAACACTAATACTTAAACTATGACGTCTTCAATTGCCCCAAATTGTTACAGATCTTTACTTTTTCATTAACTGTTTGTTTTTTGGTTGAATTCTACAGGTGGTGTCACCATATTTTGTTGCTTGCCAGCATTAGATGCTTATTTAAGTGTGCTAAAATAGGTCATTGCTGTAAAAAGTTTCTCCTACCGTGAAACTTCTCTCTATGTTGGTGAACCTGACACGCCTCATTCAACAGACTGCAGTTAGCCTGTTTTTATAGTTTGCAAGGGCTTTAAGCATTAACTGTAATGTAAGAGAACAGAGCAAGTTTCTATCAGACTTTTCACCATATGGAATGGTTTGACTTGCATCATCTCACAAAGAATGATTCTTCAAGAAAATATCAACAGTACATTATTATTTTCTTCTGCTATGTTCTCCATTTCAGGTTAGCTATAGAATATGCAATGTATTACTTATTCCAGCTGATTTCACTCAGACTGATTTCACTTCAATTTAAGATTTATGCTTTTTTTAAAAAAACATTCCTTTAGTTAATGTTTTTTTTGCAAATAGAGGAGTCAGAATTACCAGTGAAAATTCTTCACACATAAATCAAAGATTTGCTATAATTATTAACTTGAGTATCTGCAATAACAATGGTTTATTTCTACCATCCCTTAAATTTTACCTAAATTCTCACCTAGATTATGTTATTTTCTCACTTTTCTTCCAGTACAAAGTTTAAGAACAGAATAGTAAAATGGTTACCACCCACCACTCTTGGGGAAGACTCAGATCTCTTCTAGCAGGGATTTCAAACAGGAGAACTGTCCCGTGGTTGAATCTGCCAGGTGAAGTGCATTCCTTTGCTGCACAAACCATTACTACACCAACCAGGAGCAAAATTTTTAAAAGTTCTTGGAGAATGATGACTGTCAGAGAATTATTGTTGTTATACTGGTTTCGAGGAACATTCACAAAATATGAAAATAAATTTCATAACCCTACAAATAGTGTTTGATAGATTTGGTTGAAATGCATCCTAATGTTAAATAGCTATCCATTAGTTCCTTGGGATAAATGGAAAAATGATTAACTTAAGCATTAATTGCCAATCGAAACAGGGAGGAAGGGGAAGAAGGGAGGAGGAATAAGAGCCAGAAAATGGAAGGAAAGGGAGAGAAGGAAGGAACATTTCCAATGCTCCCTGCCAACTTCCCACAGGAAAAACTCAGTGGGTGGGAAATTTCTCCCCAGTGCTTTTTCATCTGTGGTTTTTCAGTTTCTCTGTTTAGGTAAAGAAATGTATTTGAAAGTCTGACTGTCATGGATTGTCTAGTTATTCTTATAACTTCTTAAAAGATAATCATATGAATTTCAGAATCCAGCATGGCATTTAAACAAGTTCCAGTGAAGTAGATCTGAAATCTTTCAAAAGCTCTTCCAAAATTACAGTTCAACCATTAACTTGCAGCTCATTGGTCCTATTAGCATGGCATTTTCCTCTCCTTGTATTACTGACAGCTTCTCATATTAACTAATATCTTATTCGTTATTCTGACACTCTAAAAATACAATTTCAATAACTAATTACAGTAGTGTAACATAGGATGTCTTTGTAAGGCCTGAAAATCTTTATAATTGTCTCTTGACTCTTATTCATCACGACTGATTTCAAGAAACCCAATGTAGAACCCATGGCTTCTAATACCTCCTACCTGTGGGAACCTTAGTGCTCTCTGAAGTTGGTGGTTTTCTTGAAGATGTTTCATTAGCAAACTAGGCAACATCATTAGGGCTAGCAAACATCTGCAAGAAAACCATCACATTCAGAGATCACAGTTCAACCATGAACTACAAATATTCTCTTCTATCAGAACCTCCTAAGTATCAATTTTGCTTTCTAGTGACTATGTAGAGGCTATGCAGCTGCAGTCATTCTTGAAAGATACATATTATCTGATTCATTCAAGTTTTGATTCAGGCCTGGTCCAGGAGCTAAATCAGCCTTGGAAACCCTGATGTCCTTAACAGGGTAATAGATGTGGGAGTGCAACTTCCTGGATCTCTTGGTGATTTTGATACAATTTTTCATCATATCCTTCTTAACTAGCTCTTTGTGATGGGAACTACAGCTGTTCAACTTCCTGTAGGGTTATGTCCAAAGGATAGTACTCTGTTTTAGCCCAATGGCTGTCTAGCTTGTTTGGTATTGTGGTTCTATGTTACAGGATATTTATGTATTTCATAGTTTCAGCATCTTTTTTAGAGGTTTGTAATCAATATTAGTTTGTTTAACTGGTTTTAATTTTATAAAAGTAAAAAGTGTGTTGCTGTTTTGGAGATTGTTTTTAATGATAAAAAAGAACAAAATGTGACCAGATAAAGTTGTTTGTAATATTTTGCATACCATCCCTGTTTCATGAAACTAATACTAATGTATGTACAATTAGATTACAGTGAAGAGCTCAGTAATAGGAGCTTGGAAAGTCTGGCGGAAAGCTACTGGAAGGTTGATTATGTCCGAAATTTCATTCAATATAATTCTCCGAGCTCTGTCTATCTTCATATTACTCATTAGCTGTGGTAAAAAGGCCTCTTTGTGCAACCTCTCAAGAAAGTGGGGAAAAAAGAGACACTCTAAAAACCAATCCATCATCTTAGCTTTCACAATAATGTTGGACAGGTTTCTATAAAATAAAATATAGCGAAACAAAAAACACCCCCCTCCAACAGTATAGAACATCATAACCAAGGAATTTTAACAGGGCAAAGATGTTACAGTTTTTTTAGGTGAAACATTGGCAGCCCTGACAATGAAGTAGACATATGCTTTTGTTTATATTGATAAAGCAATGCATCTTTCCAGTTAGTGTCATGGCTTTTAAAAAAGATACAATGAAAACAGGATTGCCAAAAAAAAAAGAGCTCTCCTCTGCCTTCAAACTGGCTCACTGCAGGTCCTGCGTGTATACTAGTGCTGTCCTGTTCCACTGACCTTGGCATCCTAAGCAGCTTCTCATGACATCACAATAATGCTTTGGCTTAAAGGGGCTCAGTTAATTTGGATGTGTCTATTTTCAGCCAGCTGTCACTGCAACCCTTACCTAAATATAAAGAAGAAAAGAGAACCAGATGTCTCTCACGCAAAATTCTTTGAATGCTGGGTATCCCCCACCTCCAGTTTTTGAAGCATTAGGGACAAATATGAAATCGATTCCTGAAGAACCTATTCAAATGGACCTTCTGAATATTGGACCTTCTGAATGCTGTGCAGGTCTCACCATTTTTTCCCTTTGTCCTTTTAGTTTTGCTACGGATGTGTTGTTATGTCAGTATTCTTTAACTCATGCTCTGCTGAATATTTTTAACGGTGCTTAAATGATGACCTTGTGGCTTGAGGACATTGTACTGACTATCATTTTCATTTGTTATTTCCATGATGGGTAGAAAGAGGGTCATTTCCAGATATATATTCCATTTCTTTTCTCCCTTCCATGAAAATGCTTACAAAAATATATATAATCAAAATGGATTACCTGTGCAATTTAGTCAATACTGATTCATGGCTGAAATGAACTATTTAGAAATTCAGTTGCAGCTGTACTCATGAAAACATTCTTCAAAATGATTTTAGATGCATGCATCCAAGGGAATGATTCCAAAGTCTGACTGCAAAACATTACATCAGAAGAACTGGCTCAGGAAAGGAAGGGAAGGGAAAGGGGTCTGGCAGGTATTTAATAACATTATTTAATCTTGGTTATTTTGTGAACTCATCAAGCTGTTTCTCTTAAGCATTATTATTTAAAGAGAACAGAGCCCTTTATATCTTAAACTGGAGGCAAGTAACAGCTTTTCTGCCCCTTCAGGATTATTAGAAAATCTGGGCAGATGTAAGCTGCCAAACTTACATAATAATAACTTCTTAATCTTGTTTAATAAAAAAGTTTTGTTTCAGATTCTTGTAGCTTTTAAACAGCTGTACTTTCAAGTTCTAATGAGAAAAACAAATCATTTATTACAGCCTTTTAGTTGTATCTTATTTCTGTTTGGTTTATTAATACACGGGGAAAGCAACTTTCTTCTTTGTCAGTGCCTACATGTATATGAGTACAAATGTGTTTCAGCCATGTTATATAAATCTAATTTCTAGCCTTCCTGAAAGACCATAAAGGCTTTAGGAAGTCTAGGCTCACACTGTGAGTAATCTATGCAATTTAAGAGGCTTCGCTGTCTTTTCCAGTAAACTCGCAGTACAGTGGTAAAGGCCAACTATGTACAAGAGAGATTTAAGAGAGGGAGTGTGCACATTTTTCTGAGTATCCTATTCCTGAAATATAGATCATGCTAGACCTTTCCAGGGAGTGAGGACATTTTGATTAACTAGATTAATAAATAAATATTAAATATTTTTCCAAAGGCTTAGCATAGATGAAGTGCTCTAATTCAGCTTTGCTGAATCCTGTAAGGTAGAACTTCTATGTTTTCAGGCAATGGACACTTGCAAATTTTTTGCTAACCTTACCATCAAGATGTCATATGACTTCTCATAATATGTTGAAATCTGATCAAATGTCACATTAGAAGAATACCAAAGTTTTGCAAGATTTTCATATTCCTCATTTGAATTCCCATATGGTCATTACAGGCAATTATATGACTAATTTTGGGATTCTTAATGTTCCTTCATGATGCTCTGAACACATGAAATGTCATTCCAAGGAGCGGTAGTGGTGCAGTGGTTAGGATGCAGTATTGCAGGCTAACTCTGCTCACAGCCAGGAATTTGATCCTGACCAGCTCAACCTTCCATCCTTTCAAGGTCAGTAAAATGAGGACCCAGATTGTTGGGGGCAATGTGCTTACTCTGTAAACTGCTTAGAAAGTGCTATAAAAGCACTATGAACTGGTATATGAGTCTAAGTGCTATTTATTTCAACCCATGAATATTCATTGTAAAAATCTGAAGGGGAGTCTAAGAATAATCACTTGAATTTAGCATTTTCTCATCAAACTTGTTCAAGGAATACAAAAAAAATGGAAATGTAGCTAATGAACTTTGGTGATGTAGTCTGATTGTGGAACCCATCCAATCTCTCTACTTGAATATGCTTAGCTTCAAGGAATTTTGCAATATTTTTGGGAGAAAGTGTTCTTCATATTGCTGATTCAAATCTGTCCTCTGAGGTTTTATAAAACACTTTTGTCAGCAAATATACATATTTTGAGTTCATAACCCAAACCAGAAATAGTTAGACCACAAAAATATTTCAAAGTGACCCCTGTGGGTTTTTTGGAGTGAAAAAAGAAAGAAAAATCCATGTTGGGCCAACTGGAGTTGGCATCAGCCTGGATAAATTTAGGGGAATTATATCCTCCTACAACTACTATTTTTCATCTTCATGTAGTTGTGAGGTGAAAATCAGAATGGTGACAGATATGAGAAGGTTGGTGAAATTTAAACACTTCTGTTTACTTGATTCAGTGGATTCATTTTATTTTAGAGTTACCCTCCCGCAGCCCATAATCCAGTTATACATGTTGTAGAAATTTAACAAGTGGGTGTTCTGACAAACAGCAATTTTCCAAAATCATGGATTTTTGCATTAAAGACTAGCTTCTGAATAATTTTCACAATCAAGTAAAAAAACACCCCACTTCGGACATCTTTCCAAGCTAATGAATCACTAGTGGTTTTGAATGAATATGTTTGTAGGTATGGGTTAAGAGAGGTAAAATCTATTTGAAAAGCAATGACCACTTCCTAAAAATTAAATACATATGATGGTTGGATTTTCAAAGCATATGTAGAAAAATTATGGTTAATTGATAAAATGTCCAAATATATATCTGCATATTTTTGTAAACTGCCTAAAATCATTGTAAGCAGCCCAGAGTCATTGACTGATATGAACAGCTATAGAAGTTGAATAAATAAATGAATAAATATACTTTGAAATAAGTCACATTAACTACAATGAGGCCCAGGGTAAGTAAGTAAGTACAGAATTAGAGCCTGAATCACTTAGTTTACTGAATTCAGAAACAGCACTGAGTGGTAGTAAGAAAGTAGTAAGAAAATACTGTGTTGTTTGTTTTTTGCTTCATTTGTATTCAGCCAACAGTTAATGAATATTAATTTGCATATTGTGTAAGCTCAATGTTATGTTATGGCCAGTGTTGGGATTCAATTTTTTTTTAACTACCAGTTCTGTGGGTGTGGCTTGGGGGGCATGGCAGGGGAAGAATACTGTAAAATCTCCAGTCAGAGGTGGTATTTGCTGATTCTCTGAACTACTCAAAATTTCCGCTACCAGTTCTCCAGGACTGGTCAGAACCTGCTGAATACCACCTCTGGCTATGGCTAACATTTGAATCTGAATTTGACCATTTTCTCACAGACCCCAATTATCTTATAGAATTAATCTACTTATCTTATAGAATTAATCTTATAGAATTAATCTATTATATAGTAAGATCCAATGATGCAACTCCATTGTGAAACGTGGTCTTTTTAGATTTTGTTTTATGAGACATTACCAGGGAAGCATAACTGGAGACAACTATGATGGTGATATTTGAATTCCTTCTGTAACATCTAATGGGATGCTTTAATCACCATTGATTCTGAGAGACATATAAAAAATAAATTAAGATCTTTCTTACATATTTATTGAAAACACAGAGAAAAAGAGAGGTTGAAATGGATTTGAATGAATAACTATATATTAAAAAGTATAATGATATTTCCATAAAATGATTCCCAGAATGTGTTCAGTAGTTCTATTTCACACTTCCCAAATATGTGGCTAAGAATCATTTTAATAACTATCATAGTTGTTGTAAGCAGGTTTTTTAGAAACTATTGTAGATATTTTGAATGGTCATCTGCATGTGTGAGAATGTTTTAAGTGTGAGAGAAATCTACTTTCCCTATGATGATTTAACAATTATTTTAAAGAATTCTAAATGTTTGCTTTCAACACTTCTGTCTACTTACTGACGTACAAAGCAGTGATTATTAGGAATATTCATAAACCCCTCTCCTTATCCATTATTCATGAAACTTTCAAATATTTTAAGAAAAGGGCCAACCCACAGCAAATGTGAAATGCAGGAGGGCAGCAAGTATGCAAAATCAGTTTTCAGAAAAGGTTGTCTAAATGCACCCAATGCCTCCTTTGGTGCCAGACATGCTTATTTTAAAAGCACTGGCTTCTTCTTTTACCCCCAAGCCAAATTTTTCAGATATGATACTTTGGCTGTTTGCATATTAATTACTGTGCTGTTTCTACAGGAAGTAATCTCTATAAAGGATGACACCAGACAAGTTGCTTGAATGCAGCCACTCTTGGTTAAAACGGCATGTGAGCTTGACTGCTTTCATATTAATTGGTACCCTTGTGGTTACTGTATCATGGATGATACCACACTGGGAAGACTACCTATGTAATAGCTGTCAGTTGCCATGCAATTATTGAAAATAACAATGTTGAACCATTTTTGTTTATTCTGGGAGATTAAAGGAATTCAAAGGAAAAGGATGAACTTCTGGACTGTATCAAAATCTTATTTAAAAGAAAAAGAAAAAATAAAGAATATTAGTATTCTTGTTAGAGTTATAAAAAGGTTTTGATTTTTTTGATTCTGGGAGGTTTCTTTCTACTTAATTTGAAAGCTTCCTAAAGTTATTCTGGAGTTTGGCAGTCCCAGAAATGTAATAAATAAAATAAAATCTCTCCAGCTTATTATCTGCAAATGTCCTAGATCAGAGATGGGGAAGGAAGGCCCCTTTATGACTGTGCTGACTCATGAACTCTGGGAATTGAAGTCCACAAGTCATAAAAGGGCCATGGGTCCCCACCTCTGACCTAGAATAAATGGATCCATGGACCAATAGATAGAGATATTTTAAAAATGTGAGTCTTCTTTGCATTTCCAAAGGTTAACCATATCTTCAAAAAGTTTGGGACCATTTGTGGAAATATGATTCAGATCAGGTTGCAATAAAAATAAAAAAAATTGTTAAATGAATCCTCTCTTTAAAAATAGCAGTTTCAATAAATGTCAAGATTTATTTTGAAGGAATAAAAAGGAAAAAGAGCCTGAATTAATAGGAACATGTAGACATCTCCCTCCCTCCATCCTTCCTTCTCTCTCTGACACACACACAGGGGGGAGGGAGGGGGGGAATGGAGTGGGGTGGGGAGACATTTTTTCTAGCCTGATACCTTTTACATGAGTTTGGCAAGAATTTTGTGATTTGAATTTACAAATGTATCTGGGGGACTCCAGATTGGGGAAGATGATATAATATCAGAGAATAGATATTGAGTTTCTAATATAAAAAACAAGATTTACATAGATAAATTTGGTTTAACATTAGTTCTTCAAATAATAACGCTTTTTACTTGATCAAATGAATGCATGGCTCCTAAGTAGTTTCAGAATAATTTTTTCTAGGTAGAATGGTCTTGTCCTTTGTAGTTGTCCTGGTTGGGGCTATATTCTGTTTCCTTATGCAAAAGAGGAGAAGATTGGGTGTTCAAGGGAAGAGCTTTTTTCTGTAGCCCTCTTCCTGTATAGCAACTTCCCTTTGGAGTCTGTGTTGGCTCCAGTGCTATTCTGTAAGTACAAGTCTTTCAAGTGACAACAAGAGCAGCTGGATAATAGTATTGTCTGGCATGATGGCCAGCATTGATTTTTTTGGTTAACTGATTATATTGCTACTGGCTTTTTGTTTTTTGTTTGTTTTTAAATGTGATTTTAAATTTAAGGATTATTGCACAATAAATTATTGTAAATCTGAATTGGTGGTATCTATCCACAATAAATAAATATCAACAATCTTGATGCAGATGTTACTGCTGGACTAGACATTGCTTTGAATGTACTGAAAGCTGCCTTGAGCAATTCCACAAAAGAAAGATAGATAAACATACTTTTAAAAGTGGTTTTTTTTAAAAAAAAACTCCTGTTTTTCTTCTTCTTGAGCTACTGGGTCTTTTGGTTTACAGGAAATGCGTTGGAGGGTTTTAATTGGCTTGTGCGCTATGGTGATGCTGTGTGCTTACAATATGTTGTTTCTGAGATGCTTTTGTTGTCAGCGTTATCTATTTTGTAACTTCTTTTGACTGTGCCTAGTTGAGAAGTCAGTCCCTTTTTTATAAAGTTGCATGGGTGCTATATATCGGTATAAGCCGAGTTTTTCAGCCCATTTTTGTGCTGAAAAAAGCCCTCGGCTTATACTGAGTCGATTCCCTCTGGAAAAAAAATGGTGTGGAGTCGCTGCGCGCGCATCGGCCAGTCCCGCCGCCGGGAAGGGAAAGGCAAAGCGCTTTTTGCCTTTCCCTTCCGGCTAGGAGCTGTTGGAGTCGCTGCCGCGGCGGAGCTTCTCCCGCCCGCCCTCTTTCCGCGCCCCACGGTGTCCCCGGGGCGACCCCCGCCCCGCAGTCGCCGCCGCTTGAAAGAGACGGGCCTGGGGTGGGTAGAAAGGCGCCGGGCGCCCTTGGAGGAGAAGGTCCCGCGTTCGCCTGTCTGCCCGCGGATGTCAGCGGAGCTTTGCCGCTGCTTCGTCCGGGGTCTCTGGGCAAACACGTCCACCGAGCGGGGCTTGTCGCCTCTGGCACGCAACGCAGCGCTGCCCTCGGATTCCCTGTCCGGTTGCCCCCTTTTGAGGGCGATGGCAGTAAACTGTTCCCGTAGCAGCGGCTGCTCCGCTGACATCCACGGGCAGACAGGCGAACGTGGGACCTTCTCCTCCAAGGGCCCGGCACCTTTCTACCCACCCCCGGCCCGTCTCTTTCAAGCGGCGGCGACTGCGGGCGGGGGTCGTCCTGCGGGGACACCGGTGGGCGCGGAAAGAGGGCGGGCGGGAGAAGCTCCTCTCCCTGCCCCGCCCGGGGGTGTGTCTTCCCCTTCTCCCGGTACAGGGAGCTCCGCGGCGCTGGGTGGGCGCCAAAGACGACGCTCGGGGCTTGGTCGGAACTGTCCGGCGCGCCCGATCTGATGCTAGCGCAGCGGCTGCGCGCAGCTTCGCTCCAGCGGCGGCCTTCCAAGCCGTGGCCTTTCCCTTCCCGAGGCGACGGGACTGGGGCCGCCCGGCGGCAGCGACTCCCAACAGCCCCAGCCGGAAGGGAAGGCAGGCGGCAGCGACTCCAACAGCCCCAGCCGGAAGGGAAGGCAGGCTGCGCGACTCCCAACAGCCCCAGCCGGAAGGGAAGGCGACTCCCAACAGCCCCAGCCGGAAGGGAAAGGCAGGCGGGCGACTCCCAACAGCCCCAGCGAGGCAGCGCTGCCTTCCTTCCTGGGGACTGGGGCGTCCGGCGGCAGCGACTCCCAACAGCCCCAGCCGGAAGGGAAAGGCAGGCGCGCGACTCCCAACAGCCCCAGCCGGGAAGGGAAGGCAGGCTGCAGCGACTCCCAACAGCCCCAGCCGGGAAGGAAGGCAGGCGCGCCCAACAGCCCCAGCGGAAGGAAGGCAGGCGCAGCGACTCCCAACAGCCCCAGCCGGGAAGGGAAAGGCAAAAGCGCTTTGCCTTTCCCTTCCCGAGGCGGCGGACTGGGGCCGCTCTGGCGGCAGCGACTCCCAACAGCCCCAGCCGGGAAGGAAAGGCAAAAGCGCTTTGCCTTTCCCTTCCCGAGGCAACGTGAGATAGTGAGATCGTTTCCCAAATTAATTATTTTATTTTTGAAATTTACCAGTAGCTGCTGCATTTCCCACCCTCGGCTTATACTCGAGTCAATAAGTTTTCCCAGTTTTTTGTGTAAAATTAGGTGCCTCGGCTTATATTCGGGTCGACTTATACTCGAGTATATACGGTATCCATTTTGTTGGAAGATGTGGTATAGGCAGTTTGTTTTCTTTTTCTGGTGTTTTGGGTTGCTTCAGTGTGTTTGTACTCATCTGAATAATTACAAACATATGGCATCACCACATGGCATCTAAATTACAAACACATGACATCACTGTTGCATACAACCCAACTAAAGCCTTCATTTATGCTCTATCTAAATTTGCTGGAAATTATTCAGGTTCTCAGTCTGCATGTTATAATCTATAAACAGAACTAAACGTTTTCAATCAACATATCTCTAGCCTTGTTAACTAACATTAATTAAATAATCATTCATTAATTCATTCATTCATAGATACAGTAAACAATCAATAGGTCATCACATATCCCTTTCTTATTCCCTTTTAATGTAAAATTAAAATGCTTCAGGTAGAACAGTCTATATATCTGTATACATATTTATTCTGACATATGTCATTCTTACCAGATTCAGCAACTAATATTCAAATACATATATCATATTGTAAGTTTTCTCCAAATCAGCAACATACAATACCTTTTCCTTTCCGTATTTGTATATTTGTCAAAAACAAAAATCTGCTCTATAACCACCATAAAACTGCAGTACACTTCCCCAAAGGTCTCTCATTCTTAATCAGAATTCTACTGAATACATTCCCCAAAACTTAATAAACTAATCTGCTGTTATTTTTGCATTCATTCTTACTACCTTTCCTTCTGAATAGAGGAACAATTAATGACTTTCTTCCAATTGTCAGACATAGGTGTAATTTTCACACATTTGAGCAAATTGCATAGCAGCTCCATAAGCAAATCACAACCATTTTTTAAATATTTCTCCAAACAAAACATTTAGAGCTGCTACTTTACAACTTTTTACATTCTCATGGAAGGTATGACTCTCTTTTCACCATTTTTTCTGGATATGAACATTTTGCAGTATTTGTTTCAACTCTAGTCTGACAATATTCTTAAACAAATATCTAAAAAAATTTCTCCTTCCTTAATGAACTTGTCATTATTTTTTATTCCATTTACATGGTTGAAGGTTTCTTGTTGAACTATCTTCACTCACTTTCAAAACACTTATTTCCATCAAAATCACTTTGATTTTCTCTCTCTTTTTAATTTCAAATGTTCATTGCTGTTTATCATAGACAATACAATTGGAAAATTGGTAAATACACAGGGATGATCATTCTAGCTATTTAATCATTTTTGAAGGTTTGACTTAAGTTTAAATCAAATTATATTTTTTGTTTTGGTTCAGGCACAAAGCTTGTTTTCAAACCACTGAAGACTATGTGTAATCTCTAAAATACTGTATGTAAGTCCTTGATTGAAGATGTTTTGGGATTGCAACCTGTTTTGGGACTGTAATTCTGATTAAATTGTAGTCCCTCTGAATGTAGTGAGGATCTGTAGTTTAATTTAAGCAGAACTGACTAGGCCTGTTGATTTTGATATATTTAAACAGACGATGGAGGGTTTTAAGATCATTTCCCCCCACCCCCCAATTCAATCATGTCCAATTCTCAGAGACTACCGAGAGAAGTCCATGGCATTTCCTTCACAAGGTTTTCAGGAGTACTTTGTCACTGATTACTTCTTACGGCTGAGAGAAAGTGACTATCCTAGCCCACCCAGCTGAGACACTAGCAATTCATATTTGGGGAGATTTTGTATAGGAAAATTTGCTAATTTTTTGCACTAGAATATTTTTAATGTATAAATTTTATTAAGCACTACAGTAATACAAATTAATACTAATACAAACTATAAAAATGAAAAAATTGTGCAGAGAAAAAAAAGAAAAATAGAAAAAATAAGAATAGAGTAAAGAAAGAACAAATATTTTAAAAATAAAAAACTGCATTTGGATGCTAAAGAAGAACAAGTTTTACCAAGTAAGATTGAGACTGATGCAAAAGTGGATTTAAAAATGACAGGCTGCAAGAAAATGTTACACTGGATATACAAGTGAAGCTGGTTGATGTTTTAATAATTAAAAGACATATGCAAATGGTAAACTAAAATAATGACTTCAACAACTTTCTGATATTCAGTTTACAAAAGAATTAAATTACATTTCTGATGGGTTTTGTCAGAAGCAATAAAAAAAATGAAAGCAAGTTCTAGGACATTATTTGAAGGATTAAAATTGTTAAAAAAAATAAAAGGAAGGAATATACAGTGGGTTTACTTGATCATAAATAAGAGATTTATTGTTATTTCTAGTAACAATGGAATTTTGCAGGACTGAATGAAGAGGTTTTTCAAAATCTGGGACATTATTTGAAGGAATTGAAGATTCAGATTATTAAAGTGAATAAAAAGTGAGCTATTGGATCAAGGTTAAAACAGATGTTATTATTTGTAATATTTCTTAATGGACTTCTAATCATGACAGAATGATAAGATTTTAAGGATCCGCTTATAAATAAGAGATGAGATATGGAATAAACTGATCATTGTATTTTAAGAGAAGATGATAAGTTGTTAAAATTATAATTATTTATTCTTGTTGTGACAAATGGAAAACCACTAGAAAGTGTCAGGAATGTTTTAAAAATAACTTACTTTAAAAATAACAACAATAGATGCATTTTGGGGCAAGAGAGAGAAATAGATGATAGAGTTCATCTATCTTTCATTCATTTTTGGGAGTGCTGAATTTGTTACAGCAAAATAATATCCCTATGGAGTTTTAAAGACTAAGGAACATATTATAGGATGCACATGTTCCACAAAACCATATTAGTCTTTAAGATTGTATTTTATCTTCCTGAAATAAGCTCAAAATATCTCTTATTTGGTTTTTAATATTAATTTATAGTCTAAGATTTTGTGAGGCATACTCTGTGTCACTATGACTCAGATATGTAACAAAAGGGCTGAATGGGTGAATTTGTTGTAAATACTTTGCTTCCTGTCAAAATTCCAATGGACATGTTGCATCTAAGTCCCCAAATCAGCATTAATTATTTACTAATTAGTGAGGAAAAATATTGTAAAAGATTAATGAAGCTGTACTTTTTGTACTAGAATTTCATGTTGCTGGGCAACAGGCCTGACAGTTGGAGCTGCTGAGGTAAAAAGATGCCTTTATAATTTTCTGCCACTAGGCCCCATGTCTGTAGGCCTCAGTGACTTTTGGAGAAAAGATTTTGTGTGTAGCACAAAAGAAATTTGGAAGGCCGATGAACAAATAAGCTAGAGAACAAAGAGTTTTGCCACTGGCTATGAATCTTGCAGAGTTTTGGAATCTTTCCAAAATTTTGACCGAAGAAGAGAACTGAAGGGGTGCAAACAATGTTTCTGGTAGATAAAGGCTTTCAATGCTTATTAGACATGATTTTTTAATTAATGCACTGATATTCTGTGTTCTCTTGAGAGCAAATGTATATTTCCATATATTTTATCCCCAATAAAATATTTGTAGCAATGATCTTATTGTATACTACTAGAGTTGTGATGGAGTTTGATGGCCTAAGTCAATCAATCAATCATCAATCAAATAGAATAAAACATGTGAAATGAGTTAAGAAAAAGTGGGGAACTAGCTCAATCCCCCTCAATGCTCAAACTCACCCGGTGAACTCTGGGCCAAAGAGGGATTTGAACATGTGTCCAAATTGAACATCTTTATTATTCTACTTATATTCTACTTCTTAATATCATGGCAGGTGGCAGCACTGTATGGACCTTAACTGATCTCAGAAAAGCTAAGCTGAATTGGATCTAGTTATTATTTGGGTTGGAGATCTTCATGAGAGAATATTGACTGTTTCCTAGAAAGTGTAAATGGCAAATTTCTTCAATATTGCTACCATCCCACAGATATGACTTTGGTGAAACTGCACAAGAAATAGTTATAACAATGCAGATAAAATGTGCTTCAAAACCAGGAAACAAAAATAATTTAAGGAGGAAATTCAGACTATCTTCAACTAACTCACTAGATATACTGTAAGAAGGACAGGAGGAAAGAAAAAAAATACAACCAGGCAGTTCCAGTCAAACTTGTAGCATCAATTTCTTGAACTGGCCATTTCAAAGAACTGACAACCACTGAGATAACAGGGTGGTGGACTAGATATCACATTCTTACATGGAAGAACCTTAAGAACTCTTCAACTTAAAGGTGCATCCAAACAGTCTATTCCCAATTTACTACCATGGTACCATTACTCTACTTCCTTATGGTGGTGGTGATAAGTTGTAATTAATCAACACATATTTCTCTAATGATATAATTCTAGACAGCACTTTAAGCAGAGTATATGTGACTTTTCATAATGGTTCCAGAAAAACCAGTTTATAGAAAGAAAGGAGTGGCAAAAAAGAACATTAGTATGAGAGCAAGGATTTGAAATATGTTATACAGAAGCACAATTGCCAAAAAGGCATTAAGAGTTGTAAAACTAATCTTATGAAGCTTCTTCTCCAGTAATATTGAATTGCTAACTAGGGCGTACAAAACCTTTGCTAGACCAATACTCGAATATAGCTCATCTGTCTGGAATCCGCACTGTATATCGGACATTAATACAATTGAGCAAGTCCAGAAGTATTTCACGAGAAGAGAACTACACTCTGCTTGCAACAGAATTCCCTATGCCATCTGGCTTGAAATTTGGGGCTTGGACTTCCTAGAACTACACCGTCTATGGTTAGACTTAGGCATAGTACACAAAATTATCTGCTACAATGTCCTACCAGTCAATGACTACTTCAGCTTCAACTGCAACAATACAAGAGCACACAACAGATACAAACTCAATGTAAACCACTCCAAATTCGATTGCAGAAAGTATGACTACAAATTCAATTGCACAAAGAGTGGTCAATGCCTGGAATGCACTACCTGACTCTGTTGTTACATCCTCAAACCCCCACTCTTTTAACTGTATCTACTATTGATCTCACCCCATTCCCAAGAGGTCTGTAAGGGGCGTGCATAAGTGCACAATCGTGCCTACCGTCCCTGTCCTATTGTCCCCATTTATTCAAACCTATTTGCTGTATTCATACTCATGTTTATTCTTATACCTATTATCTTGTAAGAAATTGACAAATCAAATAAATAAATAGTAAGTAAGTAAGTAAGTAAATAAATAAATAAAATAAAATAAAACATTGTGGCTGAACGCTGGAGAGTGAGTGGGTCAATGAAAAGTATTTGAAATGGATCTCTGCAAATTTATTTTGGGAGGAAACTGACATCCCGTTTTAGATTTGCAGGATTAGAATATACAAACAATAGAAACTGTACATCTTTCAAATTGAATGGTATTGCATTTAAGATTCTGTTTTTCTGCATCTGTAGGTGTTAGAGCTGAAGCACACCATGATTCTAAAGAAGGGTTTGTTCAGTTCATGAGAAAGAGTATGGTTTGAAATCCTGCCCATTTCAAAGCTAGATTGTACCCTGGTTTCTCCTATCCTTATTTGTATTTTAAACTGTTTTTATGTACTATGCATTAATTTTATGTGAGTGCAACAAGCACAAAGTCAGTTAGATTCTGGATGCTGAATCTTCGAAGATGATGCAGTTGCAATATTTTTACAATAAACCATAGAATCATTGAGTTGGAAGACAACTCAGATGTAATGTAGACCAGGGGTCCCCAATCCCAAGTCCATGGACTGGCAGCAGTCCAGGGCATGCCCAGCAGGCACTGCAAACAAGTGAAGCCCCATCCATGGGATGCAGGCAGCATGCAAAACCACACTACCTCTGGTCCATGGAAATACCTTTCTCCACCGAACCGATTCCTGGTGCTCACTAGTCCATAGTTCCATCTAGTGCAGGATCTGCTAAAGCAATGAACAGGAGGTAGAATTTATGAGTTCCAGAAATCCTTGCAATTAACAAAAATGATCTTTATATTTTTGCTTTATATTTTTAATACATACACACACACTCCATATATCTTTAAGACTTAAAAAAATGTAATTAACTTTTTTAAATAGTTAACTACAGTACAAGCAGCTTTATACTTTTACAGGATTCTTTTGCCTGTTTACTTTTACCCTAGCTGAAAGAAAGAATAAATGATTTAATTCTAAGACTAACGTTCTTTTGGGAGAGTAGAGTTGTTCCTCACTTGCAGCAAAAACAGTGAAGGGTTTGGTGACATCTTAACACCTAAAATTTTATAAAATTCTTTCTAAGGCCATGAAGAGCCTTTGAGAATCAGGGGGAGACAGCGCAACTGTACATGTTTCAGGGCTAAACAATTTGCCCAGTGGAA
The DNA here is from genome assembly GCF_049901735.1 of Notechis scutatus. Classification (NCBI taxonomy): domain Eukaryota; kingdom Metazoa; phylum Chordata; class Lepidosauria; order Squamata; family Elapidae; genus Notechis; species Notechis scutatus. The sequence goes on from NC_142009.1 coordinate 305,710,287, forward strand.
ATTATGAATTCTTTTTCTTCTTGTTCTGAGTCATAACCCCATAATTTCTATATATCATAATATTTTCCTATTGCTATAGTGACTGACTAGTAACAAAGAAAAAAAAAGAGTTAAACCAAAGTTTCAGTGAGCCCAGATTGCTCACTCCCAAAGGCTGGATCCCAGCCCATTACAATTCCTGTTTACATTGAAGTACCTTTCTCAGTCTTTTAATGTATTATCTGTCCCATCAACTTCCACAATGATGCAATTTAGTTAAGAGTACAAGTTTAATTTGAATTAGTTTGACCAGACTACATGCATTTCAATGCAATCTTCCTAATTTTCTGGAACAAAAATTGCAGTACATGTTTGCTAGAACTAGTTTTGCCAGCTCTCCAATTTTTTTTTTAATTATCTACTCTAAACTAAGAAATTAAATTATTTAAAGGCAATAGTTAATATCGCTTTATACCACAAGCATTCTCCTATTTCCATACAAAAGAGTACTCCCTCCCAGTGTGCTACACAGTAGAATAAACCTAAACTGCACAGCTGAATGCCCCAAAGATGTTTTTTTTCCCCCAAAAAAGCAACTGGGCTTTCTGGTTTTTATTTGAAGATGTTTCGCTTCTCATCCAAGAAGCTTCTTGGATGAGAAGTGAAACATCTTCAAAGAAAAAACAGAAACTCCAGTTGTCTCTTGAAAAAAAGCACCTTTGGGACAACCATGACCTAAATGACTGAGAATTTCCATAGACATTTACACAGTTGAATATACTAGCATGAGAAAACATTGATAGTTTCAATGGCAACTTTAAACGACCTATTCATATTGCACCACCCATTTATGTGTCTTTCTGGCTTGATTTCTGAGGATGTTGCAAAGAATATTCATTTTGATCTAATGTCTAAAATAGTTCCTTGGGTGAGCAATCTACCTTCTGGGACAAGATATGTGGAAAATCCTTTTCAGGGAAATGTAATTGCTGGACCAGAGCTGGAAAAGATAAATGTAGTAAGGAGGAAATATGCATCTGGGCCAGCGACAAATAGAAGAGAGAGGCTTGAAATGTGATGTACAAAACAGGTAAAATTAAAAATGTTCACAAAATTAGAAAAAGCTGAAGAGTTCTAAATAAGGGAGTATTTATAAGATTTGCAAGACTGGCCTCATTCTTGATGTGCTTCCAGAAGTCCCTTAATAGCAATAACACTTAGACTTATATACCGCTTCACAGTGCTTTACAGCCCTCTCTAAGTGGTTTACAGAGACAGCATATTGCCCCCAATAACCTCATTTTACTAACCTCGGAAGGATGGAAAGATGAGCCTTGTGAGATTCAACCTGCCAAATTACAGTCAGCCAGCAGTCAGCAGAAGTAGCCTGCAGTACTGCATTCTAACCACTGCGCCACCGCATAACCATGTAAGAAATTTATGATACTTTTGAGAATAATCAGTTTTATTATATCATTATACTAGATGGATCAAACCACTTCATCAGATGATTGGAGTAAATTTTTTATGAGAGTCAGGCCATAAATATAGTTGTAGGATAAAAAGAAATAAAATGATTGTTTGTTTTCAACTGATTATTAGAGAAAAATTCGCCCGGGACATTGGTATAATCTACATTGCCCAAAGTCACTTGTTGAGCTGGGTGGCTACAGAAATTAAATTGATAATAATAAAAATAAAAATAAAACACAGTATCCTTTACCACCTGCTTTTCTCCTTGTCATGAAGCCCATACCTTTGGGAATGGGAAAGAGGTTAGCATCCAGAGATCTTGACTCTCCAAAAACTATTATTGCCAGCTGAGGCCTATGGCCACAAACCTCAGAATTCTCACCAAGAACCTGATATTATACGCATATTTTTGCCAAGAAGGAAGCCTTTGGGAGTGGGGAAGAAAGGAGGCAGAAATGATACACTGCAAGATCAAGGCAAGCACACTGTTGCAAGATCTCCTTGATCTTGCTCACAGCGGTTCGAGCCAGAGTATTATTGAGCATCTTTGTGCAGGTGTTCACAGTATCATTATGAAATCATTTTTTTCAATACAAGAGCTATAGGGAAGCTTGACTTCAATTGTTCAAAGCTCATTTTGAGGGGGAGAAATGCTCATATCTGCTGATTTCATATCAAGCTTGCATTCCTCCTTAGGCTTTTGATCTCACAGCTGTTCTGTGTGTTTTGGCAGTTAAATCACTATTCTGTAGGATATAATACACACTATCCTTATATAGCTGGCTGTTTGCCGATGCATATTTGTAATACTTCCGTTCATAACTTTCCAAAAACCATTTTAGGAGATCATTGCACTGTCCTTTTGAACTCCTTTTTGCAAATGATTATGACATTACTGTAACATTAATTAACATGATATTTTCAGTAAACGTCCTAATTTATTTAAGCAAGGAGGAGTAGATAGATGTGCTTCAACTGCTCAGTTCCACCTAATTATATTATTTTCTGTAAGTTCACACTCTACAGTATTGCAAATGATGATTCATACAGTATGTGTTCTTTCTAATCCTAAGACTTTGCTTGATTTTTCATTTTTGGGTGGAAGCCAAATAAAATTTAAAATAGCAGAACTCTGGGGAAAAATAAAGGCCATTCACAAAAATCTTTTAATAAATAACCTCTTTGGTGACCAGAACAAGGAGAGTTTTAATGTTGATCTCCTCTGTTTGCCTGAAAGAAAGTTGGCACTTATTAAGCTGGTAATTTATATTTACAATCTTTTAAGCATGTTGGGGTTCTTTTTGCTAAATATAATAAAGTTAAAGGAAACAAGATACATCCTACTATAGCAAGTGAATCAGTGCCCTGCAGATGAATCTGTACCTGAGCTTCAGATCATAATCACCATTTCTCCTTTTGCATTTCATTTATACTAAATTATTAGTGGTATGGGAGTATGAGGAGACTATTTTCAATCAATTAGATCTTATAAAACATGTTTAAGTGGCGCCCTATCATAAGCAAATTATGCATGTGATCTGACAACATCGCAATGGATAAATACATTTAATCAATTGTCATCTCATTTAAAAAAGAAGAGATGTGTGGGGATACTGGATTCTATTATTTGGTTAATTTTTAATTATTTTCCAGAATTCTAATGTAAATTGTAGAATAACAGTGACTTTAATAATCACTTGAGGTGCATAGAGTGATTTCCATGAGGCCTGTAACAGAAGTAACAGAAAAACAGAATTTACCACCTCTCCAAATTCCCAATACAGCATGATATAGGTCTTCATAGAAGTACTATATATCTAATCGTTTTCATTGTGCATTACTGTGCTGTACTTGCAAATTTCACTGACATTATTGTTTGACTTTCATATAAATAATACCTTAAATTAATAAATAAATAAGTAAATAAGATTTGTTTCGAAAATATGCTTAGCTGATCCACAATGGTCCTCTGAAAAATATTCACACTTTCTGGAAGGCTATCACCAAGGGAACAGCTTAGTAGCTAGAGCAGGGGTGTCAAACTCACATTGTCACAGTGGTGCCACGTGACGTATCGAGACTTTTCCCCCCTTTGCTAAACTGGGCGTGGGCATGGCCAGCATGTGACGTATACGGCCCATGGGGCCGGGAGTTTGACAGCCCCTGACCTAGAGGATATGCATCTGGCTTCCCCATTGACTTTGCTTGTCTGAAGATCACAAAGGTGATCACATGACTCCAGAACACTAACCATCATAAATATGAGTCAGTTGCCAAGCACCTGAATTTTGATCACATGACCTTAGGGAAGTTGGAATGGAAGTTGTGAAAAATGGTCATAAGACACTTATCAATGCTGTTGTAACTTCAAACAATCAGTAAACTAATTGTAGTAAGTCAATGACTACCTGTATTGAGATTTTCCTAAGTAGAACTAAGTAGAAGTATATATATTACACACACACAGAAGGAGGAAGGACAGAAGGAGGAAGGACATATATTTTCTGTCTTAAATAATATTCATTTATTTAATAATAAAAATAATAGAGGCAGATAAAAAATAGTGTAGTGTATAGTAGAGTAGAGTAGAGTAGACCACACTAGTGATGACAAACCTTTTTGTTTTGGTATGCCAAAAGCACGTGCGTGTGCCGGCACCCACAATGCAATGCACCCCGCCCCCCCTGAGCATGCACACGCAACTCCCCCAACCCCTTACTTGCACTGTGCATGCGCGCACCTCCCAACTGATTTTCGGCCCATTTGAGGCCTTTTTCAGCCTCCCAGAGGCTCAAGGGAAGCCTCTGCAGCCTTTGGAGACGGAAAAACGGTCCATTTTTCAGCCTCCAAATACCAGAAGTGACGAAACCGAAAGTATCGGAAGTGATGAAATGGGCCCGTTTTTCGGCCTCCAAAGGCTGCAATGGCTTCCCTCGAGCCTCTGGGAGGCCAAAAAAAGCCTCAAACAGGCTGAAAATCAGCTGGGAGGTGTGCCCATGCACAGTGCAGGTACGTTTGGCTGGGGCTCACGTCCCTGCACAAATGGCTCTGCGTGCCACCTGTGGCATGTGTGCCATAGGTTCGCCATCACAGGTATAGTGCTATGGAGAGTTGTGTGAAAAGCATTAATGGCTAAAGTAGAGATTTTGCTTCTTTGTGAATGGGTCCAAATTATTTCTGTATTGCAGTGGTTCCCAAACTTTTTAAGTCCACCGCCCCCTTGGTGCTACAAACTCATCCTCGGTGCCCCCCCCCCCAGGGGTGGGATTCAAATTTCTGTGGGCGTGGCCTAATTTGAGGGTGTGGCTTGCTGGTCATGTGATGGGGTGGGCGTGGCCAGGTGACTGGCAAACCAAATACAAATGGTCCTCACTTAATGGCCGGTTGTTTAGCAAGTGCTCTAATTTATGACTGGCCTCCCCAGAGCTACTTGACCTGTTTTTGGAGTTTTGACAGCTTTAGATCAGGGGTCTAAATCCCACCCCTGCCTGTGTGTGTGAGAGAGAGGTTGGATCAGATCTCTCTCTCTCTTCCTCTCCCACCAACGCCAGAAAGCCGCCATCAGTCAAAATTCATATTAGTGGTCTCCGGGATTTAAAATTATGAGTTTGGTGCTCCCTGAGGTCCAAAAGTTTGGTGACCCCTGATCTAAAAGGGTGAGCCTGAGAGAGGGAAAGAGAGAAAGAGAGGAAGAAAAGAAAGAGAAAAGGGAAAGAAAGAAAAAGGGACAGACAAAGAAGGGGGATGGAAGGAAGGGACAGAAAGAAAAAGAAATAAAGAAGGAGGGAGGGAGGGAGGAGAAAGATAATGAGATATCTATTCTAGTCCAATCACCTGCTCCAGCAGGGTTAGAAGGGAGTGTGTGTGTGTGTGTGTGTGTGTGTGTGTGTGTGTTCTCCTTGTAATTTACCAGTACATTTTGGTTTTGCCTTCTTCAGAATTGGCACTGTAATACATTGGGGGAAAGTAACTTTTAGGGTGGAGATCTGGTCCAATGGATCCTGTTTAAAGCCTCAACAAAATGTGAGAGCTTCCTGATAGTCCTGACCATGTTTCGTCCACAAACCTTTAATAGAAGCCAAAAATGTTTCAATGTGCTGGCAAAGATGTTTCAATGTGGAAAAGGGCCTCAGTCTAAACTAGGCCTCATTTCAATCAGATGCATCAGGTCTCTTTCTTTCTCTTTCTCTCTCTCTCTCTCTCTCTCTCTCTCCCTCCCTCCCTCCCAGACTGGCTTTGCTCTACTTTCCCGATGTGCTTGCGGGGCCGGCGCTTTGAACATGGATGGAGAGAGAGAGAGAGGCAGGCAGACAGACAGATATTGGTAGATAGATAGATAGATAGATAGATAGATAGATAGATAGATAGATAGATAGATAGACAGATAGATAGATAGATAGATAGATCTATACTGGTAGATAGGTAGGTAGGTAGGCAGACAGGCAGACCTTTTGGATGAATGTATGGATAGGTAGGTAGGCAGGCAAGCAGGCAGGAAGACAGACATACCTTTTGGATGGATGGATGGATAGGTAGATAAGTAGGTAGATAGATCTATATTGGTAGGTAGGTAGGTAGACAGAAAGACAGGTAGGTAGGTAGGCAGGAAGGCAGGCAGGCAAACAGACAGACCTTTTGGATGGATGGATGGATGGATGGATGGATGGATGGATGGATGGATGGACGGACAGACAGACAGAATGCTGCCCCCCTTGGGGATGCGAAGAGGCATCAGGGGAATGTTCAAGGCGCCAGCCCTGCAGGTTCACCCATTGACTGTAGCACCGCTCTGGAGCCGGCGCCTCAATGGGTGAACCTGCTGGGCCAACCGGTGCCTCGAATGCACCCCTGCCACCTCTTAGCACCCCTCTGCCGGCCCCCTTGGGGACGTTAAGGTGTGGCAGGGGGGCGGTGCATCAAAAGTGGCCGCGGCGGCACATAATTTGCCACCGCTTCTGCATTGGAGGCTCCGGCTCTGGAGCGTTACTACAGTCAATGGGTGAACCTGCAGGGCTGGCACCTCAAATGCCCCCTGCTGCCTCTTAGCGCCCCCCTGCTGGCCCCCTTGCCTCTTAGCGCCCCCAAGGCATCCCATCACCCCCCCCAGGGAGCGGTACCACCCACTTTGGGAACCACTAGGCTAGTGGCTTCTATTTCTGAGGCAATCTTAGAACAGGTAAGGAACACATCACTGATCCAAATTAGGAATCAAACATGGAAGACTGACTAAAATATGTTCCAACTTTTGCTCAGTAGGATAATGTATAATTCAAGAGTTCCAAAATTATGAGACAAGTTAGAATAGGAGACACTCTTATTACTAGGTTTCTTACATATTTCATCGGTATTGCCAGAAGCAATGTGATGTATTTTAATATTATTAATCCAAAGTTTTCAGATAAATTTGAAAGAATATTCAGATTTTTTAAAAAGTGTTAAAATCCAGCTGAAGCTTTCTGTGGTAAGGTTGACACAGCAGTCTCTGCTGCTGAAACAAGCTGTTGTTTAATTCACAAGTGGCAGCATGAACAGCTCTGGGACCAACATCAAACAAAGTTCTGGCTTTGTGTGCTTATTATTTCTTTGGATCTTGGCCAGATTCAAAGGATAGTCCAGCCATTATTGCATGTTAACCAGTTTGACTGCATGAACAAAAGAGAGACTGGAATATATTGCAGAGTTATCTAATCCACATTAATTCATCTTGCAAATGCACCTTAATGTGTGGAGCATTGATGGTAATCCATGTTTATAATTGCAAAGGTAGAAGAATAGAATAAGATGCTACACTTTGTGAAATTGTTAATCATGAATACATAAATCCTTACGGGAGGGTATTTTTAACAGCTGTACCAACATACCATGGAAGATGATGTTCAAGCAGAGAAGGACTATTGTTTCAAATATACAACCAGGTAAAAATACTACTTTGCTTTTTTTTTAGAATATGAGGCCAAAATGAGGAAAAGTGCCTGCTCAGTTTGTAAAACTAGTGACAACTATTTCATTTTTCTCATGACACCATCCTCCAAAATGTTAGTTAGAATTAGTATTTGTTTAAAACCTACAAACAGTCAGATGAATCCATGCATACCTCCAGGGTAGTCCTAGAATGGAAATATAAAAAAGAAGTTCAGAATTAAAGAATATTGGAAGAAATTTCTCAGAAAGTGGCTTAATGTCCTCCAGAGTTTTATTTATTTATTATTTATTTATTTTGTGAAAAGCTTACAATACAATAGAAATAAGAATAAACATAAGTTTAAATATAAGAAATAGGAACTAATAATTGGGGACAATAGGACAGGGATGGTAGGCATGATTGTTTTGGAATGAGAGCTCCTCAAATTGTACCTTTTTCAGGGTGGATGGCAATTTTGGCCCTCAGAGCCCCATCACATCTGAAAGGCAAGACAGTAGAGCCTATTGAAAAACTTTTAACTTAATTATCTTCTACATGTACTTCATAATAACATTATTGGTGCATCAAGACTACCAGGTTGAAGGCTACTACCATGATTTTGATGACAAAACAGAACCATGAGACTAAAAAGAGGAATGCTTAAGGTCTATTACAGTAATCTTGTTTCTGTACTATTAATCAAGTGGTCATTGCTGAGACATTCCTTAATCCAAATATAACGTTGTGGGTTGTCTCAATACAAGTTCCCACCAAAAGAAATGGTCTCAAATATCTCTTAATTCACCCAGTGAAATTGGGAATATTTTAAAAGTCACTTTCATGTACAGTATTTATGCAATTATATGTTAATCCCGTGGAGAATTAATAGATTGCAGGTATATACATGGCCTAGTCCCTATTTTCAAATCTCTCTCTCTCTCTTTCTCTCTCTCCCCCTCCCTCTCTCATACTGTTTGCATCCAAAATCATCTGTATAGAATAATAGAAACTATAATTAACAGCTAACATAGAGAAGAAACTGTTCTATAATGACTATCCTATATGGCAAGATGCTATGTTTAAGCACTGTCCAAGGCACAGAATCAAAACAGTGAAATGTCAGCATCACAAATAGTTTCCTCAGATTTTTATAGGTAGTCCTCATTTAATGACCACTTATTTAGCAAACCTTCAAAGTTATGACTGTGGTGAATGAGTGGTACTTATGATGGATCCTCGAAGTTCTGGCTATCTCACCCCCCCGTGACGTGATTGTGAGCTTGGGAATCGGCTCATATTTACAATGATTACAGTGACTTATGGTCACATGATCACTATTCACAAACTTCCCAGCCGGCTTCCCAGGCGACAAGTAAAGTCAATGGCCAAGCCATCCAGGAAGATTGCTTTAGTAAGTTGCTCGCAGCCTCCACCAACCCAGCACTAACTAGCCTTGACCCAGCAGCACCATGTTTCATAGGCTACTGCATACCTCTTCCACCCAACAGCAGCCACTCCTGGCCAATGTATTGATTTGAAATGTATCCTAAAAAGTTTACATTCATAATAAGAAATAGCAGCTGGGATATGTAAATAGATTAGACAACTTACTGGGGTGGCATAGCAACACTTCTGTAACAACAAATAAAGGAGAGTGCACTTTCAATTTCCTAGCTGATTGTTGTTGATTATTACTATTTATTCTTTTAAGTAAAGGCAACATAACATACTATATTATATGAGATAATGTATTTTCTTTTAGAACCTGCGGGTTCTAAATAACAAAATTTTAAAATGGATTGCTCAATACAAATGGATAATGTGTTCTCACAATGGTGGATTTATAGCATATAAATGTGTTCATGTTGTATAATTTATGATGCCGATTGCTAATTTAACCAAATGTGCAGCTGTTCCCTGGAGATGTCCCTATTTACCATAACTGCATTGTGTCTTGATGAGAAAATGTAATTTACAATAACGTAAGAAAATGGAAAATACTTTTATCAACCAGTATAATCCTTATTACTGAGTTTGTGGCGGTTGCTTGTCAATTTAATGACTGATCATATATCATTTCATGCTGGTTTTAGAAAGCATTGCTTACTTGGGATTGATTTGCATAAGGATTCTTAAGAAATTGCAACTATAGCCATATAGTTGTTAGATTCACAAAATATGCATAATCTGATTACAGAGTTAACCAATTTTCTGTTTCCATAATAGCAGAAAATGTAAACTAAGCTTTAGACTTAAGAAATATACAGATATACTATCCTACTATTCCTTTTTGGGATAAGTAATGTTAAGCAAAGTGCACAAAAAGGGAATAAGAAACAAGAAACCCCAAATAAATTAAAAGCATGAGGTAAAAAAGAAATAACATTATAGTAATGTTACTATAATACTGCATACTGTTTTATCCACCATATCTATATAATTTAATACATTATTATTTATTCTTTAAATTTGTTTTCAGACTCTTATAAACTTCATCCAACCATGACTTCCGTAGTCTTGACTAGTCCTGCTCTTGATCCATTCATTCTTCCTTCATAAGTTTGTTTCACAATTAATTCCCTCTTATTAATTTATCTAATTAAATGTGTTGTAAGCATGTAGCCAAATGTAATGATTTTAGAATTGTAACAAAGGTGATTATAGGATACATAAGTTTATTCAGGCAAAAAGAAAACATGAAATATAAAGCCAACGTGTAATCCTATGTATATTTATGCAGAAATGAGTGACAATGGCTAAAAAGGGCCTTATTTCTGAGAAAGTATTTATAGAGGATTGCAGTCCTTAGTTTATCAGTTTGCTGCATGATTATACTGCCTACATTGGCCAAAATAATCTTACAAGATGGGATAAGGAAGGAATGAGTGTGTGACCAAGGATCCCAAGCTTTGGGAGAGCTTGTGCTAACCAGAGCAGAAGGTATGAGGAACTGACTTAGAATCTTAAGTGGCTTTCTTCCTTTTTTTTTTTTTTTGACCCTAATCCTTTTTTGTACTTACGTTCTGTAGCATTCCTAAAATAATATATATACCCCACGTGTAATTCTGGACAATGGATTTTTGAAAGGAGATGTTACAGGAACCTCTCTTTCTACTCATTATACAGGTGAAACTCGAAAAATTAGAATATTGTGCAAAAGTTCATTTATTTCAGTAATGCAGTAAAGTGTCATAATTTTTAATCCTGCTACCGCCCCATATTCTTCTAATTCTTGGATTAGATAGGTCCCTGACTCCATTGGATCTTCCACAAAAAACACTAAGTCGTCCGCAAACGCCTGCACTTTATATTCTTCTTTTTTGCTCTTCAGTCCAATTATCTTCTTTCTTTGTCTAATCTGATTTAAAAGTACTTCGATGGTCAAGATAAAAAGCAGAGGCAACATTGGACATCCCTGCCTAATACCTTTCATAATCTTAAAGTTTTCAGTAATCTTCCCATTTATAATTACCCTAGCTTTTTGGTTCGAATAAATTGTGCCAATCATTTTCTTGAATTTAGATCCAAATCCCATATTTGAGACCTGTTGGATCAAGAACTGCCAGCTGAGATTGTCGAAGGCCTTCTGAGCATCCAAGAAAATCAATGCTGCCTGCTTTCCCGGGTGGACCTCATAGTATTCTAATACATTTAATACTATCCTTATATTGTTCCTTATCTGTCTAGAAGGTAGAAAACTGTTCTGGTCAATATGAATAAGTTCATTTAATATAATTTTTAGTCTTTCCGACATTATTGTTGCGAATATTTTATAGTCTGCGTTCGGGAGTGAGATTGGTCTATAGTTTTTAATCTGTTTGTGATCTAAATCTTCTTTAGGAATTAGTGAGATATTCACTTCTCTCCATGAATCGGGTACTTTAGCAAAGTCTAATATCTCAGGGTTCCTGAGCCTTTAAATGGTCTCTCAGTCTGGATCAGAAGGAAGCACAATCATGGGAAAGACTGCTGACTTGACAGTTGTGCAGAAAACCATCACTGACACCCTTCATAAGGAGGGAAAGCCTCAAAAGGTAATTGCAAAAGAAGTTGGATGTTCCCAAAGTGCTGTATCAAAGCACATTAATAGAAAGTTATGTGGAAGGGAAAAATGTGGAAGAAAAAGGTGCACAAGCAGCAGGGATGACCGCAGCCTGGAGAGGATTGTCAGGAAAAGGCCATTCAAAAGTGTTGGGGACTTTCACAAGGAGTCAGTGCATCAAGAGCCACCACACACAGATGGATCCTGGACATAGGCTTCAAATGTTGTATTCCTCTCGTCAAGCCACTCCTGAACAACAAACAACATCAGAAGCGTCTTACCTGGGCTAAAGAAAAATAGAACTGGGCTGTTGCTCAGTGGTCCACAGTCCTCTTTTCTGATGAGAGCAACTTTTGCATCTCATTTGGAAACCAAGGACCCAGAGCCTGGAGGAAGAATGGAGAGGCACACACTGCAAGATGCTTGAAGTCCAGTGTGAAGTTTCCACAGTCTGTGTTGATTTGGGGAGCCATGTCATCTGCTGGTGTTGGTCCACTGTGCCTCATTAAGTCCAGGGTCAATGCAGCCGTCTACCAGGAGATTTTGGAACACTTCATGCTTCCTTCCGCAGATGAGCTTTATGGGGATTCTGACTTCATTTTCCAGCAGGACTGGGCACCTGCCCACACTGCCAAAAGCACCAAAACCTGGTTCAATGACCGTGGGATTACTGTGCTTGATTGGCCAGCAAACTCGCCTGACCTGAACCCCATAGAGAATCTATGGGGCATTGCCAAGAGAAAGATGAGAGACATGAGACCGAACAATGCAGAAGAGCTGAAGGCCACTATTGAAGCCTCCTGTTCTTCCATATGCCACCACCAGGCGAGCTCCATGCCACCTGGGCCTGTAAGGGTCCCGACCATGCGACAGCTTGCTTCTTGTCGGGTCCGAGTTCTTGTCTCCTTGTTTTTTGTTGCTTTCTATTTTCTGGTTGTGGTTTGGGGTTCGAGCTGTACCATAATACCATTGCACGCTTACTTCTTGCTTTGCAAGGTCTTCAATTAGTTTCCCTTTTAATTGCTTAAAATGAACGATTTGCGCTAATTTATTCCCTGTTATGCTTTTGTACATTCAACAGAGCTTTTAAAAATCTCTTGGTTTCTTTCTCAAATTAATTATAAAATTACCCTAATCCACTGGCTCTAAATGAACTAAAAACACATACTTGGGGCTGCCCTGAAAACAAGCTTGGCGCCAGATGTCCCTCAAAAACTTCTCATGACATAAACCCTTCCTTTTTGCATCCCTTATGCCACCTTTCCTAGATAGAAACCATAAGCAATTCTGACTACCCAGATAAAATGGGTATATCTGATTAGGGAAAAGTGGTCTCTTAGCTATTTTGGTTTTTAAAGGTAGTGACTAGCATCTTGGATTGCACTTGGAAATTGGATAAATGCTCAACTAGCATGATCAGAGTCTGGTAATTCTATTTCCAGCACAACTGTAGGTCACCTTGCTTCCATTCTAGCTCAGAATTTTAAGAAATGTATTTCCCATTTATCCAAAGGCATCATGTAGAGGAAATCTGCTCTAAAAATACTTACTAAAACACGTTTATCACCTTCGAAATACCTCACAAAAATCCTGATAATTATATGAGCTACCAAAATGGTAAATCTTTATGCAAATACAGGAGTTAGCTCATTTCTTAATTTATAATCAAATTTGGTAGTATAAGTGATATGATGATGTTTACTATATTTAGCTTCAAGTATTTAACCATTTTAAAGTATTAATTTGCGTTTACAATATCTTAGAGCATACACAGAACTTAGTACTAACATTTCATATTACATTACATATTAGTCACATTATACAATGCCTATGGGAAGGTTTCTGCAGAATGAATTATTATGCTTTTGATGTCAAAATGCAGAAGAGTATCTTTTGATATGCAGTATATAGTAGTTTTGATAATCAGTCCTCTTGCAACATGGTTGAGAATAATGAGGGAAAATAGCAAGAAGCACATTTAGTATTCAGATGCTCAGAGCTTATGAGTTCTGAAAAAGATGGTAGGAGCAAAATCCCTTTTGCCTTACAAATCAGAATCAATTATGCACTCATTCTAAGCCATGGAAATGATTCTTAATCATTCCGCAACAGACTTTGTGGAATCTCTTTGGGTTGACAGAATATCTCAGCATTATTTGTGGTTTAATATTTTGCATTGAATATATTTTAATTTGGAAGCTATGGTAGTCAGTGGTGCTTTTGATTCAATTCTTCTGGAATTTGATATACTCTAGATGTATTACACTTCAATTCCTTGAAAAGTTTGAGCATAATAGATGGGAATTTAGGGAGGTGAAGTCCAATACTGTATGTCCAGAGCAGGAGTCACCAACCTTTTGGACTTCAGGGACCACCAAACTCATAATTTTAAATCCTGCGGACCAGAGACCCTGGGAAAATCCCAAAAAATGTCTGCAGGAAAATTCCCCACCCCATTTTCCTTCCGATCGATCATTCTTTATTTGGGATCGCAGGATATCATCTCCAGCTCCGTTCTCAGGGGGAGAGAGAGAGAGAGAGAGAGAGACTTTTGGCTTCATGCAAGGAAAGCAGCAGAAGCAGCAGAAGTCTTTCTTTCTCTCCCCCAAATTCTGCCAGAAATGAGTCTTTGTGAGACTTGTAATGCCGGCGCAGCCTCCTGGAGCAGGATGCCTTGCAGGGTCCCAAAGACTCATTTCTGGCGGAGTTTGGGGGAGAGAAAGCAGAAGATGAAAGAACCAGAAAGAAGCAGCCCGGTGGCCAGGCAAGGTGTGTGGGGCAAGTTCCCCCCCTCCGCCCTTTCCCTCCTCCCCTCACTACCTCGTGTTGTTCGCAATGCAAGCGACACAAGCCTTGTGTTCCCGTGGGCCATGTGGGCGGCACAGCCTTGGGTTCCCACACAGCCTGGATTAATTGCTTTGGGGGTGCTTTGGGGGTGCCATTTCTCTGTGGATGACCAAAATTTTCTTGCGGACCATCAGTGGTCCCCAGCCGACTGGTTGACCACTGGTCTAGAGGACACTAAGTTGTGGACAGATGTCCCAGCCTAACAGGCATATGAGAGTACAGCTATCTATGAATATTATGCTTGTCATAAAAATAAATCACAATTCTCAGCTAAAATGTTGCATAGCTGTTATTTAAATCAAATTAATATCATGTCTTTTGATAATGGCTACTTATGATTGAAACTTTTTGAAGAAATATCACATTTTATAACTACCTTGGGCAATCTGCTCTAATGCGGCTTTATTATCCATTTTCCCCAAATATATATAAAATGATATAATATTGATTTAATGTTTATTGATGTTTGCCAGATATATTGCTATTTTAATTTAAATATTTTAAATAATGCTATATCAGCATTATTTAAAAACATAGAAAATAGCATTGGTATAAAAATTAATACCACAGCAAGTAATCAAAAGAATTTTAAGAATTCTTGAAGAATAGTTTTAGTCATTTTGGACTCTGGTTTTAGATTATTAATAAAACAGTTTATACAAAGGTGGGATTTAAAAATCCCAGCAACCAGTTCACTGCCCGGTTGCTGGGTAGGTATGCCAGGATGGGCGTGGCTTAGTGGAACTTCCTGTTTCTGGCTTCTGGGAGGCCTCCAGAGCCCAGGGGAGGCTGTTTTTGCCCTCCCAAGGGCCCAGAGGCTTCCTCTGGGGCTCTGGGAGGGTGAAAACAGCCTCCCCCAGGCTCTGGAGGCCCACCCGAAGCTGGAAACAGGCCCGTTTTGCGACTTCCAGTTTTTCCAGGAGGGCCGTTTTTTGCCCTCCCAAGGATGCATGGGCTTCCCCTTGGCCTCTGGGAGGGTGAAAAGAAGCATCCCCCAGGCTCTGGAAGCTCTCCAGAAGCCGGAAACAGGCCCCTTTCTCCCACTCCCAGAGCCTCCACGCGGACCCTGCACTTACCTCCATTGAAAATCGGCCACATAGAGACTCCTGGGAGGGGTGGGGCAGGGTGGGCAGGGCCACCGGTCAATTGAAATACCAGTTCGGCAAACCAGATGTAACTTTAACATCCGGTTCACCTGAACCGATCTGAACCGTAGAATCCCACCCTGACTTTATAATAAATTAACTTCATCCATGCAAATGTTCTTGTGGCAAAATTATTTAATATGGAAATTGAAAATAATATCTATATTAAGTTTACAAACATGTAATGCCTAGATTAGATGATTCTTTTAAAGAAAAAACTTCATCTGTAGTTTCATGTATGATCTTTATTATACTTTAAAAAAATTTAACATTGTATTGATGCTTATAATGTGTATTTTACAAATGCCATGTTTTGAAATATATACATTAAGAGAAAATGCACTTCAAAATGTTTACTTAAATTTGAATGTAGACTGCTTAAATTACTGATTATGTGAAAAAAGAATGGAATAAATGTTTCAGTGTGCTTGAAAGGTACAAGAACAAAAAGTAGACTGTCCCATTTTCTTGTATGGCTCAAAGATAATAATCTCCCATATTATGTCATTCAAAGGGATGTGTTTTCAGTCAGATAGCTTCTGATATATTTTTCCATATAAACTAATTTGGATTTGTACAAAACCATCAACACCATTGTTGACTGAATAATACTTAATGGTAAGATGTTTTAGTGGTTGTTTCCTAGTTCTCAGAGGTCCATTAAAATGCTTCCAAATCTATTATACTGCTATGCATACTTTTAAGCATATTATTTCTCTATTTCATTTTGTGCTTTAGTAGTCTAACAAGATTACAAAGCATCAAGCAATCCAAGCAATGAAATTACCAGAATATTTCTCCTTTTGCTTATCTTGGTTCTAAAATTTGATAATATCATATACTGACATTCAAAGACTAAAAGCCATTCTACCTAAAAAATAAAGCACTGAAATGTGCACGAATCACATTAGATAAGTTTCTTTTACATGATTTCAAAAATAGATTTGTTTAGATGCTTTTTCTATTCAATAGTACATCTATCATATTAATATTTCATTTTTGAAAGCAAAGGCCAGTTGGCAGCATATAAACTAGATTTAGTAGTTCTCAGATTATGAACAGAGAAAATTTGCTGTTACATACTTTGTACCTTATGTGAAATATCTTTTATTCCTGCATTTATGTACACAGCATGTGTCTATAAATAACAGCAAATGTTATTATTAGAAGTCTAACTGAAACCTTATGTATATTTCTCATCTTTCTAAGAATTCAATGTTACATACATAGGATATCTATCTAATCAGCCATTCAGACAATGACTAAATCAAGGTTTGATTAGCATCTGCAGTATGCTTGCATTATATGCTTTCAGTGCATCTGTTGTGCATTATATTACCTTGAGTGATCCACTGTGCCCAGATGTTTTTATAATTAAGCCCTTTCTCCAACCTTAATATGACGTCCAAGCATTCATGAAAAGCAAAAATTTGTATTAAAATAACAAGATAATAGCACAAAACCAATATATCCCAAAGTATATAAAATAAAATATATAATGTTGAATAACATATTATATATGGTAAATTCTTAGCAGTAACACAATGATATTCAAAGATCAGGTATAGCTTAGACTGATGAGGATATTTAATCTAATGTCTATACAAAGAACTCTATTCATACATCTCTGAGGCAGGCTTGCCAACAGCTTGATGTCAGGCCCATATAACTTTTTTGTAACCTGGTTCTTCTTCTTCTTCATTAATTTTTAAATTTTGCATTCTCAGATCATAAGGGATGTGCCTGCCAACACTTTAGAGAGCAGGGGTAAATTTTTCAGTTGTTTATTCCTTTTGTCTTAAGTGGGATTTATTGAGTGATTAAAGCTTCATTTTTGCCTCTCAATTATAGAAATAAAATAGGGTATTCCCCCCCCCCCCCAATTCAATTGTGTCCAGATCCCAGAGAACGCCTGGACAAATTCCTGCAGTTTTCTTGGTAGGATTTTTCAGAAGTATGATTATACCTCAATTCCAACTACAGCTGGCCTTAAATGCAAGCTACTCAATGCAATAAGCCTTGTGAATAAAATACCTGAATTTCTCCTCTTACTAAATGCGGCTAAATTTGACATCATATTTGTCTGTGAAACATGGCTCAACGCATCTCTCCCTGACTCCATTACCACAGTAAGAGACTATCATGTTTACCAATCAGATCGTGAAATCCGTAGAGGAGGAGGTGTTGCTATTTTCTATAAAAAGTCCTTACATCTAAAAAACATCCAAGTTACCCAGGAGCTTGCTATTCCTGAGACCATCGTCTGTGAACTGTCCTTAAATATCACATTTCGGTTCTTACTATGTTACAGAGCCCCTGATTATGACATCGAACATGCAAACAAGCTAAATACACTACTAACATGGGCAGCATCCTGCCCACACACTTTTATCTTTCTTGGTGACTTCAATCTACCTCATATTAACTGGACCTTTAACGAATGTACAACTGAACCCACACATGCAACCTTCCACAATGCTGTAACAAATCCGGGACTAGGACAACTAGTAACCAACAATACTAGACTTAACTGCCTCAATCTCATCTTCTGCAATAGTTTGAATTCAATTTACGGAATACAAATTAAAGAACCCTTTTCCAACAGTGACCACAACATGATTGACTTTTGTCTCAACATACATCCACACAAAAATCATCACAACGACGGAATCCCCAATTATAACTTCAAAAAAGGCAACTATGATCTTATAAACAACAATCTCTCATCCCTTGATTGGCAATTTCTATTCACTGGATGCAATACTGTTGAAGACCATTACAACATATTTTTACTTGAAGTCAAAAGAGTCATCAAACTATATGTACCATTAACAACTCCCAAAACCAGAAAAAAACAAATTACCAATAACAATAAGGAAGCTTCAATCCAAAAAGAAATCACTTTGGAGGAAAAACAAATCTGGTCATGTTGCCAACTTCAAAAGTTGATTACTAAAATTTACGCCACCAGATAAAGACTGAATGCACCAATTACCACATTAAACAAGAGGAAAACCTTCTACGCACCAATTCCGCCCGTGCTTTCTACAATTTTGTAAACAACAAACTAAAAGACTGAAGGTCCATCCAACCCCTGAAAGGACCAAATTGTAAAGACTGCAATGACGACACCATTAAAGCCAACCTCTTTAACACATTCTTTGGCTCAGTATTTGTAAACAGCAATGGATCATGCCCAGTATTTCCTAGTCGAACCACAGATGACTACAATGATCCAATACATATCAATTTCACAGAAGACAACGTTGAAAAAGCAATACGTAATCTAAAACCATCTCTATCTATTGGACCAGATGGAATATGTGGCTACTTCTTATTTATTTTATTTATTTATTTATTTTATTTATTTGATTTGCCAATTGTTTACAAGATAATAAGTATAAATGTATACATAGTTGTGAATACATGAAATGGTTACATATAAGAAAAAATAAAGAATAAGAGAAACAATAGGACAGGGACGGTAGGCACGTTGGTGCGCTTATGCACGCCCCTACAGACCTCTTAGGAAAGGGGTGAGGTCAATAGTAGACAGTCTAAGGTTAAAGTTTTTGGGGTTTGGGGAAGAAACTACAGAGTCGGGTAGAGTATTCCAGACATTGACCACTCTATTGCTGAAGTCGTATTTCCTGCAATCAAGTTTGGTGCGGTTTACTTTGAGTTTGTATCTATTGTGTGCTCTTGTGTTGTTATGGTTGAAGCTGAAGTATTCATTGACAGGTAGGACATTGCAATGTATGATTTTGTATACCATCCTTAAGTCAGACCGAAGGCGGCGTAATTCAAGGTTTTCTAGTTCTAGAATTTCAAGTCTGGTGGCATAAGGTATTCTACAGCGAGTAGAGGAGTGGAGAACTCTTCTTGTGAAATATTTCTGGACTTTCTCAATTGTGCTAATATCAGATACGTAGTGTGGGTTCCAGACTGATGAACTGTATTCGAGTATTGGTCTAGCAAATGTTTTGTATGCTCTGGTTAGTAGTGTGATATTACCAGAGAAAAAGCTACGTAGGATTAGGTTAACAACTCTTAATGCCTTTTTGGCTATGTAGTTGCAGTGTGCTCTAGCACTTAGATCATTAGAGGTGAGTATTCCAAGGTCCTTTACAGGCTTGGGTCATCAACAAGATCTTGACTATTCAGCTTGTATTTTATTTTCTGATTTTTTTGCCAATATGTAAGACAGAGCATTTATTTGTTGAGATTTGAAGTTGCCATTTGTTTGACCATTCGGATACATAGTCAAGATCTTTTTGTAGGGTAGCAGTATTGTCTGTGGTATTGAACAGCTTTACATCATCAGCGAAGAGAACGCAATTGCTCTTAATATGATCACAGAGGTCGTTTATGTAGAGTATGAAGAGAGTTGGTCCTAGAACACTGCCTTGGGGAACACCACTATTGACAGGTACTGGATTTGATAGGACGCTCCCGATTTTGACCATTTGTTGTCTGTTTGACAGGAATGCTTCTATCAGTTATTCAGTTGTCCAGAGATACCATAGGATTTTATTTTTAGGAGTAGTTTGTCGTGTACCACTGAATCAAAGGCTTTACAGAAGTCTATGTAGATTGCGTCTATTGTTTTGCCCTGGTCGAGTTGTGTCGTCCATATGTTTTTGCAGTGTAAGAGTTGCAGATTACAGGATAGTTTTTCCTGAAACCAAATTGTTTATTGGAGAGTAGGTTATTTGTCTCTAAGTGAAGGATGATGGATTGGTTAATAATTGATTCCATGACTTTACAGGTGCGCAGCATAAGGAGATTGGCCTGTAGTTTTCAACTAGGCTTGGGTCTCCCTTTTTGAAGATGGGGATGACTGTGGCTTGTGACCATAGGTTAGGCAAGGAGCTGGTTCTGAAAGATTTTTCAAAGATTATGCTTAGAGGTTTGGCTATGGCAGTGGATAGCTTTCTTAAGAAGTAGGCACATATTCCATCCGGTCCAATAGATAGAGATGGTTTAGGTTGCGTATTGCTTTTTCAACATTGTCTTCTGTGAAATCGATATGTATTAGATCATTGTTGTTATCTGTGGACGGCTAGGAAATATTGGGCATGATCCATTGCTGTTTACAAATACTGAGCCGAAGAATGTGTTAAAGATGTTGGCTTTAATGGTGTCGTCGTTGCAGTCTTTACCATCAGGTCCTATCAAGGGAGGGATGGACCTTGAGTCTTTAGTTTGTTGTTTACAAAATTGTAAAAAGCGGTGGAATTGGTGCTTAGAAGGTTTTCCTCTTGTTTAATGTGATAATTGGTGCATTCGGTCTTTATCTGGTGGCATAGATTTTTGTATCGGTTTTGAAATTGGCAACGTGACCAGATTTGTTTTTCCGCCAGAGTGATCTCTTTTTGGATTGAAGTTTCCTTATTGATATGGGTAATCTGCTTTTTGTTTTGTTTTGGGAGTTGTTGTTGGTACATATAGTTTGATGACTCTTTTGACTTCAAGTAAAAATATGTTATAATGGTCTTCAACGGTATTGCATCCAGTGAATAGAGATTGCCAATCAAGGGATGAGAGATCGTTGTCTATAAGATCATAGTTGCCTTTTTGAAGTTACAATAGGGGATTACATCATTGTGGTGATTTTTGTGTGGATGTATGTTGAGACAAAAGTCGATCATATTGTGGTCACTACTGGAAAAGGGTTCTTTAGATTGTATTCCGTAGATTAGGTTCAAACTGTTGCAGAAGATGAGATCGAGGCAGTTGTTTAGTCTAGTGTTGTTGGTTACTAGTTGTTCCAGTCCCAGATTTGTAATAGCATTGTAGAAGGTTGTGTGTATGATTTCAGTTGTACAATCATTTAGGGTCCAGTTAATATGAGGTAGATTGAAATCACCAAGAAGGATAAAAGGGTATGGGCAGGATGCAGCCCATGTTAGTAATGTATTTAGCTTGTTTACATGTTGATGTCATAATCAGGTGCTCTGTAACATAGTAAGAATCGAATTGTGATATTTGAGGATAGTTCACAGATGATGGTTTCAGGAAGGGCAAACTCCTGGGTAACTTGGATATTTTTAGATGTAAGGATTTTTATAGAATATAGCAACTCCACCTCCTCGGCGATTTTCACGATCTGATCTGTAAACATGATAGTCTCTTACTGTGGTAATGGAGTCGGGAGAAGATGCATTGAGCCATGTTTCACAGACAAATATAATGTCGAAGTTAGCCATATTTAGGAGGAAGAGAAATTCAGGTATTTTATTCACGAGGCTTCTTGCATTGAGTAGTTTGCATTTAAGGCCGGCACTAGTTGGAATTGAGGTAGTTGGGGGGCGTGCGTGCCTAGTCTTGGGTGATGGTGGATGGGTTGAGGTAGGGTTGTGGTTGAGGGTAAAAGCTGAGTATTGGGTTGAGTGGTTTACTTTTGATACAGTCAGCATGGTAGTCAATGTACAGGTCCTTCTCTCCATTGTCTAGACGGTTTTGAGTTCGATGCGGGTGCACGGGAGCGGGCACGTTGCTGTATGGTTAGGTCAGGGCGCAGCGGAGGTTCTTATGGATGGTATTGGTTTTGCGAGTGAGTTTATAGTATAAATGAATTTCGTTTGCTTGATTCATTTTGCAAATGACCCTGCACAAGCGTGGGAGCCACAGAGCCATCTCTATTTTTGAGCTCTCGGTCAATGCGGAAATGTCAAGTATTTCATCAGCGGAGATGGTTGATGCTTGATAATTTCTGATGATGTTTCGGACAGTTGTGATGTCATCATTGACATTGATGTCTTCTAGACCAAATAAGATGGCGTTTGGGCGTTTCCGTTCCACGCTCAACGGCTTCTCTGATGAGAATTGGGATATCAATATTTGTCTGGGTTGTGTTTATTTGTGGATTGAGTTGTGGATTGGATTGTGGTTGATTGGTAGAGATGTGGTTAGTAGCTATTGGATGTTCAGGTTTTTGCGTTGTGTCCTTTTTTTCAAGGTTGGATATTCTTTCTTTTACGGCGTCCAGGGATGCTACTATGATGTTGAGGGATGTTGTAATGGTTTCGATGGTAGGGGATGTTTCAATGGTTTCAATGGTATCAACTCTTTCAGACAGATCCAGTTTGGGTCTGCATGATTTACAGATATGTGGAAACTCATTGGATGATTTTAGGTATTGAATCATCTGCTCAGGTAATCCCAAGCAGTCATGATGGAGTGTATTTTTACACAGAGAACATTTGATGGAGTTTTCATTATCCTTTAGATTTTTGTAGCATTTAAGGCATGTGCAGGAGTCTTGTGGTTCATTGGTGGGGATCATCTTCTCTTTAGGTTGTGGTTTGACGTAGGATTTTCTTTTTGGCATGGTAGGATTGTTAAAATAGTACGTTGATTGAATTAATTAGAGGAACAATTTTGGGTAATCTATATAGCCAATATATATTATATCAAACAATCAATTGCAATAATCTCTCAAGTCAGATAATATTCCTGAGCAACAATCAGCCTGAATAGTTAATTACTCTAATCATTAATCAATTAATTACATTAATCATTAACCACACTGTTCATTTAAATTCACTAGATCAATGATTTTGCTATTCAATTAAATTACATGAATTTTGATCTTTTAAACTGACTAGTAATCACACTATTTGCACTACACACTCTAATCACACTAATCAATTAAAAACAATAAATCAGTTAAACCATTAATAAATATTTTATAGAAATTGATTATCTAATCGTTGATATAGCTGATGAGGTAGAAAAGTTGTAAGATTTGAGGTAATGAGGTAGTATTAAGAGTCTGCAAGGACGGGTTAATTGTTTAACTGGCAGCTGAATGGGAGGAATTTATCGCTGTTTGAAAAGCAGATCGCTATTAAAAAAAAGCTATCTACTGCCATAGCCGAATCTCTAAAAATAATCTTTGAAAAATCTTTCAAGACCAGCTCCTTGCCAAACCTATGCTCTCAAGCCATGGTCATCCCCATTCTCAAAAAGGGAGACCCCAGCCTAGTTGAAAATTACAGACCAATCTCCTTATGCTGCATCACCTGTAAAGTCATGGAATGAATTATAAACCAATCCATTATCCTCCACTTAGAGACAAACAACCTACTCTCTAATAAACAATTTGGTTTAAGAAAAAACCTATTCTGTAATCTACAACTCTTACACTGCAAAAACATATGGACTACACAACTTGATCAGGGCAAAGCAAGAGACGCAATTTACATAGATTTCTGTAAAGCCTTTGATTCAGTGGTACACGACAAACTACTCCTAAAACTAAAATCTTATGGTATCTCTGGACACCTATGTAACTGGATAGAAGCATTCCTGTCAAACAGACAACAAATAGTCAAAATTGGGAGTGTCCTATCAAATTCTGTACCTGTCAACAGTGGTGTTCCCCAAGGCAGTGTTTTAGGAGCAACTCTCTTCATACTCTACATAAATGACCTCTGTGGTTATATTAACAGCAACTGCGTTCTCTTCGCTGATGATGTAAAGCTATTCAACACCACAGACAATACTGCTACCCTTCAAAAAGACCTTGATTATGTATCAGAATGGTCAAACAAATGGCAACTTCAAATCTCAACAAATAAATGCTCTGTCTTACATATTGGCAAAAAAAAAAAATCAGAAAATAAAATACAAGCTGAATAGTCAAGACCTTGTTGAGGATCCAAACTCTGTCAAGGACCTTGGAGTTCTCATCTCTAATGATCTAAGTGCTGGAGCCCACTGTAACTACATAGCCAAAAAGGCATTAAGAGTTGTTAACCTAATCCTATGCAGCTTTTTCTTCCGTAATATTACACTACTAACGAGAGCATACAAAACATTTGCTAGACCAATATTTGAATACAGCTCATCAGTCTGGAACCCGCATTACGTATCTAATATTAACACAGTTGAGAAAGTCCAGAAATATTTCACAAGAAGAGTTCTCCACTCCTCTACTTGTTGCAGAATACCTTATGCCGCCAGACTTGAAATTCTAGACCTAGAAAACCTAGAACCAAGCCACCTTTGGTCTGATCTAAGTATAGTATATAAAATTATACATTGCAATGTCCTACTTGTCAATGAATACTTCAGCTTCAACCATAACAATACAAGAGCACACAATAGATACAAACTCAAGGTAAACCGCACCAAACTTGATTGCAGGAAATACGACTTCAGTAACAGAGTGGTAAATGTCTGGAATACTCTACCTGACTCTGTGGTTTCTTCCCCAAACCCCAAAAACTTTAACCTTAGACTGTCTACTATTGACCTCACCCCTTTCCTAAAAGGTCTATAGGGGGTGTGCATAAACGCACCAAGGTGCCTACCATCCCTGTTCTATTGTTTCTTTTTTATTTTTATTTCTTTTATTATTCTTATATGTATCCATAACTATGTTTATACTTATACCTGTTATTTTATAATTGCTTGAATGAATGAATGAATGAATAAATAAATAAAGATAAAGTAGTTTGCCATTGCCTCCTTTCTAGAGCTGAGAGAAAGTGACTGGTCCAAGGTCACCTAATTGACTTTGTGCCTAAGACAGTACTAGAACTTATAGTCTCCCGGTTTCTAGTCTGAAGCCTTAATTGCTACAGCAATAGGGGTAGAAAAGGACGTTCTAGCCATTTTTTATGTATGGCTACTCTTGAAAAATGCCTGAAAACTTCAGTTACTGCAACATGCAGTGGCTAGACTGCTAATTGGTGTGTACAGGGATCACATACTTGTCTTATTGTGGCTCCCAGGCTATGCAATGCTTTGTTCTTGGTCCCTCTCCTTATTTATTAAGGAAGATGACATGGATTTTATTTAATTTTGCTTTTAATTGCATTTACTTTAATATTCCTGGTATGTTGATTTTAAATGGCAGCAAACAACTTAAGCGAGAAGCAAAATATAAGCAGAGAAGCATGGTAAGATTCAGACCAATCTAGGCAAGTTGGTAGGAGTTTGATATGAAATAGCTTGAACAAAGCTTGTAACTTTCCATCACTGAAGAAGGGAGTCAACATAGTTATTTCTGCTTGATCCAAGAATGTTCAAGGACAATAAAAAGTCACACAGATTGTACCCTATAGGTGACAGAACAATACAAAGTCAGGTTGGATAATCTTGTTATGGCAGTGGATCAATTTTATTTTGTCCCTTTCGTTTCAGGCAAAAATGTAACAGTTCAGAATGCTCCAGGTTTTTTTTTAAAGTAAAATAATTGCACTAAGCCTATCTGTAATTATCTGGTAGTTTGTTAGAATGCTTTGAAGCTTCACAATTTAGGGATTGAGCAAGTTGACTTTTAATATAGAGGAGCCATTGATCTGGCGCTGCATTTTAAGATTTCAGACTGCCCGTGTCCACAGTGGAATATATGTCAAAATAGTGAAGTTGGTAGTTAAAGAGGCACAAATGATGCCTCACCTGTTTTATGTGCACATCAATGTGGCATGTAATACAAAAGGGCCATCCTTAAACTACCACAACTGCCATATATATTTTGTTGGGTCTCTCCCCGCTTCCTTCAATATCACTGTCTTAAACACAGGTGTTTCCTATTTTTGCTAAATTCTGTTACAGAGATACCAGGGACCAAGTCTAAGGACTTATGGATACAAAACTTTCCTTGACCTTTTTAAAAACCATGGTAGATAGTTGAACCAGTTTATAGCTCAGTTAGGAGGCCAAAATGAATAGCTTGGTTTTGCATTAGAACAATTAAAAATAATGACATGTGCTTGCCTAAAGACCCTGAAAAGATTTGTCATTTCACCATGCATTAGCTGTTCTCATGTGGCCAGTATCCTAAATATATCATTCTTGGCTGAACAAATATGCGGAACTGTGAATTAATCTTTCCTTCTTTCTCTTTCTCTCTTTGTCTGTCTGCCTGTCTCTCTTTCTCTCACAGAGAGAATTTGGCTAGTCAACTGAGTATTTTGTTTTGGCAATGATTTACGAATAAATGAATTTTCATTTGCCCTTGCAAATCTTATCTAGTCTACAAAATTCAGAACTCTACAGACTCCACAGCAAAATAATAAAAAAATAGAGAGAGATATTAGAGCATGTGGTATCTTGGCTGAGCTCAAAAAACTATGAACAAACAGTCACTACAGACTACAGAAGCTATGTCTGCTAAAATAGGATGCCTCCTGCAACAACTATAAGAATCATGAAATTCTGTTTATATTAATGGTGAAATGTCCCAAGGCTTCCCTGTATGTATTGGTGTAAAGTAGGGCTGCATTGCATCTTCATTGCTGTTCAACACCATGATGTATGCTGGTTGGCATGGCATCAAGTATGGATAAGATGAATACAGGACTAACCCACAAAAACATAACACTGGCTATGTACCTCTCAATCTGGAAATGGACTACTTTTTTTTTTAATGTAGTTAGAGTAACAATTTACAAAGTGAAACAAAGTGTGTTGAGGGGAATGATTTGATTCACAACATGCTGATGGAAATATAAACAAACTACTTCATTTAGCAGTGTCCTAAGCCAGTTTCTGTATCACAAATAATCATCTAAAACAGTGCCCCCCAACCTTTGGGGCACCAGGAACCAGTTTCATGGAGAAAGGTTTTTCTGTATTTATTTTATTTTATTTTATTTTATTTTCTGTATTTTTTGTATGCTGCCTGCATCCCATGGATGGGGCTTTGCTTGTTTGTGCAGACTGGTTGCTGGCATGCCATGGACCAGTGCCAGTCCATGGACTGGAGGTCAGGGACCCCTGAGCTAAATGTTATTTGAATAGAAACTAGTTCTTTACTACAACAGTTAATCATGCAGTACCACATACAGAACTATGTTTAGCAACCTGTTTAGTATGTTTTAGAGGAATTAACCAATAAATAAGAGATGTATCTAAATGTATCTAAATCCATAACTTTTTTGATGTTCCAGAAATCATCTTGCTAAATGGCATAGTTAAAAGGAACTGTTCTGTTCATCTAACACTTTCTCTGTTCAACTTGAAAATACCTGCTTGTATTTTATTGTATGTTATATAAGTGCCAGTTTGGTGTAGTGAATAAGGCATCAATCTAGAAACGGGGAGATTGTGAATTCTAGTCCTAGACACAAAGCCAGTTGGGTGACCTTGGGCCAGTCAACTTCTCTAAGCCCTAAGAAGGAGGCAATGGCAAAAAAGCCACTTCTGAAAAAGTCCAAGCAATTTCTAGAGTCCAACCATGGGACTCAGCCTCATGAAACTTACAATATCAAATATTTTTGATTAGTAAAAGATAGGTTTTGAAAACAGCAGAAATCAAAAAGCTCAAGTACACCTAAAATGTATCCTTCCCTTGACCTTTAATTTTGAAAAAGAACAGGAAATTATTAAAAAAATTAAAATGTTTAGTCTCTCCTCATTACAATACATAGGCTGCTAGGTAGACTTTTTACAACGATTTACAATAATACATCATGTAATTTCTTTTATTCTGATTTACTGTCTAAACTCAGATACTGCTATAAATCAGTTTATGAATTATTGTATTGTGCAACCCCAATTACATATTCAATTAAATTATGATAAAATATATCAGTTTAGCAGAATGTGTGATTAAGCTATAGTGTTACTTGATATATCCAGAATATATCATAGTGTTAAAGAAGAGTGAACTTTATTCTACATTATTGTACAACAGTTTGTTTGGTTTCTTCCAGCAGTTTAGAGGCTGTCCAAAAATTCCATTCCATTACCATACACTGTAAAGTTGAAGTTTTAGCAGTTTAATAACTCTCAACTGTTATGCTCAATATATACACTCCTAGCAAATTTATTCAAAAGTATCCAAGTTTACTTCTTTGTGTGAAGTTAAGACTTTCAACATATGTAGCCAGCTGGGTGACCTTGGATCAGTCATTGTCTCTCAGCTCAATTCACCTCAGGATTGTTGTGGGGAAAACAGGAGGGAGGTGTCCTGGGTATGTTCACTGCCTTGAGTTACCTTGAGTATTTTCATGTAAAAATAATAAAAGCAGGATACAAATAATATAAAAATAAGATTAGAATCTAAGCACTAAATGTAATGGGACTTTCTACTAAATATGTGGTACATACATTCTCTCTCTCTCTCTCTCTCTCTCTCTCTCTCTCTGTGTATGTATGTATGTATGTATGTCTAGGTGTGTTCGGGTCTTTTCCCGTGTAAGATTAAGAGTATCTTGGTGACGTTTCGGCGAGGTCCCACTCGCCATCCTCAGGCTGGTGCTTTCGGCTTCGTGCCAGTGCAAGCCAGTGTGTGATTGGAGCTGCCGTCTCTCTATAAATACTGGTGGTGGGGGCTGGTGTGCTGGGCTGGTTGGCTGCGCTGCTGCCTCTTGATTGGTTGATGGAGTTGATGTTGGTATAATGGGCTGTGTGATGGCCTTGTGAGTTTTGTTGTGGAGATATCCTGGATCTTGTGCTGTAATCTCCTGGGTCGTTTGTTTTGTAGTGATCTTTTTTCCATTAGCCTCTCGTGTTTTAACGGCTTGGGTAATGGGTTGTGTGATGGGCTTGCGAGTTCTTTTGTTGTGGTATTCTGGGTCCTGTGTTGTAATCTCCTGGGTCGTTTGTGTTTTCATCTCTTTTCCATTAGCCTCCTGTGTAGTAACGGCTTGGGTAATGGGTTGTGTGATGACCTTGTGAGATTTATTGCTGTGGTATCCTTGGTCTTGTGCTGTGATATCCTGGGTCATTTGCTGTATTGCAACTTCTTGAGTTCTTGTGGTGTAATTTCCTAAGTATTCTGATGTGATATCCTGAGTGGGTGGCTGTGATGTAGCATTTTGGGTTTTAGTCTGGCTTCGAGTTTGAGATCTGGGTCTGTGTTCTTGGCGTGTGTCAACTTGTTTGGTTTTGGGGTCAGGGGGTGCGACAGCTGGCGAAGCAGCCATGGTCTGTTTTCTGGATGGTGGTTGTCCTTCGTTTATAGGATGGGCTTGGGTCTGGGTCTGATGAGGGGGATTGGCGGTGGTGTCCCATGTTGCTTTGGGTGTGGTGTTGGTTTTCGTGGCTGGGACTCATTTGTTGGTGAGGCCAGCTTCCAGATGTCTGGTAGGCGGGAGGTATCGTCCGTCTATTCATGTTATGGGGTGTTTCTCTATCTCGATGGCTTCCCTGATTATTCTCTTGCTGGAGTGTTCAGTGTTGGATATTAATTTGGTTCCTTCAAAATTAATTTCATGTCCTGTGGCTTTAAGGTGCTGGAAGAGGGAGGAAGTATTTTCTTCTCTTCTGACTGCGTTTTTGTGTTCTGCGATGCGTGCATTTATTCTCCTGTTGGTTTGTCCACTGTATGTGGCTGGGCAATTGTTGCATGGTATTTCATAAACTCCTTGGTTTTCTAGCTGGATCTTGTCTTTGGGGTTTCTTAGGATGTTGGCTATTTTTTGGTCAGTGCCAAAGGCTGTCCTGATATTGTGTTAGTGGAGAATTTTGCTGATTTTTGTCTGTGGTGCCTTTGATGTAGGGGAGGAGTGCAATACTGTTGTCTTGTTCTGTGTCTTGGTTTTTTTGGGTATCTCTCTTTGGATTAGGTTGGTAATTGTATTTCTTTGGAATCCGTTGGAAATTAATCGTTACTGAGGGTTTCTAGTTCTGTTCTCAGGTGGTCTTTGTCAGCTAGGCATTTGGTTCTGGAGATGAGGGTCTTGGCTACAGAGTTGATCTGTGCAGGGTGATGATGGGATTGTATATTTAGGTAGCGGTTGGTGTGTGTGTTTTTCCGGTAGATGGTGTGTCCTAGGGAGCCATTGGTTTTTTGTAAATTAGGACATCCAGGAAGGGAAATTGGTTGTTGGTTTCTGTTTCCATGGTGAATTGTATTTTGGGGTGTAGGTTGTTAAGATGTGTGAGGAAGTTGTCCAGTTTTTCTTTCCTGTGTGGCCAAATTACGTAAAGTGTCATCTACATATCTGAGCCAGAGTTTGGGTTTGTGTTCGGATTTGTCTAGAGCGTTGGTTTCAAAGTGTTCCATGTATAGGTTAGTGATGACGGGTGAGAGGGGTGATCCCATGGGTGCTCCTTCTGTTTGTATCTTTGTCCATTGTGGATGAAGTATGTGTTGGTTAAGCAGTGGTTGGTCAGATCTAGGATGTGTTTGGGGGGGTTGTATTTGTTTTGGATGGCTGTCAAGGCTTCTTTGATGGGTACTTGGGTGAAGAGGGATATGACATCGAAGCTCACGAGTAGGTTCCTGGGCTGTAGGTTTTGTTTCTTTATTTTTTCTATGAAGTGGAAGGAGTTTTGTACGTGTGAGGTGATGGATTCTGTGTAGGGCTGGAGTTGTTTGGCGAGAAATTTGGCAAGATCCTGTAGAGGTGAGCCTATGGAGCTGACTATGGGTCTGAGTGGTATTCCTTCTTTGTGTATCTTGGGGAAGCCATAGAGCTTAGGGCATCTGGATGATTTTTCTCTGGGGATGATTCTCTGCTGGATCTCTTCACTGATGGGAGATGCTTTTATTTTGGATTTGGTGTTTTTTTCTAGGTAGGTGGTGGGGTCAGTATTCAGAGGTTTGTAAGCAGGGTCTTGGAGTAGGTTGGATAGTTTGGAGTGGTAGTCCAATGTGTTCATTACGACTGTGGTGTTGCCTTTGTCTGCTGGGAGAATGACTATGTTGCTGTCTTTCCTCAGGTTGGTGAGTGCTTTTTGTTCTTCTCTGTGTAGGTTGCTTCTGGGTGGGTTGCTGGAGCAGAGGACGTTGGTGACTTCAAGTCTGATTTTGTTGGCTGCATCTGGGTTGATTTTGGTTAGGCTAGCTTCAACTCCGCATATAATGTTTTCAGTGGGGATGCGTTTGGGGGAGACTGAAAAGTTGAATCCTTTGGAAAGAACATTGGTTTCTGCTATGGTGAGGGTTCTGTCTGATATGTTGTGTACTGTTTGTTTCATGTGTTGTTGTGGGGAAGGGTTGGGTTTCTGGCGTTTCTCTAGTCTGTGGAGTTTCCTGGTGTGTGTGTCTGTCTTGTGGGAGGTTTCTGTTTCGGCTCTCCAGCAGGCTAGTTGTTTGGATTTGTCCCAGAGTGCTGGGTGGATTTTGTTGCTGAGTTTGAGATGGAATGTGAGTAGGTCTCTGTTGGTTTGGTCTCGTAGGAATCTTTTCTTGTGGAGTTCATTTCTGATTAGGGCTAATTCCGTTCTTTTCAGGATCCTTTCAGTGGCTGAAGTTTTGGAATGGAATTTGAGTTGGAAGCATGTGGGGATCACATTTTTGTCTCAGCAATTGCGTAGGAATGTGAGATCACACAAGATGGTGGCTCTTTGGACTTTTGTTTCGGCAGAATCTGACGAACACAATAAAAGAAGCCTGATGATGGCAGATGAGATTCTGCCGAAACGTTGTTACAACTTTAAAAGCACAACTATAATGACGTGGGGAAATACCCGAACAAAGCTGAATACCATACATGTAAGTACCCGCGAAAACTTAAGAAAACCTATCTATCTATCTATCTATCTATCTATCTATCTATCTATCTATCTATCTATCTATCTATCTATCTATCTATCTATAAACCTATCTATCTATCTATCTAAAAATGTTTATGCAACAAATTTATTGGAAAATCCCATTAAATTGTATATATGTGTGTGTGTGTGTGTGTGTATGTATATGTATGTATGTGTGTGTGTATATATATATATATATATAATGTATGGCATTCAGCTTTGTTCGGGTATTTTCCCACGTCATTGTAGTTGTGCTTTTTAAAGTTGTAGCAACGTTTGGCAGAATCTCATCTGCCATCATCAGGCTTCTGTATAGTGTTCATCTGTGAGTCAGACTTTTACAGTGGTTTCAGATTTAAATTTGGGGCAGCCTATTGCTGTGCCAGAATGTTTTTTTTCTTCATCCTGATTGGTTGGGAGTCTTGGTCTGTGTTTATTGGTCTTGGAGTTTGCTTTGTTCTGCTTGATTGGTGTTTCTAATATCTTCTGTCTGTTTTTTGGCTCTTTTTGTATCTTGATAGGCTTGCAACATTGTGTTACTTTATTGGAGGCCTTTAGTGCAGCTTGGCTCCGGGTAAATGGACGGCTATCATTAGTTAGGAAGCTAGGTTTCATCTGGGTGCCTGGTTGGGGTGTGTTTGAGCTGGAGGTATCGGGGGATCTGTTTGTGCCCAGGAGTTTGCCTGGCTTGTGGTGTGGAGATTTTTTTGTTTGTGAGTGCAGGCTTCCAAATGATTGACAGTCTGGTGGAATCATCTCTTCTATTCATGCTTTCTGGTCTTTTTTCAATCTCTATGGCTTCTCTGATGATTCTGTGGCTGGGGTTTTCTATAGTGGCTAGGGTTTTGGTGCCATTGAAGTTGAGATTATAGAACACAGATGAACACTATACAGAAGCCTGATGATGGCAGATGAGATTCTGCCAAAACGTTGCTACAACTTTAAAAGCACAACTACTATGATGTGGGAAAATACCCGAACAAAGCTGAATGCCATACATACATACATACATACACACACATACATACACATACATATACATGTACAATTTTTGTTTTTTTGTATGTTATGTGCATTAGGATGTTTCAAAATCTGAAAAAAATTAAGTACTCCCTATGGACAATCACGTATATTCGAATACTCTAGTTAGAACTTTTATCAGTAAAGTAGTTTTAAAATAATTTTGGATTTCCTCCAGCTCTCCATGTCACTAATTACAGATTTCCTTTTTTAGCATCTATTAAAGTTGCAATACAGTACTAGGTATGAGCATTTATGAGTAAGGCCGATTACTCTGCTAAGTAAAAGCATTTAGTTTTGCACAGCATGATTTGCAAGTTGAGGCCCACTTCTTTAACAGTAAGACCCTTTTAATTATTTCAGACTTTCTGGGATGGAGGCGAAAACTAGAACAGAATCTTAAATTAAGAGCCGGTTTCAGAAGCATTTCAAGAAAAAAAAAATGCCCAGCACCTCCCAGATTTCCAGAAGCAACAGGCAACGTAATCTGCTCTTCGACCACCATCAGAAATGACTGCTTTTCCTCCAATAATGTTTATTGATTGATTGCATCGCTCCGCCCTCGGTAATCTCGCGGTTTTGCCAGATTTTTTTTCCGCCAGAATCTTTTTTTCTTTTCTTTCTCCTTTCACTTTCTCTCTGGGCCTCCCACGGTTTCCCGGACCTTCCGCAAATAATCGCCAAATTTCTTTCCCGTTTGTTCAGTCTTCTCGTTCCTGAGTCCTTATTTTGAAGGCGGGGGAGGGGCTGGCAGGAACACCCTTCCCACGACTGGGCGGGGCAGAGAGCTGCAGGCTGAGAAGGGCGTCGTTTGCAGTCGCTAAAAACCGGAAAGGTTTCTGTTTCTTATCAGGAAGATCAATGTACAAAAGGATGTGTCAGGGTTGAAGACTGTTGGAATTTATGTTTTTTCTCAATAGGGAAGCAGTAATTCCTGATCAGTGCTGGCTGGGAAAGGCATTCTGCACATGCTTGGGAGCCACGTTTTTTCTAATTACGCTTTCATATTTAGATGGAATCTCTTTGACAGCATTTTCTGCGCTGCAGCACATGCATGCAAGCAGCCCTGCTGTACTTCGTGTCCCAGGGATTGCCTGTTTTTTTTTAACTGTTTCACTTGGGGAGAGGGAGCAGGAAAGCGCCCATTCCAGAGAATCTCCCACACATTCCCTCTTTTTAAAACTTTGCGGCGGCTATTTTGACCCTTGTCCTTACAGAAGGGGTCTCCTTAAAAGCACGCCCTATTTGTGGATCGAACAGCCTTCGGATAGTTGCATGTTCCAAATCTCTTAGCCGTGCTATGGTGTCAAGGTTGGAAGCGTGATTAAAGGCTGGGTGCTGGTGAGGTAACCTCTTTATCTTCCTAGGAAGTCCCAGATATGCAATCGCCCTTCCAAGGGTGCAATTCATCTCCCATCGTGCGGAGCAACGGGCTTGCCTTCGGAAAGAAATGGATGGCAACCTAAATTTGGAACGAAAGGCAGCCCGCTCGCCTCCCATTCAACGGCAGGGTAGGGGAAACGTGGTCCCTATTTTCTTGCAAATCGCGAAGAGTAACGTAGCCGTTCTCAACTTAGCTCTGTAGACAACAGGCGACTTTTACAGTATTATGCCTAACTCTCTCCCCCCCCCCCCAAAGAACCGGAGAGGCAGCCCCATTCTTCCCCCTCCTCTTCCAGCAGAAGAGAGAAGCGGCGGCGGCGGCCCAAGCCACGGTGGAGTGAATGCGTTGTCATGGCAACTGGCAGAGGCAGGAGGCAGGCCGGCCCCAGCCCCAGCCGCCTCAGCTTTTCCTTCGCTTTTGCACTGTGTGGGTGAGAGTACTGAGCGACCGAAAGAGCAGAAGAGCAGCCCGAGTTTGACCAGAGCGGGTGGCAAAAAGGAGGGAAGAGAGGCTGGAAGGAGCGATTTGGACTAGGGCTGGCGGGGCCGAGGATCCCAAACGGGCCGAAGAGGGGCGCGAAATTGGCTTCGGGATGATGGAGGACGGATTCTCCAGCTACAGCAGCCTCTATGACACTTCTTCGCTTCTGCAGTTCTGCAATGGTAAGGGGAGGAAAGTAAAGATAGCCAAGCGTGCATGCGCGCCCGGAGGGAGAATCCGAGGTCGTGGGCCGCTGGGGATGGGGTGGTGGTGGTGGATAGGCATCGCCCTGAAGTCGGGGGCTCCGGTTTTGTGTCTGGCGAAGATGGGCTGACTTGCCAAGTGGAGTGGATGTGTGCCGGGAGAAGCTGCCAAGGAGAACCGCCCCCGCCAAGCTCCCAGCTTTCCTGTTTGGAGAAAGGATGGGGCCTTTTCGGGGCTTTCTCTGTCTTGCTCTTTAGGTTAAGGGGATGAACGGGCATTGGCTTCACCAGCACGACCTTATTTCTGCCTGACCGAAAGAAACGCTGGGTGTTTTAGTTAGCTTCACGAGAAGGCGAGGGAGAGAGCGAGAGCTGTGCCTGCCTGCGGAGTCTCTCCCACTACAGGGTTGCATTGACGGGTGTCTGATAGACGATCGTGAAGATTATGGAAAAGAAAGTTTAAAAAAAAAACCTCACTTTGTTTGTGTATGGAGGGAAAAAAACAGTTTCTATTTATGAGTTTAACTTCTCGGAACCGCCCCGCGATTAAATGCTAGCTTGATTGACGTGTTCCCTTGTTTCACGGTCTTTAGTTCTAAATAAGCAAGGAAAACATTCACACTTATAAATAATATGTGTATATGTGTTTGTGAATCGAATTGAAGATGGTCTTTGAGGTTTTATGTAATTCGGATGGTGTGTTTTGTTCGTTGGCATGCTGCACTGCATGAAATATTTATGGTGTCTTGTACAGTTATTTTTAAAGTAAACAAAAGTCTTGAGATGGAAAATTGGTTTCTAAGCTGTGTAGTTTCTGAACTGTTTCTTTGAAAAATATATTAAACCAAAGGGTGTTTGGGATGGTGATGTAACAAAACACAGCTTAATTTACAGGAAACTTTTGCAATCAACATTTAAGACCAGACCCTCCTGTATTGGACTAATTGGATAATATATTAATGTGTAGTTTGTCAGTGGGACTAAATAGGATCTTTTAAAAATGGAATTTAAGGAATTTGTAAACATCCTAACTCAGTATTGACTAATAGGAGTTACATGTGAATACATACAGCATGTAAAGGTTTTGCTGTTAACTTGGAAAACCTTTGTGATTTAGTGCTTGTTTCTTTGCCTGAAAAAATTATAATTTATAGACTACAGTGTAGTTCACATATTTATGTTTGTGTTTGTAAAAGTAAGGACTATATAAAACTGTATTTATGTTGGACTTTGTTAGACTATTTTGGGCAATGATAGAAAAAAACAGAAAATTACTCTTTTAAATCAGCTAAAGGTTGGGATTATTTAAAGCATTTTTATACTGTGTTGTGGAAATTAAATATCTAGTTTGCATCTCTTTTGTTGTTTGCATTTCTGTTTAAACCTATAGATATATTTAAAATCAATAAAGTTAAGATGTATATTGTAGTTTTGGATAGATAAAACTATATCTATTGATTTCAATACGAATTCATCTGTGCCTTTAACTTTATCAGGATTACTTTGATGGAAAGATGTTGTAGAACTGGACTCTCAGCTTGCTACCTTGGATAGATCAGCTGATAATATAACTTATGTCTTATAAGTGGCAAGTAGAGCTAAGGTTCTATAGAACATGTTTAAAAGGAAGATTGCTTCCCTGTACTTCAAAAGAGTGTTCTAGTTATAGAAAATGATGTGAGAGAAATCAAGTGCATATGAATATTTTATAATCTAAATAAGGAAACTTTTTGCAGAACAGTTGGGAAAACCTGGACCCTTCAGATATTGTAGAAGTACAACTTCCACCTTCTTTCACTATTGGCCTCATTGGTTAGGTAGTTCAGTAATATCAGGGAGCACAAAATATCTCTAGATATTGAGCATATCTTGATCTTTTGGGGATTAATTCCACAATCAGGATTCTGCCATAATAAAGATCCTGCCTTGCTACCTACACTTGATGATGTCATCTAATGAAGATTCATAAATTGCATAGTGGCTAATGAGAAGTGGATTTTTTATAGATGTTCTGGCAACAAAGGTTCTTAAGGTTTGTTAGACTTTATTTTGAAGTGAAAATAATTTTGAAGGTAGTATATTGAGAATAAAATCTTTGGAAGTAATGTAGACTTGCAAAATATCTACAAGCTGTTGGCCTGATCCTTCTTAAGAGTACAACCCAAGCACAAAATTTAATCTTAATATTAAAAAGTATAGAAATCCCATAGCACAGTGGCCACGAAAATAAACAGGATTGGCCACAACATCGCCATCTGGAAACTTCCAGCTAGATAGGATAAGAATCTATGCAAGTCAGACATGAAAAACCACATACTTCTGAAAACATTTTGTTGTCTTAGCTACAATTGGATGGGTTAGCATACTACTTTAAGTCATAAACCACAGTGCTTGGATTCATATAGTTTGCTAAGCAAAATTAGACAAACTGTGTCATGGCATAGACATTGTGAACCAGCTTGCTATGACTTATTCACCAGAACAAGGTTAGGAAGTAATCACCTAACCAAACATTTGACGAAGTATTCCATGTCACGCTAATTAGCAAGCTAGTTAAATATTTGCGGGATGTCATAACAAGCATATATATATCAGTAGGTGCTTTGTAAACCCATGAATACCCCAAAGAATGCTAATCAATGGTTTGTTATCAAATTGGACAGAAGCATCAAGTAGACTTCTACAAGGATCAGTCCTGGGACCTGTTTTTCATATTTTTAATGACTTGGATAACCAGGTGGGAGAAAGCTTCTACATTTTACAATTGACTAAAATTGGAGGGAATAACTAATAAACAGCCAGTTTGCTGTAATGCTTAAGGTATCAGGTTAGAAATTAGGAGAGCACAAGTCCTGCCTTAAGCAAAAAGCCAGCTGGGTGATAGTCCTCGTCTTAACAACAGTTCATTTAGTGACCATTTGAAGTTACAGTGGCACTGAAAAAAGTGACATATGATCATTTTTCACACTTAAGAAATGTTGCAGCATCTCCATGGTCACATGATCAAATTTCAATCACTTGGCAATTGACTCATATTTATGACAGTTGCAGCCCTGGGGTCATGATCACCTTTTGCAACTTTCTGACAAGCAAAATCAATGGGGAAGTTAGATTCATTTAACAACCGTCTTACTAAATCAAAAAACTGCAGTGATTGACTTAACAACTGTGGCAAGAAAGGTCATAAAATGGGGCAAGATTCACAATTGTCTTGCTTAGCAACAGAAATTGTGGGCACGATTGTGATTGTACGTTGAAGACAACCTGTATAAATATCTGTAAGTTAGAAAAACAAAGTTGGGGTCTTTCAGTTGCCTGCTGTGTAGCAGAATCTTTTCCTAAACTGCTTGATCGTGGATGACTTTAAGGCTCGTCAGCATCTGATCTTGGAGAACTATAAGGTGCTCGGGGACCAGTTTGGGTGTTATTCCGGTAACAATGAACTTTCTCAGACACTTTTGTGAGCTGATTTTCAGGGTCCATCCATCCAAACTTCAGCATATGCACCTGCTTGTCAATCAAATTTATCTTTATTCATACCATCAAATATCAGAACATACTTTTAATAGTAATTTTACTAAAAATTACAATTGCAGCAGTAGAAACTCATACAAACTAAAAAAAAAGAATAGAAATAAAAGAAAAATGAAAGAAAAATAGTAAAGAAAAAGAGAAATATATAAAAGAAATACAAAAGGAATGATTTCCCCCTATCACAAGTATAAACAATTTTGTAACATTACTTTTTGTTTCAATCCTACAAATGATCTTTTCTTCTATCCCATCTCTTTATCTGTAAGCAAATCTTTAAAAACTCATCATCTTGGTCTAAGAAGTTGGCAAAATACCATTAAAGATTACCAGAAATAACAGGATATCTATTTTAACCTTGATCAAATAAACCAACTTTATATTCTGTCCCTTTACTTCTTACAATCTTAATATTTCATCCTTCAAATAATCTTAGAACTTGATTTCTTTTCATTTTTTCTTTGTTCCTCCTCATAAAATTCTTCAAATCTTTAATAAGCCTCTTTTGTAAATCCAATATAGGAAGATTGTACAGGTTGATTTGTTATTTGTATATTTCTTTTAATTATTAAGACAGCAACTGATTTCTTTTGTATGTTCTCACAAGGTACAACTATCTGGAGCACTTGTAGACAATCTGAAGTCTTCTCCTTGTCCAGAAAGAAATTCTCACTAGTTCTTCATTCTGCTTTAGTTTCTGCTCTGCTTTTCTGTGGAGTTGTCCTCTATTTCTCACCTGGAATTTATGAACATCTTAATTTCTGTTTGGTCCTACAAAACTAGTTGTAAATGTGGCACTTAGCTTAAGCAAATATACAGAAAGTGTTTCCCTGTTCCTGCCACTGCATTTGAATGTCTATGGAGATTATGAGTCATCCAGGTCATGGTTGTCCCAAAGGTGTTTTTTTCAGGAGGCAACTGGATTTCCTTGTTTTTTTCTTCGAAGACATTTCGCTTCTTGGATAATGAACGGATAGATAGACAGACAGACAGACAGATAGATGATAGATCCAGCTTAATTTGCCAACGATCATATTCTCCTTCCAAACTCCAACAATAGATTTTTCTTCTTAACCTATTTGATCTTTTATTGCCCAACTTGCCTTTAGAGTACTATGCATGTGAGAAATCTTACCTACTCCAGCTAAATGCTTTACTAGATTACTTTATTTCCCTTATCTGTCTGGGAGATCACATGACATGCAAACAGGGCTTAACTGTTCCATTCTGTCACAGACTTGATCCAGGTAATTTGCGGCCTAATCTGTGAAGTGGACACACATGAAAGCTCACTTTTGCCTTTTTGCAATCATGTAAATAGATATCCAAGGCATAACCACCACCCAACGTTAGATGATTCCTTAGTCCAGTTGAGACTGACTGCTGCACACAGTCTCTCTGGGTTAAATTAGGCTGATTAAACTGTTCAGCAATGGGGACAAGATGGTGATTAAAAATGGTAATATAAGTGTCTTAAATGTTTTATTTTAGCTCTGTGGAGTATGTTATCATTATTTTTAATTCTAACATAGAGAATATAAACAGCAATGGGAGCTTGGGAAAGGACAAGATTAAAGAAAAAAGTAATACGAAAATTAAGTAATATGAAAATTAAGAAGTTATGAAATAGCACTGAAAAGATAAGGATATTGTGATTCTAAACAACTTACATTATAAACAGCTTAAACTAGATCAGCTTATAAAGATTTGTGTCATTGAGTATTCAATATTAATATTTCTAATAATTCTAATAATTGTCTAGTACCAAATTGGGACAATGAAGAATTAAAAGCATTTGAGGAGTCTAATTAGAAGCTGAGGAAGAAGTTAAGTAGAGATGTCTTGCTCTGAGTGTAATATGGATTTAGTAGCAAAATTTTTTTGCTGACAGCATATAATTTCGGTTTTTCAACAATTACTGTCAGTTAACATCAAGTTACAGGAATCAAAATATTTCTTGGAGCAGCATTAATGGAAACAGAGGAATGCCCTAAGGAAATTGAATTAAATAACAACTAGTTATCCCTTATAATGTAACATTGGAGGGGCCTTGATATAGATGGGAGTTGAAGATATGATCTGTGCTATTTATTACTAATGATATTGCTCATGCTTTTCCTAGTGAATAGTGCTGTTTAGTGTGTTCTCACCACTAGTATCTTGGAGACATGCTCCTTCTGGCTTCTCCGTGAGGCTAGAAATGGTTTGAAGGTTGGTTCCAGGAGGTTATTTTTGGCTCTTTTTGGGAGTAGGTGGCAATGCAAATTGCTGATCATTAAAGCCCCCATACTATTCTGCACTAAAGTAATCCCAGGACTACTGATTTCAGATTGAATTGACCCATCAAAATCATGTCCCCTAGGAGAAACTGTTGTGAACCCCCCAATTCTCTATAGTTATGGAAGTCTAGGTGCTTCTTTTCTATGACAACACCTATATTTTGGAATAGCTTAATGCTTGAGTGAGTTATTCCTTCCAAAAACTAATTACATTACAGGACTGATGGTGATTATTGTAATGGCATTTTTTATAATTTGTAATTTGTACCATGAATATTTCATTTCTGTGTCTTTATTATTAGAAATTTCAAAATATTCAGGATTGCAGAAAGTATTAAATCCAATAAACAATATGGCTTGTCATAAAATGCATGTTCCAAGCTAACATAGTTAATTGGCCATTTTGACATAAAAATAAATCTCTGGATGATAGGTCCACCAGATGATGGCTTTTAGCGATTCTTAAGCATTTATTTCCTATTGCCTGTTTCTTCTGCTTCCTAGTTATTCTACTTACCCTCTGTTATCATTGAATGAAATCTCCAATTACATTTGAAGCCACCTTAAACATAGTGACATTTTGCCCCCTTGGATGAAGCAATATATGTCATCACTTACTTAGACGAGTCACAAGTTATTTTGACGTGCAAAACAGAAATCCTGTATTTTTCCAGGCTAGGCACAAAAGGTAACAGTAACAAAATTAAATAACCTAGACTTGCTGCTTTCATGTTATCCATATCTATGTGAAGTAGCTATCTCCTTTCTGTACCTCTTTTCTGTAAGGAGTATAAATCCTTCCATTCCTCACCATCCAATCAAAGCTGCAGAAGCTTCTTGGATGAGAATGGGCGTTGGTAGAAGTTACCGTGAACACCCTTTCTATCTATGCTGCAAGAGAGATAGAAAGAGAGAGCCAGGATGGGTTGATTCCTTCCTATGACGTCATTTAGCTGAGTCTGTACTAAGATATAAAAGCCAGCCCCCGGGAGAAACCCCAGCTTTGATGAAGATACTTGACAGACTGAAAGGTGTCTCTGAAAGCACAAAATGAATATAGAAATACGTCTTACCCTCTCCGGACAAATCAAGGGAGGGGCTGGGCTCTCTCGCAGCATAGATAGAAAGGGCGTTCACGGTAACTTCTACCAATGCCCATTCTCCTCCATGCTGTATCGAGAGCCCAGGATGGAACATACCAAAGCTTGCATGTCCACGGGTGGGTCCTCGTCTGGCTCATCACACCAACTGTGGAACCACTTGTTGAAGCACCCGTCTGCTGAAGGCTGCAGTCGCCGAGGCAAAGGCATCCAGATGGTAGTGTCTGATGAAAGGAGACGGAGATGTCCACGTGGCTGCACGACAGATCTCCTTCAGGGATGCTTGGGTCGCCCAAGCAGCAGAAGTGCCCGCGTTTCTAGTATAGTGCGCCGTCAGACCTCGGGGAACCGGAAGGGCCGCAGCTTTGTAGGCCTGCTCAATGCAAGACCTGACCCACCTGCTAATAGTAGGAGAAGAGGCCTTGTGCCCCAAGTGAGAAGGGAAAAAGGAAACAAACATGGCTTCTGACTTCCTGAAGGAGGAAATGTGCTTAATGTATATTCTAAGAGCCTTTCTTACGTCTAGTGTGTGCCACTGCCACTCTAAGTCATGGTGCAGGAGAGGACAGAAATCAGGCAACACAATGTCCTGGGACCTGTGAAACCAGGTGTTAACCTTCGGAATAAATGAGGGGTCCAGACGGAGAACAACCCTATCATCGTGAAAGGAACAAAGGTCCTGTCTGATGGAAAGAGCAGCAAGCTCGGAAACCCTCCTGGCAGAAGTGGTGGAAACAAGGAACACTACCTTCAGAGTCAGGAAACAGAGAGACACTGTTCTAAGGGGTTCAAAGGGGGGTTTCGTAAGGGCATTAAAGATCATATGAAGGTCCCAAGAAGGATACCTGTGAACCACCGGTGGGTGGAGGTTGGAAGCCCCTTTCAAAAACCTCCTGACTGAAGGGTGATAGGATAAGGAAGGAAACGAACCCCATGAAAGGACCGAGGAGAGGGCCGCAACCTGCCTGCGTATGGTGTTGGGGGCCAAACCTTTCTCCAGCCCATGCTGAAGGAAGCTAAGAACTTCTGCCAACTGGGCTGAAGCAGGAGAAAGACCCTCCCTGAGGCACCATCGGGAAAAAGCCTTCCAGGTGGCATCATAGATGCGCCTTGTAGAAGGTTTGCGAGGTGCCAGGATAGTGAGGACCCTTTCTGGAAGATCAACCTCCTCTAACTGCTACCGCTCAAGTGCCACACGGTCAGCTTGAACCGCTGGGGCTCTGGGTGGAGCAGGGCCCCCTGGTGAAGGGAGATTAGATGGGCTGGGATTCTCCAAGGACAGGACGCTTACCAGTAGAAGGTTGTTGCCTGCCAGATGCTTCCGCATGTTGGTCTTGGCGTTGGGAGTACAGCCTCTGAGAGTGGGGGAAGTGAGATGAGGTCTCCGCTCGAAAGGCAGGAGGGCGATAAGTAGCAGGGCGATAGTCAGCTTTCTTCCCAGAGGAAGAGAGAATTTTACGTTTATCTCTGGTTTTGATGAGATAAGGTTCCAGAGCATCGCCAAAAA
This sequence comes from Notechis scutatus, assembly GCF_049901735.1. Taxonomy (NCBI): domain Eukaryota; kingdom Metazoa; phylum Chordata; class Lepidosauria; order Squamata; family Elapidae; genus Notechis; species Notechis scutatus. Next base: position 305,753,622 of record NC_142009.1, read on the forward strand.
GCTTATCGCCTGCAAATGGAACTAAAGCCAGCTTCCATTTTCGGTGTGACTCTGCCTGCCAATTTCAGAGCCATAAAAGTTCTTGCTGCCACTGATGATGCCATGGCCTTGGATGCAAATTTGGCAGAATTGAGAGTGGCATCTACAGTGAATTCCGCCGCTGCAATAATCTTATTAAGGTCTTGGTGAGACCGAAGGTCAGAAGCAGGCAATCTATTCTGGAGTTGGCGCAGCCACCGTATGGATGCCCTGGTGAAGAAGGATGCTGCTGTTGAAGCCCGAACAGCCCAAGCAGCAGCCTGGTGATTGTGCTATAGGGTCTGTTCGGAACGTTTATTATCCAGTTTCAGGATATCTTCTGGCTCCGTGGGAGTGCCAGAAGATGAGAACAAAGCCAGAACCGGAATGTCAACAGAAGGCACTGCCAGGGCATTGTCCAGAGCTGCACTGACATTGTAGAAATTCTTATCCAAAGAAGATGGGCGAGGACCTGCCAAAGGGGAAGTGCACTGTTCCTTGACCATGTCCAGGAACAAAATGGGAGAAGGCAAAACGTCTGCATGCACTACAGGCTTGAAGAAGAACGAGTCCCCTTGGCTGGAGGGATTTCCTTGTGGCTCAGGAGCCCCTTCCTCCGGTGACAGCTTGGCAGTGACCAAAGCCTTGCTGAGTAATGGCCTGAAGAGAGTAGATTTGAAGGCCAAAGCAGAGGATGTCTGCTCTGGGCGAGAATCCTCTTCCTCTGAAAGATTTTAGTCATAAATCTCGCCCTCTTCACACTCTGAATGAGAGGAGTAACTGTGTTCAGATGGTGAAGGCCTTCCTTCCTCATCAACCTCCTCCCATTCTGGTAGAGAAGAATGGACCCTGAGGTCCTGGGGCCTGTGTAAATCAGGGTGATAAGGCAAGGAACTTACAGATTGAGAAGGGAGAAGGGCCTGAACCCTTTCCAGAGGTTGAAGAATTTGCTTGAAGCCTTCAGCCAATCCCTGCCTAATGGCTGATGAGACTACATCTTGGTTATCCCTTGGTCTATGCTCAAAGGTAGAGGCAGAAGGCAGAAGGCCCGCTGCTGTGGGAGTGAAGGTGGCTTCAGGCCTAGATTGAGGAGAAGTTCGAGGCCTGGAGGGAGGGGGAGGAGCATAGGGCCCAGAAGCCTGTTGGAAATAAGGCCCAGATCTGCTTAAATCCTGAGGATCTGATTGTACTGCAAGAGCCTCAGGAGACCAGGATGGATGATGGAAAGGCTCATAGATAACTTCTCCTCCCCTGGGAGGGCTTGGCTGGGGCCTATGGGTATCATCTGAAACATGCTGTAGTTGCACTCCCTTCTGTTGAATAGTTCTATTGAACTGTCTCTCTAGGGCTGCATGCCTGCACGTCTCTGCCCTCAACTCAGCCTGAGTTGCCTTCTTAGGGGTAGAGCCTTAGATCTGATTTTAGCAGCCACCCCCCTCTGGACTGATTGAGTGTGTTGCCTACGTCTTTTTCTCTTATTGGGCTTAAGAGACTGTTCCACTGGGGGAGAAAGCTCTGCCTGAGCCTTATCTCGCTCCATTTGTAGAATAAAGGCTCTTGCATAAGAAAGAAACTGTTTAGAATTTTTATGAAGCCCTTAGGGTATAAAATGGACCCCGGGCTTACAAAATGGCCGCTCACCTCGTGGTGGAAGGCTTCAATCCAAGATGGCCACTGACTAGGGGAAACAGGCTCCGAAATCAAAGAATTCCTGCCCAGGCTATAAAGAGCCCCGAGCGAAGTCAGCAAAGGAAAACGCAGCCGCCGGCCACACGATCAGTTGGCTTGCGCTCTTTTCGGTTTGCTGATCTTTTTTACGATCGCTTAAAACCGCAGGCATGGGGGAGGTCTACAGACGCTGCCCAGTTTGCCTGTACACAGCTCTGGTAACGCTGCTCCCAACGTTGCAGGAGAGAGAGCCCTGCTCTCCTGGAAGAGCAGCTGCCCAGATCCCTGCTTGAAACGAGGAAAAAGTACTGAAGATCGCAGGTGAGTGCTATCTAACAGAACACTTTCAGAGACACAGCTACTGACTGAAAGGAGCTGAGTCAAAAGCTGGGGTCTCTCCCGGGGCTGGCTTTTATATCTTAGTACAGACTCAGTTAAATGATGTCATAGGAAAGAGTCAACCCATCCTGGGCTCTTGATGCAGCATAGAGGAGAACTAAAAGAAAAACAAGGAAAGTCCAGTTGCCTCTTGAAAACGCACCTTTGGGGCAACTATGACCTGGATGACTGAGAATCTGCATAGACAGTTGTCCTTACTACAAGATTATCTTGTTTTTATTCACTTTCTGTCTGAAGATTTTGTTTTATAATGCAAATCCTACAAAAACAAAAAACCCTAGCTGATTTCATGGCAACACAGTGGCATGGGAGCAGAGAATTCGCCACAGCATTTAAAATTCAATGTTTAGCTGATCATGACAGACACAGCTTGTCAATTTTTCAAAGATGGAAGTATAATACAAAAAGATGGTTGGTTTTTTTGTATCCTTTTCAGTCTACGCTTATATATGATAATTGATGAAAACCATTGAGTGATTTAATGAAAGCACTAATGCTTTGGATTCTGAGTGACTTTTTGGTCTTCCTTTTTATCTTTTTCCATCCATGTCAAGGTTGAGCATTCATCCAAGTGAATCAATCTCTTTTTTTGACAAAGAAGAATCACTGCTATATTGGTCAAATAGGAAGCTGTTTATATTCTTTAAAAAATTGGTGGCATAGCTGATTTCTAGTTGTCTATATTATATACTGTATATCATACTTTTTTTATCGAAGTCCTTGTACTGGAGATAGCTTACCAGTAAACACCAACCATCCTTTACAACTGAATTGAATATGGCATATAATCTACAATAATTTAGTTGTGGCTGACTAATCATACATACTGCATTAGGAGGATAGGTTTTTCCTATAGTTTTGTATCATTTCCCCCAGAAATGTTACTAATTTAGTTCATATAATATTAACTTCAATATGTTAGGGTTTTTTTCAGGGATAAGGAAACAAGGTATAACAGAACAAATAAAGAAGCAACTTCTCTTGATCAATCTTTCTATAATAGTTACTTATAATTCAGTACTAAAATTTATTAACAATGAACCATATGTTCTTATCATTATACTGTTAGATCTGCTATGGTTAGAACTGCTAAGTGTCGCAAAATTTTATTTTTCATGGAATTTCTCTCTCTCATACACAAACCAATATTTTAAGTTTTTGCCAGATTCTAAACAAAACTAGGTGTTCCTCTATGAATCTGCTACAAGTTTCCACTGCTATTTAGCCTGTACCTTCTAATTGAAAAGTATATCAAAACCCTGAATGTAGCTAATTTTGATCTAGAAGATGCCGCTGTAAAAAGTAAAAAAAATTGTGAAAGTGAAGCCAGCTATTATGACAACTGTAAAAGACAATACAAGTCTTAAACCACTTTAAATGCATGTTAAGGTTTTGTAACATTTTTCTCATTTCCTGTTTAGAGAAAAGACAAAAATCAGGAGGCAGAGTTAGTATCCTTAGCCATGTTTCTTGTTAACTTAAGAATCTACAACATAAGAAATGAAAGTGGATACAAATATTGTTCTTGTTGCATCTTGTTGTCTTAGTTTTAAAATTCTACACATACTCTGAAGGAAAATATTTTTAAAGAAATGTCTGGGCCAAAGTTGGCTAACCTCAGGCCACAAACTTTCATGTGGCTTTCCAATTATTTTGCACAGCCACTAAACAAGGAGTCTCAATCTTCAATAATCACAGATGCCTTATAAGGATTAGTTAATTAGCTGAAGGACTTCAATATCTTTGAAGATCTTTCAGACATGTACATAAAATCTCTAATGAGTAAAAATGATGAATATTTCAATATGACATAACAAATTTGTTAGGGATATACACCCTAGCAGAACCTGCAGGGCAGTCAGGCAGGCAAGGCAAATGTGTGAGATAAACGTTTTTGTAGCTTACATTCAGTAAAACAGATACAATGTGCTAGTTAAATAGTTTATTCCAGTAAGATTTATAGCATAGTCAAACAGTCCATATATCATACACTAGTTCAGTCCTTCCAGGGATTATTCAGTTGCAAAGTCCAGTGTCGAAAAAGAGGTCATTAAACTTACAAATATCAGTCCAGTAATATATCTCTTTGCAGTAGAGATATGAAGAATTCAAACCTCTTTTCTTCCTTCAGCAACAGCAAAGAACACGCAGTTATCACACCATCAATCCATCATTGTCAGCAAGCAATTCAGTAAGCCAGCAATCAATCAAGTTCAAACTTCAACCAATTAAAGAAATTCTGATATGTTTCCGTTTTACTTTTCATTAAATAATAGAAACCATATCTAGAATAATGATCCATTATGCTTAATATATAACGAGCACCTCCCACACTTGGTTTTTTAGGACCTATAATATCAGCAAATACGACCTCTAGAGGTTCCTTTGTTTTAAATCCATTAATTCTATTTGCTGGTATTATCTTGCTTTTTTCTTGACTGCAAGCATTACAGTGCAAATACTTACTGCAAGGCTTCAGTTTTATACCTTCAGACAGTTCAACCGTTTGCTTGAGCATTTTAAAATTTATATGCCCTAAACGTCTGTGTAACAAATGTATGCATTCATCATGAGGTTTAACGTTATTATAAACTGTGTTAGCTACCTCTAATGAATTATCATTTAACACATACAATTCACCTTTTAAAGTTGCAGTCACTTTTTTACCTTCTTTTTCTATTATGTAGTTTTCTCCTTTAAAGGTAACTACATAACCTAGTTTAACCAAAACTCTAACCGAAAGCAAATTAAACTTAAGTTGTGGTACATATAACATTTTTACATTTTCTTTTATGCAAGAACAATGTGCAATACCTTCACCTTTTGCTTTCATTTTCCAGCCATTAGCTAACGATATCTGCTGTGAACTCGTGGACATCTTAACAAATCTTTTCTTATCTTTCGTTATGCAGTGCGATGCTCCACTATCTACAACCCATAAATTATTATTCACAGTTTCGTTGCTATACATGGCTAACTCAAAGCATTTTTCATCCTTTTGATGCCTTTTAGCATTCTGGCTGGCATTGTGGCGTTTTGCTTTCTTGCAGAATCTAGCCAAATGTCCTTTTCCTCCACAATTAAAACATTTTCTAATTGTATAGGCTGTCGTAGATTCTTTATCTTCTTGTGGTTCCCTTCTGAGTTGATCCCTTTCAAGCCTTCTCCTGGCTTCTTCAATTAATCTGCCAGTAATGTCAGTTAATGTGAGGTTATCTTTTGGCAGTACTTCCAGTGAAGTTACATACTCGTCATAGCTCTCATCTAACGAAGACAAAATTATATAAACCTGATGGAGTTCTGTGAAGATAAGTTCTTTTTCATGCAGTTCCTGAAAAATTCTCTTCATTGTGTTTATATGAGTCAACACGTCTCCATTCTTTTGAAGATGTGTTCTGAACAGTTTTCGTGTAAGATTTATATGTGCTCCTACACTGTCTCGAACATAAATCTTCTTTAAATTCTCCCAACATTTTGCAGCTGTTTCTTCTCCACGAATATGGACAAGCTGCTGGTCACAGAGTGTTAGTCCTATTATACAGAGAGCTTGCTCATTCTTCAGTTTATATTCTTGTATTTTCTGGACATCATCCTCATCCTCCGGATCCCAAGCATCTACCTCTGGTGGGTTTTGAATTATACTCCACAAACCTTCTCTGCGTAGAAGTAGGCTACATTTCATAGACCATGAAACATGGTTTGTTCCATCCAGTTTGGATATTAGAGACAAACTTTATAAATTGACTTGTGCCATCTTTTTCTGGATATTAAACTATAATTAATAAACACAGCTGTCTGTTTACAGTATTGTGTATTGTGTAACTACACAATACAAACTCTCACTTTATATAAGCCTGTTATATCCTGGTTAGTCTGACTGTGCAGCTGGGCCCATAACCAGTGTTAGGGATATACACCCTAGCAGAACCTGCAGGGCAGTCAGGCAGGCAAGGCAAATATGTGAGATAAACGTTTTTGTAGCTTACACTCAGTAAAACAGATACAATGTGCTAGTTAAATAGTTTATTCCAGTAAGATTTATAGCATAGTCAAACAGTCCATATATCATACACTAGTTCAGTCCGTCCGGGGATTATTCAGTTGCAAAGTCCAGTGTCGAAAAAGAGGTCATTAAACTTACAAATATCAGTCCAGTAATATATCTCTTTGCAGTAGAGATATGAAGAATTCAAACCTCTTTTCTTCCTTCAGCAACAGCAAAGAACAGCAAAGAACACACCATCAATCCATCATTGTCAGCAAGCAATTCAGTAAGCCAGCAATCAATCAAGTTCTCTTGCTCCCTCTTATGGCGATTTACAGCCGCACCCAAAATTACATGCTTTACAGTTAAAGTGACACACACTTAAATTCACTATCATAGTTTATATATATTATTTTACCCAAACTACGTTAGGTAACCTATGTTATTCCTAACAAAATTCATAAAATAAAATAATAACAATAAGATCATTGGGAAGGACTCGATAGGTGGATTAAAATGCCAAATCCAGTCTAAACATCTGGATGCCTGTGCGATGGACCATAACAACTGTGAAATAGCTATTGCTGAAATACAGCTGCAAACAAAAACATTTCACTTCCATTAATTAGCATGTGATATGTTTTTTTTATAATCCAGAACCCCAATGTGTTATTGTATTAATCGGTTAATATTTAATATTTTTGCATCCATTTAGTGTTAGCCAATCCACCTTTTCTTCCTCTTCTCTCTCCTGGTTGAGCAAAATAAGCTTTCTTTCCTTCAGTCTTACTTGTTGCTAATTTCTCCTTCTTTTTATTGCTTGTCCTGGTAAAGTTCTTCCTTCCTTTGCCTAGAATGCCATTTACATCCAAGAAGGATACATTCTCATGGGCTCTTATTAATCAGATTTATTGAAAATTAAAATTGGATAAGTTATACAATCTTAGAAACTAGGTATATGTACTCTAGCACCTCTTATCTCCGTGAATATGTCATAAGGGCAAGAATTCTTAGATTGTCTTGTCTACTTCTTGAAGCAATGGGAATGTTCCTATGTGTTTTCCTGATACAGGGGAAATGTGCAGATGTTCTGGCCCTGTAATACTTAATAAATCATTACCTACTTCCCCACACTCTGAGAAACCTATTACACAGATTTCCTAGCTCTCTTGCTGTCTTTCTTATTCCTTGGTGAGCATTGAGTCTTCTCAGCTGAATGATCAGACTTGGCTCTCCTTTTTGACTACCTCCTTATTTCTCCCCTCATGTATACCCCCTCCTGCCTCCTGCCCTGTCTTTCTTGGTCAAGCTTGATCAAGCCATAACTCCCTGCTACTCTTGCTTGAGAGCTCAGTACCACGTCAGAAGCAATGCTTGCCAAACAGTGCAGTAGCAGAAAGTGCTTCTCAGAGGGTGCTGCTGCTCAGGGTAAGTGGTCTCTGAGGCCTGATTACATAGCTCAGACCCTAATGATGCTGGGAAACTTGTTGAGTCAGGTTGAAATGAACTGTGAGGCCACCACATGTTCCTGACAATATCCCCCCCAGCCTGTAGTGCTCATTGTTTTTACTTTCTGGACAGCTTCCTTTGTGCCAATGAAATATTGCTTATGGGGGTGGAGAAAAAATATTTTGAACAGCTGTGAATTTAAGATCTCTGCCTCTAAACCTCCTTAGGCCACAATGCTAAATTTTTTATAGCATTACTGTTAAAAATCATCAATATAGGTATCTTTGTTTATGTACAATTGCCTTTATGACTGTCACAGATACGTAGAAAATCCACAATTTAAATTCATAGTACTATAGCCTACAAACATTCGCAAACTATCTACATCTCAGATACACACATCACCAGTATAATCCTCCTTATTTCCAGGTTGGATCTCTCTCTGATGAGCGCCTACTCCAGGGGTGTCAAACTGGATTTCTCTGAGGGCCGGATCAGCATTGTAGTTTTTTGCAGGCTGGCAGGGCTGGGGGCAAGGAGCAGGGGTGGGGAAAGATAGGACCTTCCCTGTTTTTGGCTGGCAGAGTGCTGCTGGAGGCCAGGGTAGCCAAAAATGGACCATGTGGGGGCCAAGTGAGTCCTCCATGTGGCCAATTGGAGACCCTGCAAGTCTTCCTGGTGGCCTGTTTTGGCCAGCAGAGTGTTGCTGGAGGGTGAGGAGGACAAAAACAGGCTGCGTAGGGACTTCACGAGGCCTCCACGCAGCCCATTTTTGGCCAGCAGAGTGCTGCAGGAGGCCAGGGTGGCCAAAAACGGGCTGCGCAGGGGTCCTGTGAGGCCTCCCCGTGACCCATTTTGGCTGGCAGAGGCACTGTGGACCAGTCCTTTGGTATTTCCAGGCCGGCCCTGCAGGCCAGACTTAAGCACTCCACAGGCTGGATACAGCCTGCAGGCCTTGAGTTTGACACCCTGGCCTACTCATTGCTTCTTGTCCTTCATCTGGTGACATAGAGAATAAATTGGCACCCTATCCCTGTGCAGCCCTTTAGGTATTTGCTATCACATCACCTCTAGTTTTCTCTCCTTTGAGTTGAACATACCTCTTTCCTTTAGCTGTACTTTATAGGATTTAGCCTTCAGACCCCTAATCATATTCATTGTTCTTCTCTCTTTCTAGCACCTTAGCATCCTTTTTGTATTGTGACCAGAAGTGGACACTATATTCCAAATGGCCTTACCAGTGTGGTATACAGCAGTACTATCATTTACCTTGATCTTGATACTCTTGGTGCTCTGCTGTTGGTGGGTGATAGGCAGGTGGAAGAATTTGAAGTACTCTTGCTGTTGCAGTGTAGTGAGTTGCCAATTGCCTGAGTTTTGCTCATGTGGCAGCCATAACTGACAACCAGGTGTAAGTACTATTTGTTCCCTGTAACTTTGAATGGTCACTGAATGAATGATTGTTCAGCGAGGACTATCTATAAGTTAAGGAGCTACATTATTCCATAAATATAAATACAATATGTTTTTGTTCCATAACATATAAGAAAAACAAAATGATACTTTTCACAACCATGTGTATAACATAAAGTCATAAACTATACATTGATAAATTAGATGACTATCTGATTCCATGGTACATTAAATTCTTTCCCCTGATCCATAGCAGTATTATAATGGTAGTTTCTAAGATCATAATGATAAAAATGCAAATTAAGCATTTTTAGTAAGTAAAGTAAAGTAAAAACAGAACTTTTTCCATTTTGTAAGAACAAGATTTAAGAGATTCAGTGATAGAAAAATAAGTTGGTTTTAGTGCCACTTTTCGAAAAATACTGTTTGCCAAGTTCACTTGTTGGGACTGATAGTGATATAAAAATTAGTTTCGAATAGTTTGTCTTAATTTTAAGTTTCTGATGCTTAATTTGTAGTTTCTGTGTGTGGCATTTTAATGTTTGCAAGTGGCTTTCAATATTTAAACTAAGTGCAAAAAATAAATCAAAATATATCCACACTAACAAATGTGCTACTACAAATAATATGACTAAGAATGACATTAGAATAGCAGTTTACCTTTCTCAAAAATGAAATAATTCAAAAACAAACCTGGAATAAAGTTTTTCCAAATAAAACATTTTTATCTCATATAACTATAATTCTTTTCAAATTCTTGTTTCTTTAATTATCTATTTGCTCAAAAGAGATTTCTGACCACTGAAATCCCATATAGTTATTTAAAAAATATAATTTGGTTACTTCAATCATGTTTTATGATGAAAAAGCAAGATTAATAGAAAAACAAAGCTTTACCAATTGAATAATTGGATGCCTCTCAAAAATCCAGAAAACTGCAGAGTTATAGCTTCAAAACATGTGATATATGTTGTGCAGCTACATGTCATGAAACTATTTGATGTCTCATTATTCATAATTACATAATCTACAGTCCTGAAAAACCAGGCTGTATTTTTTTGCTTTCAGTTAGCATTGCTAGAAAAACAAACTGTTCCACCTTTCATTATAGAGACTCTGGAATTTACAGCAGAAATTGCTTAGTTAGAGACTGACTTAGTTTATGAGCTACTTGTGGTTAAGCTTCACAGGCCTTCCTACACACACAAGAGGAGAGAATGTACAACATCAGCATCTGTAATTAGAATGAAATATAAAAACTCTGGGCTGACCTAACTTTGCCTGAAAACTATGATCTGAAATTTTCTTTTGTTTCAAGCTTTGAGGCTTTCATTTTTCTACTATTTCTAAATTCAATAATTTCCAGAGCCTTGAATTTACAAGAACAGACTGGACAAGTACACAGATTACCTTGAACAATCATACAAATCAAAAATAAAATGTACAATTCTGTATAAATTACTTAATGGTTTTCAAAATACGATCAATGCATATCAGTATGTACATATCTTTAAGTTATTTTGTCTGTGTACATGTACATGTGTTTGTGTATTCATATTCCTCATCTCATGTAGGCTTAGGCTAAGAGTCTCCTACCTGTGGGCCGGGGCCCACTACTGGGCCACATGAGTGGTTGGCCAGTGCACTCACATGTGTGCACACCCATCCACACTTGTGCTAGCATCATGGTGAGCGTCGTGCATGTGCTTCTGGCCCCATTTGCATTGAACATGTGCTTATGGCGCCATTTGCATTGCATGCATGCTCACGGCTTCGTTCACACTTAATGACCTATAGTGATTTGCTTAACGATAACAACTGGAAGTGTTTGAATTTTCACTGGTAATCAAGGCAGTCATGTAATGTTGTGCTTTATGTTGCTTAGCAAGGGAAATTCTGGCACTTCCAGTTGCTGTCATTAAATAAGGACTATCTGTAGTTTATATTTCTTCAAATCTTGCTCAGTTCAGTTAAAAGATAGTTTAACCTTCCCCTCTTACCTTCTTATTCAGTTGTTCACAATGCTTAACTAAACACTGTGAGGAAGAATGTTTGCAATGACACCACATATTAATAAAGTAAGAAAAAGAATGGTGTGGTGAGTATTTCCATTTACACTGAGCATTTTGTGCAAGCATATGGGCATTCTTGATGAACTAAATATTTTTTCCCTTCCATTTTATTGTTTCCAATTCTCAGAGGCTCCCTGCAGTTTTCTTGGCAAGAATTAATATAAAGATCCTGCTTTTTAGTCTATAATAAATATACCAGGGAATAATCTCTGTAGTATTTTTCTTTTGTCTAGGTTTATCTGGATCACACACTTTATATGAAGATATTTATAGTTAATGGGAGAGATTCACCTTTGTGCACCTTTTTGAATTACATTTTGACCACATACACAAACTACAGAGGGAAGGGGAAATTTTATTTTCTATGAATTACTGGCAGAATGTTTCAATTTAAAAGAGAATTAAGTGAATTCCATTTTGGCAAGAATGGTTGTTTTCTAATAAAAGCAGCAACATAACTGTATCTTTCTCTATTTGTTTTGGGGTCCTTTCTCCAGATAGTTTTTACAATTATGTTTAGGCTGCAGACATATCAATATTTAGCTTGAAGCAAGCATAATGTAACAGGACTTCAAAGTAAGGGTTAGGTTTTAACGTTTAATTGAGTGCAGTCCAAAGCTGGTTAGATGATAAGCAGCAATATAAATGTTTTAAATTAATTAATACAATTAAATAAAATACATATGTGTTTTTAGATGACAGTGCTTCTGCTGCCAGTAGCATGGAGGTGACAGACCGCATAGCTTCACTTGAACAACGTGTTCAGATGCAAGAAGACGACATTCAGTTGCTCAAGTCCGCTCTGGCAGATGTCGTTAGGCGTTTAAATATTACTGAGGAGCAACAGGCCATGCAGAACAGGAAAGGACCTACCAAAGGTATTAACTTCCCATTCAAGTTCACCTGTATAAGTTACAATGAAAATATTTTAACCAGTTATTATGATGAGATAAACGGAATTATCTGAGAATATTTCTTGCATAATATTTTTTTGAGTTGCATAGTTATTGGTTTAATGTGAATATTGAATTTAATGTATACTTTTTAAAAAAGTTTCTAAGAAGTGTACCGAGATAAGTATTTTCCAAATTTCTAATCAGGTCTCAGGTTACTTTTCTGTTAAATTTAACTGGAATTCATTCTATTAATATTTCTGTTTTTTATGAATATTAGCTAATGTTCATCTGTCTGAATATTTTTGGTTGTGTTAATGAATGCAAAGAATGTAAGTTAAAGTATACCAATTTTTTTCTGTATTTTTGCAGTGTTATACTCTAAATATTTGTATTTCATGGCACAGAAAACAACACCTGACCTTTTTCATTATCTTGTATATCTAGTAAAACATCTAAACATTTTAACTGACATATTTTATGTACCTGGTGCTGTCCTACATTTTATTTTATAGGATTAGGAAGATTATTTGTTTCTCAAAATCTTTTTATACTTCCATATCAAGGATGAGCTATTTGACCATTTAACCAGTTTTTGCCACAGTCATGTAGCTGAAGTATATAGCAAACAACAAAGCATCAGTTGTGAAATTTCCTTACCTACTGCTCTGTATAAATTCCAATTTTCAGGGCTAGAAGGAATATGCTAAAGGCTCTGATGGGACTTTCTGAAAATCTGGCAAATGAGTGAATTTCTGTATTAATAAGATGCAAATAAATATTGTTTCTACCTTCTAGAACAGGAACAGCAGACACCAGGGAACAACAAGGTCAACCTGTCTAACATTAATTAATAGGAAACTTTAGAACTAGTAATAAATTTAGTATAGAATCTTGAAGAACGTGTCTTGTCAATCTAATCTTCACATTTTGGATTGGTTTATTTCTAACTAAATTCTGGAAATGTTATATATTGATACCAGCTATGCATTTAACAAGACATTCAAGAAATTTTGATTAGCAGGTTAATCAGATTTGAATTGAAGGTGAGATACTAGACACTTAGTTTGCAAATTATTCTCAAAAGATTGTGCTCAGTGATTTCATATAAAAATGATGTAGAGTGTTGAGTGGAAATACTAGGGATTCAGTCTTGGACTATATACTTCAGCATTTCTTACTAATAACATAGATGGAGAAGTTATCAGATTTGCAGATGATACAATTGGGTGGAATCATTAAGAGTTTAGAAAATTAAAAAATGAAATGGTCTCAATAAATCAAAGAAATGGTCTGAAAATAGCAAACCAACTTCTTAACAATGCTATGTTTTATCTTTTAAAAAAGAAAGAAATGTACAGATATAGAATGGAAGGTTCAGTCCTTATAAGGATCTTCCAAAAGTAATAAATTACAAATTGAATATATATATATATATATATCTCCAGTTGCCACAAGATAATTTTCTAAATAATGGGTTGTCATATTTCCACTTTATTCTGCAATAATCAGGTCTTACTTCAAGTATTGTGTGCACTTCTGAACTTGTAAATTTCAGCATTTATTTATTTGTTTGTTTGGTTATTTATTTATTTATTTATTTATTTATTTATTTTCATTTCACAGCAAGACCACTAGTTCAAACACTGCCTTTAAAGACTACTGTCAATAATGGAACTGTCTTACCAAAGAAATCTAGTGGTTCTCTACCTTCTCCATCAGGAACCAGGAAAGAAATTGTATCACCAGCAGCAAAAAGGTATTATCAAGTTGTTAATATACTGCTTATCTTCAGTTTTAAAATTACTGCATGTTTCTCTCTCTCTCAGTAATATTTTATATAAAGTAATAAGAGCTTCTGGCGCAGTGGTTAAAATGCAGTACTGCAAGCTACCTTTGCAGCCAACTGCCTACAGTTTGGTAGTTCAAATCCCACCAGGCTCAAGGTTGACTCAGCCTTCCATCCTTCCGAGGTGGGTAAAATGAGGACCCAGATTGTTGGGGGCAATATGCTGATACTGTAAACTGCTTAGAGAGGGCTGTAAAGCACTATAAAGTGGTATATAAGTCTAAGTGCTATTGCTATTTTCAGTCAATGGCTTAGTACCAATCTTAACTCATTTTCTGACTGTCTTCTAAAAAGTAATATAACAAACATAATTTTGTTAATAATTAATAAGAATCATTGTATTAATGAGATGATGTATTAGACTATTTTCAGATGTTTTATTTGTGTTTAATTCTTTCACTATCGAGTACCATAGAAAATATATTAATGTTGTTAGCATGGGAAAAGACTGTAAATACTTACATCCACTAATAGACCAGTAAAAAGGAGAGTGAAGGCCAGGGTACCCATAACTTTCTCATTATAATAAACTTACCTACTCTGAATTATTTACTTTTTCTTTTTTGGTTTTGTTATAACAAAAGGATTGGAAATTTTATTTTATTCACAGTGCTTTAATTATTTTTTTCCTCAATGTTTTTTATTTAAGTCGTTTTATACCTATTTTTTTTATTTCAAATAGTTTTACAAAAACATTTATACTGTATTTTATCAGATTTTGATAGGTAAAATTACAAGCCATTTTCAAGTTATAGCTGAAACCCATCAACAGCTCTTATTTTTGAGAATAATATTATCATACAGAATTTGGATTATTTATACTTCAGTTTCTTGGGAGGAAAAGCATGTTGGAACTGCAACTAAATTGTAAAAGAGTGATGTGTTCCTCGTTAACTGATAATATTGGCAGCATGAATATATTCAAATGTGATTGCCAGTTGAATCATTTAGGAGTGTATTCAGGTGACTTCAAGGCTCTAGGGAGAGCCTGACCCCTATTGGCCACTTTGGGGAGTGTAAGCATGCTCCCTTCCCTGAGATTCTGAGCAGTTTTCCATCTCGCCATGCTCTCTTCCAGTGATAACTTTTGTTTGCTAGAGATGTTTTGACTGCGGGTTTATGTTCTTTTAAACTCTTTTAAAGCAATCCGAACAGATTGCTGTACAGTGGAATAGGTGAGCAAAAGTGCTTATCTCATTTAACTGGGCAGCTCACTCTGCCTGGTACCCAGCAACTGATCTGTGGATGATAGTGGAGTAGAACATGCTATATAAAGAGAACCACATCTGTTTTATGAACCCCTGTCCCAGTTTCTACTTCAGATAACATATCATAGTAAGATCTGCCTTCAGTTTTGCTAGAAAGATATAGCTAACCTTTTTGAATGTGTCATTTATTAGCAAAGAATGCATTTTAGACTTGTATCACATAGCTACATGCATTCTATACTAGTGTCCATCTCCCCAAAGTTTATAAAAAAATAGTATCTGTGACTAATACTAATTCCACAAATCGATTTGCAGATTTTTCGGTTTCTACTAATTGAGGAAATGGCAAACATCTATGTTGTGCAGTAACCATTATTTCATGATAGTAGTAAGTTATGTTCATTTTTCACCCTGTCTAGGAGCTTCTAATATCTCACTAGATATTCCCAACAAATTTGTTTACTGTTACAATAATCAAGATGATGAATTTTAATGACAGCATCAAATATGCATTGGTGCAATGAAAACAAGGAAAATTGACAGTAATTACAGATATATTTCAGACTTCTTAGGCATGCTGTAATTTAATATAGCAATCACTTCTACGCAGTGTTGTCCAGTATTGGATGAAACAAGTTTGTGCAACTTAATTCCTTTATACATGTGCATATTCATATACAGTAGTATAAAATTAAGAATGCACCTTCTGTCCTGTCCTGTATGTGAATGGGACAGAGAGAAAGAAAGCGGGGAAGAGATGTTAAATTACTGCATCCGTACTCTCTCAGTATCATAATAAAGAAGGGAACAAGTTAGCCTATACTACCTCCAGCATGTCCAAATTCAGGGGTGTGCTCTTAGGCCTTAAAGTGATTAGGTTTTGCCTCAGTTTTTGTAGAACTGCGCATATGGCCAAATCCATCATTTCCCATTTATAAGTAAAGGAACGCAAACAAATTGCATATGTGCTGGATTTTTTTTTTTTTTGTGTAAATTGGGTCAAAGAGAAAAAAAAATAAAGGAATAAAGGTTTGGCTACTAAAATAAAAGTCAGCGAAATAATTTCACTCTTTATGAAGAGAATAACTTACATTTTATTTTTATTTTATTTTATTTGGAAATTTATATTGCCACCTAGTCTCACATGTGTTAACTTTAAATAAAGACTTGTATGGGTGTATCAGTATCAGTCTTCATTACAGTTACAAAAATAATAATAAAATAGCTATTATGATTATATCTATTTTTATTCTTCTATTTATTTAGGTTCAGTATCTTATTATATAAAAACTTCTAAAGCTATATCAGATGTGTGATTGCCTAGTAATCAACATTAACTCAAGGTGGGATAGGTTTTTCATGGTTTAAGAAATATTGTTCTTTAAAATATGTCTCTCTCCTGTTGAAACTTTTTAAGCATCTTTCTACTGCATATGATTGCCCTCCATTGTATCGTATTATCACATTATTTCCAGTAGTCTGTTCTCGGTAACAATGAGCACAGAGGATTGGTTTAATGTATCGATGACATATTGTAAATTTTAAAAAATGTCTGGTATTCCAGATTATATACAATAATTCATTGTTTGTGGGTCTCTTTTTGTAAAAAACATACGTTATTACCATGCTATTGTCTAACAGAAGTTTCTGTTGTACCTGTTGAAGGGTTGTATTGTTTTAAATTAAGGATCAGTAACCTGCAGCCTCCCCCTTTTTCTTTCATATTCTTTCTTATTCAACATTACTTCTGTTACTGAAAATTAATCACATGGTTTCCTACCATTTGAGACAAAAATATAAAAATATAAGTGCTAAAATAAAATTAACTTCATTTTTTAAAAGTCAGTCCCTCACTTACCCAAAACCTG
This sequence comes from Notechis scutatus, assembly GCF_049901735.1. NCBI lineage: Eukaryota > Metazoa > Chordata > Lepidosauria > Squamata > Elapidae > Notechis > Notechis scutatus. The sequence continues at coordinate 305,770,444 of NC_142009.1, forward strand.
AGAAAAAATCGAAGATTCTAGGTCTGTTAATGTTCAGGTAGTCCTCAACTTACAACAGTTCATTTAGTGACCATTTAAAGTTACAACAGCACTGAAAAAAGTGACTTTTGACCATTTTTCACACTTACAATTGTTGCCACATCTCCATGATCATGTGATCAAAATTTGGATGCTTGACAACTGACTCACATTTATGACATTTGCGGTGCCCCAGATCATGTGATCACCTTTTGCAATCTTACGACAAGAAAAGTCAATGGGGAAGCCAGATTCACTTAACTAGTTTAATGTTTAACTAATTAATGTTAAATTTAACTAACTAATGTTACTAATTTAACAATTGCAGAGATTTACTTAACAACTGTAGTAGGAAGGGTCATAAAATGGGGCAAAACTCACTTAACTGTCTCACTTAGCAACACAAACCTTGGGCTCAACTGTGGTCATAAATTGAGGACTACCTGTAAATGATATAGATTCTCTTGCTGAAGGTCATGGAAAATTTTTGGTCACACAATCCAACCTACCTCATAGGATTGTTATTGTGCGGAAAAATACTAGGTATGTTGCCTTGAGCTCCTGAATAAAAGGCAGAATACCTTTTATTATCATAAAAATACATCCTTGTTTGCCTATTCTACAGTATATTCTGCTCTCCAAAATGTTAAGTGGTCACCAGCCCTCAAGACTCCGCACTTTAAATTTTTTAAAAATCTGATATGTTTACTATATGCATACCTATGGTAGTTTTCATAATCTTCAGTATCTCATTCAAAACACTGTCAGGAATTCCTATCTTGCATTATCAAGATAGATATAAATGTTCTTTGTTCTTACATTTTGATTTACTGCATTCACTATTCTTTTTGCTTATGAACACCTTATCCATGGATTAAACAGGTCTGTGAGTCTATTCAGTGCACGCAAAATAAAAACTATTCCAAGGTGAGGGATTTTTATTAATATTGCAACATATATGTAATACCTTTATCCCATATTTCTTAATGAAATCAGCTTTTTCATTATTTGGCAGTGGCTAAAAAATCATAGTGCAAAAGGGAAAAATAGTTGAAGTAAATTATCATACATCCCTCTGAGAATAATTTTATATTTAGAAGGGCTTAATTTTATTTCCTTTGTTGCTACACTAATATTTGCTTGGCACGCTGATTAGCAACTTAATTAACTATTGAGTTGGATGGTATGTTAATTAAGTGGGCACAGTCAAAAATCATGCTTAAACATGATTTCACCTGTGTTTCCTTATCAAAGGAAGAGTTTCAAGCAAAGTACAAGACAAATGTAAATTTCTTGTCTTAGAAAATGAAAATCAAATGTACAGTAGAATGTGAGTTGCTTTGTAATACTATGTGCAAAAAACATATTGGCATTATGTAGCTCTTTTGCATCCTCAAGAAGTCAACAAGCAGAATTTTTAGGCTGATATTGCTTTACCATTTACATTGGAAAATATATTAGAGAGTTCAAAGATCTGCTTGACAAATTTTACAAATTTGAAATAAAATTACTAATTTAAACCAACTAAAACCCTCTTTTTAATGAAATATTGTATATTATCTGCTATCCATTTCCAACAGGTCTAATTGCATGGAATAGCTTATAGCTTTTGAGTCAGACATTTAAAGTTGTCCAGTGATGCTATCTTGACATCCACCCATTTTAGTTTATCTGAATTTGTCAAAAGGGGATCATTGTGGACATTGATTAGTTCAAGATTTTTCAGATTTGTTTTAGGCCTAGTTTAGGAACAGAATTACTTGTGATTGGTTTGATTATTTTTTTGTTGATTCTATCTAATGTCTGACAATTTTTTGGTGTGGTCTGAAAAATAACATTGGGTAATTAGGCTGTAGATGCCACAAAGCATTATTTAGTCCTCATTGCTATTAACTACTATATGAAATGGCTGTCATTGGTTATCTATGGATCTGCGGCATTATGTCATCGATAAACTGAGGATATTTTGCTCTTTGACTATAACATTTGAACAAAGAGAGGATGTGCACATTCTGGGTGGATGAGGGCTAATAACCTGAGATGGAATATGAATAAAGGCAGTTTTCAATGTACAACCACAGTTGAGCTCTAAATTTCCATTGCTAAGCAAAGCAGTTGTTAAGAGAGTCACGCCACATTTTATGAGTATTTTGCTAAGGTTGTTAAGTGAATTACTGCAGTTAAATGAACCATGTGCTTGTTAAGAGAATCTGGCTTCCTCTATTGACTTTGCTTGTCAGAAGCTCCTAGAAAGGGAGATCCCAGGACCCTGGGGTTCTGCAACCATCATAAATCCATGCTGTTTGCCAAGCACCTAATTTTGATCACGTGACTGTGGGGATGCTACAATGGTCATATGAGTGAGAACTGGTCATAAGTCATATTTTTAAGTGCTGTGGTAACTTCAAACGATTAGTAAACGAATGCTTGTAAATCTACTTCTAAGTTGGAGACCTTATGGTATGTGATTTCTGGTGTGGTAATTGTGAGTTTCACTGTTTTAAAACAGTTTACATTTTCTTAGAATAGAAATTTGAAATTGCTCCTATGACTATTATTGTCACCGGAGGCTCAAGTGACTAGTGCCAAAGGTTGACCATTATTAGCCTCATTGATACGTCAAGTAAACACTTTTTGTTCCCGTACATACTATAATGTTCAGACTACTGGAATGCATTCAGTACTGTACAGGGCTAACTCTGCTATTGGCCTTAAAGGTACAGTTAGTTTGGACTTTTATTGTCAATTTGCTGTGTGGAGGACCTACCCATGCATATGTTATATTTCTGGATAACTTTGTACTAAGAATCTCTGTTCTTCTCTATTAATAATAAGAATCAGAATATGATTTAAATATCTGGTCCACATAAATCAGTTTTCTTACTATATTATTTTATTCTTCTGGAACTTAATTTATGTTGAAAGTCTTTTAATCTATCTTACTCCTCTTCAATTTGAAATTACAGATTAGTAATTTCAGTTTAAGAGAGATGTATTTACTTAAAAGATTTGTATGGATGCCATCTTAAACACAACTCTGAGTGGCTCACAATAATAAATCATAAACCATGAAGCCATGAACCACAATGCCAAGGAACAAAAACCTGTTGCCTCAATTATCTCTTGGATGTCCTAAAGCCAGCTCCAGTTATTCTCATTCTACCCTAGCAGCTGGGTAAAAAGCTAGCTCTGGTGGGGGCTCCTGAATTACCAGGATAATTGTTTGGGAGGTGTACTTTGAAAGAGTTCAGCATATACAGGCTAATGATTGTGTCTTTAATCAGTATTATTGTTTTATATTAGCACTATTAAAAGAACCAACTCAGCTGAAGGTGTTTCTCCTGGTGGTCGGAGGGAAAGTTATGGAGATTCCAAAGGCAATCGTAATCGAGCTGGATCCACAAGCAGTTCATCTAGTGGTAAAAAGAACAGTGATTGGTATGAAAAGCAGAATTTCTAAACTACATTTATTTGGGGCTCAGGAGGTTAAGAGAAGATATTTTTTTCATTGTGGTCTTTGTAATTTAGGCCTCCTAGAATTTCAATATTGTTTGGTGGGAGCCCTACTCCATTGCATGACTTTCATGGAATTCCTTCAACTTGTTTTAAACCATCATAGCTCTATTAACTACAGTAAATATGTTTATATGCATAGATCATGATCTTAGATTAACAATGTTAAAATTAACTATTTTGATTCTACCCTATCAACTCTTCCAAATTCTAGAGTTGACTATAAGTGACTATAAGTCACTTTAATGGCAAGATTCCCCTTTTCTCTGGTTCAGTTAGATGTAATGGCAACTGGCCTTGATCTAGCAAGTAATCCTTTGAAGAAGAAAAAATCTTCTGTTCTCTTCAGTCCATGATGGGTGTTCTATGATAAGTAAATTAAGATCCTGTGCCTTTTTCTTGAACTGCCAAACTTTCAGATTTTTAAGAGACTATTATTATCCCTTATTACAACGAAGAATGTTCCCATTATCCCTGCTCTGTTTGTTTCTTGAACTGGTCTATGTCAAAGTTCTACTAATTCAGGCTCCCACCAAAGAATACTGTAAACTCTAGAAAGTTCTAAACAGGTTCTACAAGGGCATATAGCCCATAAAAATTCTCAAGTGACTATTTGAAGACCTTGCAAGTAAGTAAACAAACATGTTGTGGAGGAATTTAAAGGAGAAAAAAAATGAAATGCTCATATAATGAATATTTCAGTTATGAGATAAAAATAGATGTAAAATGGATGTGGAGCCAGTGTTGGACCTAAAATGAAGCACTGTGTAGGACTGGGGTGTCAAACTCAAGGCCCGGAGACCAGATCCGGCCCACAGGGTGCTTAGATCTGGCCTGCCGGGCCATCCTGAAAACAAAGGACTGGCCCACAGTGCCTCTGTGCTCTGTTTTCACTGGCAGAGGGTTTGCAGGAGGCCATTGCAGCCAAAACCAGAGCTTGCTAGGGCTGCGGGTGGCCCTCCCAAGCTCAGTTTTTGCTGGCAGAGTGTTGCAAGGCACCATTGCACCTGAAAATGGAGCTCGGGAACCTGATTTTGCTGGTAGAGCACTCAGGCCACCACAGGCACCCCCGACACAAGTGGCATCGAGCTGGTCATGCCTACCCTGGCCCCTGAGGTCAAATAGAACCCTCAATAAAATCGAGTTTGACAGCCCAGGTCTAGTGTAGAATATAAAAGTGGATATTAATTAATTCAAGTATTTCTTGAATGGAAGAAATTCCCATGTTTCTCATAAAATAAGGCCGGGTCTTTTTTTTTTTTTTTTGAGTCCCGAAAAAACGGCTGGGACATCTTTTTTGGGGTGACTTAATTTCCTCCCCCAGGCACACCCCCACCTACAGCGCCCCATGTGCACTCACCTCTCCACGAGACCGCTTCTATCGGCCGATGGAAGCTCCCCAAAGGCAGAGTCACCAGCCATTTCTGTCGGCCGGTAGAAGCAGCCTCGGGGCGAGTGCTCATGCGTACTCCCCTTGCCACAAAGCAGTTTCTATTGGCCGATGGAAGCTCCCCAAAGGCAGAGTCACCAGTCATTTCTATCGGCCGGTAGAAGCAGCCTCGGGGCAAGCACTCACATGCACTCCCCTCACCACGAAGCAGTTTCGATCGGCCAATGGAAGCTCCCCAAAGGCAGAGTCACCAGCCACTTCTATGGGCACAAAGCAGTTTCTATTGGCCGATGGAAGCTCCCCAAAGGCTCTGCTCAATAGTCAGAGATGGGGGGGGGCAGAACTGGTCCTTGAATTCCCAGAGCACACCTGGGGAGGGGCTTGTCTAGGCTGGAAGCTAAGCAGGATTGGAGCTGGGATGGGGTCCCCAGAGGAGGATTTCCAAGGCTGGAGAGAGAAGTTTAAAAGAGCGGGACAGAAGAAGACAACAGCTTCTTTAGCGACCTTCCTGCAATACAAGTGGTTGCAGTGGGAAATTGGGGGCAGGGGAAATAGGACTAACTGAGGGGACGAAGAAGAGCAGCTGGCTCGGGAAGCAGAAATGCAGCGGGAATCTTGGGTCGTCTGATATTTACTCTGACAACAGCATATGTACGCGATTGAGTTTGCACTTGGGAACCTGATGCATAGCCACGCCTCACCCCAAAGCTGCTAGTGACTCTGCCTTTGTGGACTTTCCATCGGCCGACAGAAACGGCTGGTGATTTTGCCTTTGGGAGCTTCCATTGGCCTATAGAAACTGCTTTGTGGCATGGGGAGTGCGTGTGAGCGCTCGTCCCGAGGCTGCTTCCATGGCCAATAGAAACGGCTGGTGACTCTGTCTTTGGGGAGCTTCTATCGGCTGATAGAAATGGCCTCGTGGTGAGGGGAGTACGTGTGAGCGCTTGCCCCGAGGCCGCTTCTCCCGGCCGATAGAAGTGGCTAGTGACTCTGCCTTTGGGGAGCTTCCATCGGCCAATAGAAACGGCTGGTGACTCTGTCTTTGGGGAGCTTCCATCGGCTGATAGAAATGGCCTCGTGGCGAGGGGCGTGCGCATAAGCGCTCGCCCCAAGGCCGCTTCTACCAGCTGATAGAAACAGTTGGTGACTCTGCCTTCGGGGAGCTTTTATCAGCAGATGTTCTATCGGTAGTAGATCAGGGTATTCTAGTTGAGGCTACCTGCAGGGCTCTTCTGAAGGCAAGTTTTCTCCCCCCTTCCCCCCCATTTCTCTTCACCTCATGTAGTTCTAACAAACAATGTGAGAAATGGTAGGGAAACGCATGGTTTAAATAGGCCTAAATTTTGGGGGCGGGACTTAATTTCACCTCATGCCTAGAAATCATGCTGGGCTTTCCTATTGGTGGAGGCCGTATTGTTGGAGAAACACGGTACTACAGTGCAACAAGAATTGGTCGGAAGTTTAAAATAGTCAGGGTAAGAGAATCTAAAAATACAAGCAAGTTTTAGAATGTTGAATCAGAGTTACAGTGATATACAGTGGAACACCATATAGTTCCAAACAGTCTTTAAGGATTCACCTAAAGACCACTTGGAACTATAATTGGACCAAAATGTGGCAGTCTGCATATTTATTAGCAATTAACAATAGGAGCACATAAAGCTGTTTGTGTCTTGGCTCCTGAGTAATTGCAAGACTATGTACTTCAACTAGCATTGGTATACTATAACCCAGGAGTCTTCAAACTTGGCAAGTTTAAGACTTCTGGACTTCAACTCCCAGAATTCCTCCATGTCAGCTCAGGAATTCTGGGAGTTGAAGTCCACAAGTCTTAAATTTGCCAAGTTTGAAGACCCTTGCTATAGCCTATTAAAACATCTAGGGAAAAAGTTATTTATTAAAGTCTCATGTTTTCAAGAATTTTGGGGTTCTGAAGCCAGTTGGTTCTATCTTCTGTAGTAATAGGGATGCTTTAGAACAGCCTCATGACAGGTACCAGATTAGAGTTTTCAGGAAAATATTGAAAATCAAACTGTCTTGGAGATTATTTTCTTACGTTATACAAGATGCCATCTCTTTCCCCCCTTTTTTGGAAGAAAGGGAAAAAGTTATTGTTCATTATTATTTTTTGTTTCAGGTTTTAATTAGATTGTGGATATTGTAACTTTTTATAGCTTCTGTCAGCCTCTAAAAGTCATTTGACTACAGCAGAGTAGAAATTAGATATATTAATTTAAGAGAGAGACTTAGAATGAATGATGATATCAAAGGAGAAGAATTAATCAAAAGTACAAGGGGTATTCAGGGACAGGATGTTTGGAAGGAAGGATGTATGGGTTCAATGTTATATAAAATAATATTTCTTGATTGTTTTTACAGCAAACCCAAGGAACCAATGTTCAGTGCAGGTAATTGTTTTCTTTTCTTTATTGTTTCATAAAAATATATAACTTTTGTTCTAATAAAGAATATGAATATTTGAAAGACTTCCTCTAGGTCATTGGTTAGCAGAATTATTATACTTTGGTTCCTAAATCATAGCCTAGATTTCATTGTAGTGATTACTGAATTGCAGTAAAGTTCACATTTTAACAAACTACTTTTCCATAAAGTTTATAAACTTAAATTTTTATTTGCTATTTATATTGCTACCATCTTAAAAGAAGTCAATATTTTATTCAATAATTTTAATATTTGTCAGTCTTTCCCTCAGAATAATATGTCATTTCCTTAATAGAAAGCTGCAGTTCCAAATATAATAAACCTGGGTTAATGGAACACAATTGCTGTGTTCATGCAGCATACCAAACGTATATGTTTTATCTCAAAGACTTTGTTGACTATGGATTTCCACTACATAGTAGCAATATAAGAATTGATCAAACAGGGTATTCTATGGCTGACACTGCACAATCCTGTGCGAACAGTTCACACTGGATAGTTTATACACACTGTAGTACCCTGTCAGTATAATCCATACAATCAGTAGAGTACCAATACTGTAAGTCAGGAGAGCTATTTTTAAGAGGACAGACAGAGTACGTTGTTTTAGAAGAAGCAGTTCTATTTAATTATGAAATTGCAAGATCTAGTTGTACACATTGCCAGTCAGAGTTCATTGTCACTTCATTGTAAATACTACCAGTTCACTTGTTAAATTATCAATAATAATATGGATCAAGATTATGATTTTAAAGATAGTGCTTAAATTGGATGTGTAAAATGTTCCTTGCATAATATAAATCCTCATATATCCGTGTCTGTTTTAAAGTCAGTATATGCAGAACAGAACTGATGGGAAGGAGTGGAGGTGCTAGAGTGGGCCTCTTGAATTTCCCTGTTAAACACCATTTTTGCATTTTTAAATCCTATCCCATCAAGAATTGACCCCAGAATTAGAAATTAGCCAATGTGGAAGAGTACTCTGAGGACAGAATTGGCAGGGAGGAATGTGGTGTTAAAACAGGTTTTCTCTCATCTGCTCTTTTATTTTCCCTGTAAATATCTTCCCCCAATTTCTGATAACCTTGGCAATATGGGCTAAGAACATGTGTTTGACAAAACAATATTTCAGTTTGGCTTTCGAATAAAAACATTCAGAGAAAGCTATCAGTTCATTTGAAGTGTTCTGGACTATATAAAATATTAGAATTTTTAAAAGGATATCAAATTACAGAACAACTATTATTTTTACAAGGAAATCCCAATTTATTTTTTATTTTTTATCATGTAGGTCTCTTTTATAGTTGATTATACAATGGCTTGGACAGAATGCCAAACCTTAATTTGTATCACCTGAACCAATACTATTCCAGTGAACAGCAGTAAAACAAAATTTGGGACATTATTTTTTCCTCTTCAGTCAGCTTTTTGAGATTGTATATTTGGATTGTGAAAGATATTGGAAGCTACAGAAACTACACAAAATTACATATGTACTTGGATTTTTCGTACTCATACAAATGCAAATTAGGGACATATTATATTATCTGCATTGATCATAAAATACAGCTGGGTACTCCACAGAGCAGGGATGTAGATAAGCCTGACTGTTCTTGAATGCATCTTTATCTAGCACTTCTATCTCTGTCTCTGTAACCACAAGGGAAGCGCCGTGTGACACGTTGTAAAGGTAGGTAGACCTTGCTTCTAAAATTTCATAGCTCTCTAAACAAGCCTATTAACAGGGCCAAGCAGTTTGAACCTGTAAAAGGCAGTTTATGCCTTGTGTGTCTATAATATTATTAAACAATTTTCCTTTTTTTCTTAGCCAGCTTCTTGCAGAGCATCTACTGACTTGTAAATCTTGTAGAACTGAATGTTAATGGATGTTTATATAGGTTCCTTGGTTAAATAAATGGCCAAGAAAAAGGCCCAAATGTTAAAGAGAGCTTATATAACATCCCATAATCGTCTGTAATAATAGTTGCTTTGCAGTTTGGCTGAAAACAGTGATAGTGCCTGTAAATAGCATCTAACATGTGCCTAAATCAACATTTTACTTTAGATTGAATTGCAGTGTTTATTCACTATCTAAATTACCTTATGTGAGTGATAGATTTAACTTATGACACCAGTAAGAAAGTTGAAGTGAATAACGCATATTTCTGTATTTTACATATTATGTAAATATTTAAATGGTGTTTATGTAATATTGGAAATGCCTGGTAATAATTAACATATAACAATATAGTAATGCATACATATTATGCATTTCCATTGTGAAGACTAAATGAATTTGTACTGCAGTTATATAAATGGTTTATTCCTAATGCCTCCTTTATAAATATATTCTTAACTTTGTAAAATTATATCTTAATTATTAATTTTTATGGTACTCCATATTCTAAATATGCCATGTGCTGCTTTAATTTTTCAGTCTTTTATGGGTAAATTAAGGTGGTGTTTTAGGATTACCACAAGCAGTTAGTATTATCTCTTCAGAGCTCTTTACACCTATTGTACGTAGTTCACCATGTTTCATTCAGCAGTTGTCTCTTTAACTTTGTATTCAGTGGCTTAATCTCTGTAAATCTATATGTCTTATTATGTCTAAGATGCTTACTATATGTTTTTCTTTCTATCTGATATGGGACATGCCACTTTTTAGATCAGTCTGCCTATTGTCAGAGGGTGGTCTGGAAAGCATGTGTAGCAAAATCTTAATCCATCCCTGGAATTAGTAGCATGGTTGGTTTAAGTTAATAATAGGTTTTATAGAATTGTTTTTACATAAATCAACCTGATCTTGAACAATATACCAGAACAATGCCTTTGGCAATACAGTATAATTTCATATGTTGTGATTGCTTTGTGTATTGATTCCTTTATGGTTTTACTATGTTTTCATGCTATTTGCATGAAAATGCAATTTCTTACATTTTTTCAGGACTTAGGTGTTATTAGAAAAAAATTAACTTAAGCAGACATAAAGCATAAAACAGTAACACTGTGGGAAAAATTAAAGTTCAATCTTAAATGAAATGGTTTTTGAAAACATATATCCCTGACAATCAGGAAAAATCATATATTTATTCTGTACCTTTCTTTTTCTTTTCATGTGTCAATTCTAACCATTTCTCTTATTAGCTTTAAAACTTAAAATTCAATTGTGGTTTTTATCTATGAGATTCTGTATTAATCATATTTTTTAAGATAAAACCCTGAACATTAATTATGATTTGAATTGAAATAAATTAGCATTGAATTTTGGTTAAAGACTACAAAAAGTAGCAGAAAAAAGTTTCATTCAGGATGGGACAGGTTTCAGAAATCACAACCTGCTTTCTATCTTCTGTGTTTAAGAAATTGACAGTCATAAATCAATACAAATTTCAATATATATATTTAGTGT